>NW_027526266.1:21297963-21705463 GCF_048455015.1 Haemaphysalis longicornis
GGCTAAGCTCGTGCATTGGTTCAGACGTTCAGACGTTCAGACGTTCTCCGGGTTTCAATGTTGCTTCAACTTTAGCAAAGTTGAATGCCTGTACGTCGGCAGTCTTACATTTTTTTATTAAAATTGGGCCGCTCCGAAACTTCTATCTGGCCCCTCACACTGTAAACTAACATTTTTCAGCGATTCTCATGGCGTCCTTGGTTTCCTGCGAGAACTTACATTCACACGCGGACTGCGCCTCTCGTATGGCTGTCGCTTACTGAATGACCGCATTCCTGGAATTATTGTCGACCGTGTCAACATCATTTGCTTTGCTTGAGTATTACTGTGTTTACATGAACAAACATCACTGGTGATACTTAAATCTTATTAAGGGGTACAAATGCACAAAAACAACCGCAATGTACATAGTTGATTCGGCATTAGGGTTCGTACAGCAGCTTCGATCTAACCTGGCTAGTCCCCATGGATTGGTATGCGGAAATTGTAGGTCTGCATATTGATGTTGTGCCCAATGGGAATATATGCAGCGACAATCAACGTTTTACTGCCACTATCATCATCAATGAAATATTCCTTTGAATAAACAAAGTACCTGCCAAACGCCCACTGCAACTCCTCACTAAGAGGCTACGAATCTGTATTATGACAGGTTTGTAAAAATATCATGACACAGGTGATCAGCCTTGAGAGAGAGAGAGAACAAACTTTATTTTCCACAGGACCTAAGTCCAGGTCCTAATTTGAAAGTTCAATTCACCGGATCCACGTAGTACTCCAGAATGTCCGTGCGGATCCGGTGCACGTGTTTGTAGAGAGCTTCCTGGGCAGCCTAGATGTTTACTGTCGGCGGGGGAGACAACCAGAGCTCCCAGGAGGTGATGGAGGCGAGGGATGGGTCAAATGATGGCGGGGTGCAGTCCCAATAAGAATGAGGGATGGATGGGTAGGAAGAACAGGTGGGGCAGGAAGGATGACCAGGGCGCCGATAGATGCGGTGAAGAATGTGATGGGAGGGGAGTGAAGAGGTTTGAGCCTGTCGAATGAGGCACGCAGCCTCACGAGTTAGACGGGAACTGGGGGGTGGGTACAGGGTACGTGATAGGCGTTGGGCGTGTAATTGGTAACGGCGGGAAGCGCGGTGTTGAGTACGAACCGTCGGCGGGTGGTACAAGGTTGGCCAGGACATGGGCGGACCCGGGAAAGGTACTCGGGTGAGCGCGTTTGCAAAGGCGTTTCCGCACATGCCAGCGTTGCCAGGAACCCAAACCAGTGTGAAGCGGGGCCGAGGATTCCATGCAAGCGGAGTGACGAATTCAGTAGTGTGTGGGTGAGTCTCATGGTGAGTGAAATTACGAAGGGCTGACTGACAGTCGGAGAAGATATATACTGGCGTGCTGGTAGGAACAGTAAGAGTAGCGTGCTCTATTGCAAGGGCAATGGCGTATTCTTCGAGAGAGGTCGAACCCGGTGGGGAAAGAAAGGAAAACGTGTCAGTGTCTAAAGAAGGGAGTTGGAGAAATGAAGCCATGCCCGTTGAGTTTGAGGGGATGTCGCTGGCGTCAGTAAAGTAAACGATGGAACCATGGGAGAGTAGAAAATTAATTCGTCTGGAGAGGGCCTGAACGCGCAGTGCACGGCGAGCAGGGTGTCGATCAGGGTTCATGTTGCGGTGCAAAGGCTCAACCCGTAAATTAGTGAAAGTCGCCCAAGGAGGGTGTTCCGGTGGTATGGGGGATAGTTACGAAGTGGGATAGTTAAGTGTATTGAGAATAGCACGAACTTGGGCAGAAGTCTGCAGGCGTTCGAGTTGGACCTGGCGATGGTACGCAATGCGTTCTTCAAGAGTATTATATATCTCTAGTTCTAGAACGTTGGCGCTGGGGACGTAGGAGGGTACTCCCACAGCGATACGGTAAAGTGTGCGGAGGGAGGTCCCGAGGGAGGAGAGCTGAGATGGCAAGGGTTGCAAATACGGAATTGTGTATAGTATACGGACATAACAAAAGCATCGATGATGCGGAGCAGGTAATGCTCGTGCAGTCCAGCTCTTCGGTTGGCGACCCGTCGGAGGAGATGGAATAGCTGAGTGATCTGATTGTGAAGTGTGCGCAGAGTCGGTACAGAGCTGCCCGCATAATGTAAGGGGAGACCGAGAATCCGAAGGGTGTCAACATGTGGTATAAGGCTGCCAAAAATTTGTACCTGAGGAAGAAAGCGGTCCGGTGCTACTCCACGTTTGTTACTGACTACGAGTAGAGCGGATTTTGAAGGCGAAATAGAGAGGCCAACAGACGTGACATAGCCTTGGATGACGTCACATGCTTGCTGAAGAGTGTCCTCCAGTTGGCCGGGACTGCCCTTGGTTGACCAGAGCTTGATGTCAACCGCGTATATAGAGTAGGAGAATCAGTCTTGAGGTACTTCCTTTAGAATCCGTACTGAGTTTGAACTTAACGCACGTACTGACACCTATCATCATCATCATCACCAGCCTGTGTACGCCCACTGCAGGGCAAAGGCCTCTCCCATTATTCTCCAATTACCTCGGTCCTGGGCCAACTGTGACCAATTTATCCCCGCAAACTTCTTGATCTCATCTGCCCATCTAACTTTCTGCCGCCCCCTGCAGCGCTTGCCTTCTCTAGGGATCCACTCTGTTACCCTTAATGACCAGCGGTTATCTTGCCTTCGCATTACATGCCCTGCCCAGGTCCATTTCTTCTTCTTAATTTCTACTAATATGTCTTTAACACCAGTTTGCTCCCTGACCCACTCCGCTCTCTTCTTGTCCCTTAATGTTACACCTATCATTTTCCGCTCCATTGCCCGCTGAGTCGTTCTCAATTTAAGTTTAGCCCTCTTAGTGAGCCTCCAAGTTTCTGCCCCGTAGGTGAGTACCGGTAAGATGCAGCTGTCATACACTTTCTTCTTCAACGACAATGGTAGGCTGCTATTCATTATCTGATAATGTCTGCCATGTGCACCCCACCCCATTCTGATCCTTCTAATTATCTCTGCCTCATGGTTGGGATCTGGGGTCACAACTTGGCCTAAGTATATATATTCGCTTACCACTTCCACTGCCTCGCCATCTGTCTCAAACTGCTGTGCTGTCCCGAGGTTATTGATCATTACTTTAGTTTTCTGCATATTAATTTTCAGGCCCACGGTTCTACTCTGTTCGCCCAGTGCGGAAAGCATGCTTTGCAATTCGTCCCCCGAGTTACTTAGCAAGGCAACGTCATCAGCAAATCTGAGGTTACTGAGGTATTCTCCATTAACCCTTACTCCCACCTGTTCCCAATCCAACGTTCTGAATACTTCTTGTAAGCATGCTGTGAATAACATTGGAGAGATTGTGTCTCCTTGTCTGACACCCTTCCTTATAGGTATTTTACTGCTCTCCTTATGGAGGATGATGGTAGCTGTAGACCCATTATAGATATCCTCTAGTATTCTTACATAATGCTCATCTACCCCCTGGTTCCGTAATGCCTGAATGACTGCTAGGGTTTCGACCGAGTCAAATGCTTTCTCATAATCTATGAAGGCTATATATAGGGGTTGAGTATACTCAGCGCACTTCTCTATCACCTGATTGATCGTGTGAATATGGTCCATTGTTGTATAACCTTTACGGAACCCTGCTTGTTCTTTAGGTTGACTGAAATCTAAGGTTGCAGAGATTCGGTTAGCGATTACCTTGGTAAATACCTTGTAGACGACTGACAGTAAGCTGATCGGCCTGTAGTTTTTCAAGTCCTTCATGTCGCCTTTCTTATGGATTAGGATGATGTTCGCGTTCTTCCAAGATTCCGGTACCATTGCGGTCATTAGGCATTGCGTATACAGGTTTGCCAGTTTTTCAAGTACAATTTCTCCACCATCCTTCAAGAGGTCTGCTGTTATCTGATCCTCACCAGGTGCTTTGCCCCCTTTCATTTCTTTCAAGACCTTCCTTACTTCTTCGGTCGTTACTGGTGGGATGTCTATCTCCTCTGAACTACTGTCTCGTTCGGCATTATCCTGTATGTCCCGGCTACTGTACAGATCCCTATAGAACTCCTCGGCCACTGTGACTATTTTATCCCTATTTGTGATGACATTGCCTTGCTTATCCTTAAGTGCATACATCTGATTAAGTGCATACATCTGAAATGCGGATTCGGTGTGGCTTAGCTGTTGTATAGTCGTCAAGTCAGTTGCCTGTAGCGGCAAGGTCAGGAGTTCCATGCCCATACCTAGCACGGATGACACTTTTATCGCCATTGGCCAATTCCCTGTATAGCATATGTGACCAGTGCCAAAACCATTCGGAACTCGGTAGTTGGGAGGCATAACTCCATACTATGCTGGGCTTGTACATCGAGCATAAAGCACACACCATCACAGAAAGTAGTGCCTGGGAATGTGCCAATGCCACCGCACTCAAATCAGGTAAGCAGACTAAAATGCACGTTGAAAGCTTTCCTCCACTTGTCGTAGTTGTTAAAACGAACAGGTTATGGTTAATTCAATTCACTCTGACGAAGAATTCCTAAGTTCAATTACGGTCCTACTAAAGGTTTGTTCGTTCTTTTGCTAAAAGCCATGCGATTGGGGCAATCGGCTTCTCACAGCGCAAATGTTTCTAATCGTGCGGTAGATAATGCTTTGGCCAAAAAAGTGAGTAACTTGAACTGCAAAAATGCAAGTCCTGGCTACAATACGTAGAGTATTTACAGCAAAGTAGAAACCCGCGTGAAGCATAAATGTCCATCTACGAAAAAATACCACCGCAAAAATCTGCTAACCCGTGTAAGAGCGATTCGCCAAGCAACACGATGTTGGCTAAAACCAGGGTGGATCAAGCAAAAAATAGGTGGATCAAAAGAACCACATTAGACCTTAAAGAAAACCTTAAAGAAAACGTTAACCTTAAACCTTAAAAGAACCTTAAAACCTTAACCTTTAGCGTTTAACCTTAACCTTTAAACCTTAAAAGAACCTTACAGAAAACGCGACGTCATAAAACCAGATTCAAATGCTATTCTGGTTCGTATGTTATATTTTTTGAAGTGCGTCCAATTTAGGGCAATAAGCTCCTCCCATTGCTAGGGTTTTCATCTCATGAGTAAAATACTGCTTTTGCATATAAAGCACATTCCCCCCCCAAAAATACAACCCTGGCACTTGCAACGAAGACTGAATTAACTGTAATAAAGTGTTAGTGGGCACGGCAAAGCTAAATTTTTATAAACAGGCTACCACTCAGATCGTCCATCTTCCCGAGGGGCGTTTCGCGACGTAACAAAATAAAACCACGTACAGCACAAGGGCCTCTAATCCACTTCTGCACCTGTGACTTCACACTACACAATCACTGAGGTAAATAAAAGAAATATTTCTAACCGTATAGAAAACCACGACTCAAAACGAATGGCAATCAATGTATTTAAGACGGTTAGCAGTAAAATGCAGCTTTATTTAAAATGTATATTTTTCACAACTCTCCCCGCAAATAAATGAACCATTCGTTTGGCAACGGATTCCATAAAATAGGTAAGGGTAGCTTGTAAACTGTTCTAAACAACAAAACCACTCTCTAGACATGATCTTAGAAGGGAGCAAAGCAGAAAGCAAATGGTAGCAGGGAATATAAACGAGCAAGGCGTGAATTTTACCTGGAATTGTAAAAGCGGTTTTGTAAGTGCTACCAAAACCACTCTCTAGACGTGATTTTAGAATGGCATAAAGCAGAAGGCAAATGATACCAGGAAATCATTGTGTGGTGTGGGGTTAACCTGGCAATTGCTGGTCACATTCCAGTACGCGATACTTTTCAAGCGGAAAATATCTTGGGTACGCTAAGTGTGCAAGAACGCCGTGCGATCTTTCTGTCTTGACAGCCTCTCTGCACCCCTGTGAGGTGTAGAATGTTACCTACGAGAAGGTTTGAATCATGGATATTTGATTTCAGTTCTGAAAACCACTTTTTCTTTCATAACATCATTATTAGGAACAATTTTCAGTACTGCGTTCAATTCTAACCCTTCTGGCACTCCTGAGTTCAAACAAATGTTTAGGAGCGGTCTTTACGAATACACTTAAAATTGTTTTGCAGCGAGCAATGAATTTAAATTTTTTTACAGGCATATGTTTTTGAACTTCAACATAAAAACGACCAGTTCATGATATACTCTGTCAACCATGTTTGATAGATCGAACAAACATTAAACCCAGTTCCACCGAGCGTGAAATCTTGTCAAACTGCGGAGCTGTGACTCTGTTGTGTCGGCTCCAACCTCAACCGGCACTCTACCGTGAACAGCAGCGCTGTCGCCGCTCAAACTATGCGGTTTCAGTGGGAGAACCGGCAGCTAAACGACGCCGGTGGGAGCCCCCCTCTCCCTACCCTGGAGGGAGGGCGAGGAACCCGCCTGTAAGGTTTGAGCTCCAAGGTCGTCAAACTGCCTACACCCCTCACGAAGGCAATCGGGGACCTCGGTAGCCGCCAAAGGGACGCTGACTATTGACCCGCCCGGAAGCAAGGTGCGTCGGCTACCATCTGGTGCATGAACTCGGCTACCATCTGGTGCATGCATTACCGTTTCTAGGGTTTATAAGTGCGCCCCAGCGGGAGCAAAGGGGCCTTTTGGTGTCGAACTTGCTACCGGTCGCCACAGAGAGTTCCGTAGCACCAGGTCGACACCGGCAAGCCTCTAAGCCCCCTTGCGGGTTATTTCAGTTGTCTTATGTATATATTGACTACAATCCTGCACATTAAGTGTACATAGTCTGGCGTGGGGATTTGCCTCGTCCATCACAGCGACACGATACACGGCAGCGCGTTCCTCGAGGAGGAGAATTCCTGAAATTTACTCTGTCTGGCGAGACCCCTGCACCCCTTATCGGTGGGTCTGAGAGACGGTTTCTGCGAAGCCGCCGCCGCATTTGGAAACAAGGAGCCACCCTGCTACCCGTGCCTGACGGACGATCTTCAGCAGTTGGACAAAAATCCTGGACCTACAAAAGCTCTGCATTTAAAAATACTACCTACGTGTAATCCAGAGTGATTACATGGTATGTGTAATTAGGAATGAGCAATTAGTAACTGTACAGAAAACCTAACGAGAAAGCGGTGTTGCTGGGTAGTTGAAAATTTTAGCAGGTGATCTAAGAGGCTGTGACATGGAAATATTTTGGACACCTTAGTAAAGCGCTTAACCCATAAATATGTCATTTTCAGGACGGAACCATCCACAAGTTCGGAAATTCAAACAACTCCAATATTTTTCTAAAGTACTCGACAAATACCCAGCCGAAGACAAAGAGTAGCACATACAACAACCCAATGGCTGAGAGGCAAGCAACGTCACCAATTTATGCATTGAGAAAAAAGGAACATGTATGCTGACTGTATAGCGAAGGATGGGCAGCTCAATTTCATATTCTATTCGATTTTGCAAGATCTCGAGCCAGGCTAATTAGTTTCGGTTCAAGATCTTGGTCTTAGTTGGCTAGGTTTGCCTCTTGCTGCTCTTTTTTTACTGTATTGTTGTGATGCCTGGCCATGTATTTGTGCAGCTTCAGGTAACGTCATATATTGTCTGTTTACCGCCGCCATTGTAGAAAGCGTATCAATGTAGCTCACGGCGCAATAAATCATATGTACGTATGTTTACAGGAACAGGTCTTAGTCTGGCCGCATAATAAGTATTTCTCTCCCCCTTCACTGGCCTATTTCATGCCTAATTATGCGTCCACCTCCGGTTGCCGGTTTAGGCGTGCACAAGTTGGGGGTAGAAAGAAGGCGCATGCGCGTACAGCATGTCTTGAGGCTGTCACCGATGACGTACCTGTTGTGATGGAGGGTAATTTAAACGTGGGAGTCTCATGGCTCAAGGCGCCCTGTCAGCTGTCCGAATTCCAGCAGTTTAAGTCAAGGTTGGCGTGTTGCACACATAATAAGATGCCTACGACGGGGCAGCGAAAGGGATATCCACGTGTGTCAGGTAGGATAAAGATCGAGGCCTTCGAAGTATAACTCGTTATGGGACGGACGCATTCCGTTTGCTTGGAGGAGGAGGAGTGGAAACCGAAGAAGGGTCAGCGCGAACAGAAGCGTGAATTGGCGCAAAAAAACAGCGAACAGCCACCGCCACCCTCGTTTTCGCCTCAAGTTCGAGCTGCTTAAGCAGCTGCGAATCCCTCCCGGATGAACACCAACTGACCCGCTTTGAACGCCTAGGTAGGCCAGTATTACTTGTTCAGTTTAAAGAGTTTCCAGATTGACATGTTCGACAGTGTCTTCCCCTTCCAACCACACACTCATGACCGGTTTCCAGTTTATGCGTGCGCATGTTGGGAGTGGAGGGGGGTGGCGGGCACGCGGAGCTACATATTTCATGCCCCTACGGATGACATATCCGTTATGTTGGCGTGAGGTTCAAACGTGGGCGTCAAACCGCCCAATACGACCGGTCTGGTGTCCTGAGTGGTAGAGTGGATTCGGTTTGCGTGTTACACAAACAGTAAGAGAGGCCTACTACGCGGGACGGAAAGACACAGCTGTATGGTTGCACGCTAGAATAAACCTGAGGTCTTTCCAAATTTCATTCGTGTAATTTACTAACAAGTAGATTCAGTGGTATATTATATAAAACGCGTTTTGTTTCATGCACTCCGTGGGGTGCGCGCAGCTTCCCATGTGATCCGTTTTCACGCAGTCGAAGAGCATTAATTTTAAGTTGTTGGCTTTTTGATAGGACAAGTATTAGCGGCTCTTAGCCCTAGGCGCCTTGAGTCTTCTGCGCTATTTAAGTGAGAAGGTACAAGATGAGCCTGTTCACCTCCTATTATTTCATAACACACGAGTGATCTGATAGGCTTTTCCTTTACCTGATGTCCTTACGTCCCAGCACCCAGGGTATTTTAGGACTTCGGTCGGAGTTATAGCAGCTCGCAGTAATATTGGACGCCACCTTGCGTACTCCTTTAGTGGTGTACTCTTGGCACTCAGGTGTCGAGTGCGCAATTATGTAAAGCTCATTGCTCATACATGCTCTAAAGAGAGGCTGACGGCGATTGCGCTGCCGCGTTGAGGTCTGTTTTTATTGTGAACCTCCTGATGAGATTTGACTCGATTATCATTGCCAATGCGTCTTCCCCAATCGAGTACATGGCGACATCTACGTAGACTGTGCTAACCCTAATCTTCGATCGTGTTTTACTTGCCTCACTACTTCTCCTGTCCAACAGCAAGAATAGTTTTGGCGATGGGTTAAAAAGAAAGATATTGTGATTTCCTTCGAATTCTTGTTTTTCATCCAAACGTATGAAGTCGAAGGTGTAGCAGAAGCCCGTCTTGCGGAAGCCCGTCTGGTCGGGAGTCATATTGCGATAAAATGGAAACACTGACCAGAAGAAACTGCTAGAAGTTTTCGTAACGGTTATCTTTTGCCAGCCCTCCGAGGTATCCCTCCTTGCCAATACAACACGGCCGGCCTTGCCTCTTCGAGGGCGATCGTTTTTCGCTTCGAGCACTGCTTCCTTGATATCTGTAACACTGCTCGTGGCTTTGTTGTTTATACTGTGCCTGTACTGCCGCTTTTAGACACCTTGACCGCTGTCTTGGACACCTCTGTGATTATTACTTTGGCTTGGCTTGCCGGTTGTTGGCTTGCCTTGAGGTTTATTCAAATCTATGTTCCTAGCATTCTGACTTGTGTCGCTTCACTTGTACATTGCTATTTTAACATCGTAGCTGTTGTACAAGCTGCAAGTTTGCCGTTGCAGAAAAAATTATCATGAAAAAGGCAAGGGCTCGTGAGCGCGTGCCTTGTGGAGACCGCCGAGAGTGTTCTGAATGCGCTCTCATTTCAGCAAAAAATTGGCAAACACCCGCAGTAGCGAGGAAATGGCGAGCGATCGTGAGCACGTGCCTAACGGCAAGCGCCGAGTCCCGGGCTCGCGCAGTGGCCTTAGAAAAAACCTAGAGCGCTCTCGTCAAGTATTACCATGCATGTAAAAAACCTCCAGCGCTACGTGGCTAAAGATGAAAAGACAGCCTGCTTGGGAGAGGTCAACGCGGTCGTCGCATTCTCTAGAAGTGATTATGCATATTGAAGATATTGCTACGGGTGTCGCAATCCTTCTCGAAATCCCGCAGATCGCGCCGCAGCTTCCTCTATGACGACGATGAAGTGGTGGAAGTCTACAATGCTGACGATGACTTTGCATCCACCAGTCTCTGCAAAGAGCACGACGACCTCTTCGATGCATGTGACCACGATTACTAGCAACGAGTGAGTGAGTGAACAACTTTTAATGAGCTTCAAATAAAGAATGGTGCGCGCAGGCACCAGATGGGGTGGTTCCCTATTCGCGGGACCCATATGTGTCCAGTAATTCTTCTCCTCGAGCCACCAGCTGTTGCTGAATAGCGAGGTCAGAGCTGGACAATAAGGTCTCTCATCGCTCGAGCGGGTTGAAATTGGGGGAGGGGGGAAGGGTGTAGGGGCGTGCATTGAGTTTTTTGCACTCCGCAATAATGTGCGCGAGAGTGCCGTCTCCCCGGCAGAACGGACATGTGTTGTCGTGTTCTGCAGGGTACATTTTGTGCAGAAGCACCGGGTGTGCGAGCGACCCTGCCTGTGATCGGCGCATTATCATCTGCTGCCGTCTGCATAGTTGCTTGTGTGGCTTCAGAAACCTCGTTCTACTTTCTTTGTATAGGCGGATGATCTCCTTATAAGTCACGACGGGGTGCGGTTGCTCTTCCTCTGCCCGGATGGCTAGTTCTCCGGAATAATGGTCTGCGGTGACGTTGCCTTCCACGAGCGAGTCAGCTGGGACCCACACGAGCTCGGTGACTCGTCCCTGTGTTGTGGGATGTTTGTCGAGTATAGTTGCTGCCGCGGTGGAGACGATCCCCTTCCGATCGCTTGCGTACGCTTTCTGGGACTCGGTAACCACCGTGCTGACCTCCGGCATGGCTAGGGCCAGCGCTATGGCTACGTCTTCTGCCACGGCCGGGTCCGTAGTCTTCACCGACGTGCAGGTCTTCAGCTCTTCGATATCCGTTACAGCAACCATGGCCTTTGTTCCGTGTTTTGGGAGCCAGGGCTTTCGCCCGCGCCGTCCACCTGCCTTCGTGCCGTTCCACTGTCATGTTTCACTGTAACGGTTTGGTTGTGATGGAGTCACGCCATCCCTGAGGGAGTGGTGCCTCTTCTGTCTGTGGTTCAACCTGCCATCCTATCTTGTGTAGGACGGCTCTTCCGTGTTCTGTCCTGCTCAGACGAACTCTGTTTGGACAAGTGTGCTTCGATCAGTTCATCCATGGTGTTGGGCGTGCCGATATCAATCAATCTTTTCGTTGACGAGTACATTAGCAGACCCATGGCTATGTTGGTGGCTTTACGCATCGCCGTGTCCAGCGCTTCCCTGTGTGCCTTCGTTAGCCGGAGGTACGGGGTGGAGTAGGTTACGCGGGACACGATGAACGCCTGCACTAGCCGCAGGGCGTCTTCTTCTTACAGTCCGCAGTTTCGGTTCGCCACTCTACGTATCATGCTTGCGATCTGTTCAGTCGAGTGCTTGATCTTGGTGACGGCGGCCGAGGCTTTTCCGTCTCCCCTGAGTAACAGGCCCAGGATCCGTGTCTGCTCAGTCGGTATGATTTGCGTGCCGTCGATGGTTACGGTTACGCTCGGGGGTGCTTGCATCTTTGGCCTTCCCGGTTGGACGATGAGCATTTCTGACTTCTCCGGGGCTCAGCTCAGGCCGCAGAACTTGGCGTATCCGTGGACAGTCTCCGCCGCTCTCTGCAGCACTCCTTCCATCCAGGTGTCAGAGCCAGCGCGGTTGGTCGACACCGTGATGTCATCGGCGTGTAATGCATGGCTCACACCGTCTATTTGTTCGAGTAACGAGGGTAGGGGAAGGAGTGCCAGGATGGTCAGCAGAGGCGACAGGACAGACCCCTGAGGGGTGCCCCTGTCCCCGAGCTCCACGAGTTCTGACTTGTCTTGGCCAATCCTGATCATTGCCGTTCTTCTGGTCCGGAAGTCTTTGATGTAGCCGAACGTACGCCGTCCGCAACCCGTCCTTCCTAGATTTTCCAGCACGGCCACGTGCGATACGTTATCGAACGCCCCTTTGAGATCTATTGCCAGTATCGCTGGCGGTGCTGTCTTCGTTGCTTCCTTCACCATCAGTTCACTAAGCTGAATCATCACGTCTTGCCTGCTTAGGTGTTGTCTGAAGCCGTACATCGTGGCTGGCATCTATCCCATATTATCTAGATGAGCTTGCAGCCTCTTAAACACCATGCGCTCGACCACCTTCCCCACGCAGGAGGTCAGTGATATCGGACGCATGTTTTCGATCTTGAGCGATTTGCCGGGCTTCGGTGTGAACCTGACGTCGGTTGTTTTGCATTCGGGTGGTAGCCGCGATATCTCCCAGGCCTTGTTAATGTGACCTAGCAGTGCTGTTGCCGCCGCATTGCTTATGCTAACGAGCAATTTGTAGGTAATTGTGTCCGCACCGGGAGCACTTCTCTTGGTACTTTCGTCTATTGCAGCCCAAAGCTCAGCCGTGGTAGACGAGACTATGAAAATTAACAATGATAGTGAAACTTACTAGATGTCCAGCAATGCTCACCTATAAGAGCTTCGCCATTAAAGTCTTGTGCAAGAGTGCAAGCTGCCCTGAATTTGTGCTTGAAATGTCTAAATTTTCTCCAAAAAGGACGCTCATTTTTGATGCTTTTTATTTGAAATAATTTCCCCATAGCTTTCACACGCTGCCTGTACAAGCTCATCGAGATGATTGCTGAGGACGAGAACCGCAGGGAGACCTTCGTAAAGAACCGTTCTCTTGACAGCTGCCCCTGCACTAGCGCTGCGCCTGGTGTCACTGTTCAAGAGTAGACAACCCGGCGGACCTTTTATGCACGGAGTGGCAGCAGTAGTTCCGAACGAGAAACGATGTCGTGGACTGGGCCTACACGGTTGGCCGAACCGGTAGACAACTGGCCTCTGAATCCGTATGCTGTGATTGACCAGCCAGACCACTTGAACAGCGAACTAGCGTCCATGTGCCCAACCGCAGTCTCATAGCAAGCTGCACATCTACCTACCCCGCCCCTAAACATCGAGAACTACGGATCACTCTCCAGACTCCTCAGCGTACCCGCCTTGGTTTTCAAGTTTGCAACGTTTCCCGAAGACCACTGACGTCACTAGAAATACACACTCCTGACGGATATTTTCTTCAGCTCGGGCGTAATACGCAGTCCCATCCAAGACAACCGCAAGTCACACTGGCCAACCATTGCCAACATGCTCCACCGTCCTCACACTACGGCCAGATAATGACAGAGACGCCATGTTCGGAGTTGGATGCCGCCTACGGGACTTGATGAGCCAGGGCAACTTAAACATCAAATTATGTTGCCTAGCGAACATTTCTTTACACGGCTGTTGGTAAACGCAGCGCACGTCCGTCTTCTGAACGCCGAAGATCACGTTACTCTTGCAGACCTCCGGTCAAGATTTTGGATCCTGAGAGGGAGATAAACCGCCAAAACGGTTCTGCTGTAATTCCTGCCATGTCGCCCTCGAAGTTTGCTTCCCGCGTCGGTCCCAGTAGCATCATTACAGAAATGCCGCGTAGCCGATCTGTTACCATTCGACGTCCTGGGAGTAGACTTCTGCTGAGCGTTTTACTACTGCTCTACGCAACATCTTGTGAAGCTCTACATTGCCATCCCAAACGGCAAGCAAGAAAGACGGGCTACACAGCGCTTATAGCCTCTAGAAACGGACACCCACTGCTCTGCCCCGGGAGAAGTTGTTACCATGGCAAAGGGCATGCCTGGAAATACCATGCGCTATACCAAGTACACAAGAAGAGGACACCTAAGCGGACGGGCCGGGGGGGCTGCACGTGAGCGCAAAATGAAGATGCAGACGTCATTTGATAACGTCAGACATAATGGCACGAACGTTCATGCTCGCCTTTTGTCGCTTTACGTCCAGACGTGGAATGCCATCAAGAGTTTATTTCGATAATACCAGGGCATTCCGAAGCGCTTCAGAACATTTGCGCAGGCCAATTACGGAAACCATCAAAGACCAGGCCAGTGCTCGGTGTGTAAACTGGAAGTACATCGAAGAATGGGCTCTTTGGTAGGGTGTTTGCTGGTAACACGTCATTTGGACAATCATGGATGCGTTGCAGCACTGCCTTGGACGGAATAGTTTCCGTACGAAGAGCTTTTCACTGTGCTAGTGTGATAAAAGCGATTGCCATCTCCCATAGTCTAACGCAACTGTTCAAGGCGCAGTTGCACTGACTTGATCATACATTGGATTGGCCAGCACTTCGTAGAACTACCAGCACAAACTGGCGACTGTCTGCCTGCTCCACAAAGCATGACTTGCATGGGTGGGTGAAGTACAGAGACGAGTTGTTGCGGCGACTATGCGAACAGTGTAACGAAGCATATTTGCTTCTTCTCAGCTCCGCTCTTCATTTTTCCCCATAGTTATCCTCGAAACTACGCGTTTGCCTCCTGGTGATTGTCATGGATGACAACGTGCAGGCAGTAAAATAGAAGCTCGACAGAGTGGTCTAGGCGTTCTTAGCCCAGACGGCATCCATGGGTATTTCAACAACACCATCCCAAACGGCAAGCAAGACAGACGGGCGGCACAGTGCTCATACCCTTTGGAGACGAACACCCACTTCTCGGCCCCGGGAGTTAACATGGCAAAGAGCATGCCTGGAAATACCATGCACTGGAACAAGTACACAAGAAGAGGACAAGGAAGCGGGCGAGCCACGGGGCTGCACGTGAGCGCGAGATGAAGATGCAAACGTCATTTGATCTTTAAGCAAGGCATGGGCCTCTTCAGTGTCGCTAGTTACTGTGCATAGCTTTTATGGCGAAGGCTTGGGGACAGTGCCTGTGAAGCACTTGTATATCTTCAACGCCTTGAGAGACCCGCGGTGTAGACGGCGACCTTTACTGATGCCGTGGTGGCGTCGGTAAGGTGCGCTGTTCTGGAATGTACTCTCTAATAGCGTCTGGCCTGTGGTAAGGACGAGGGCTAGGAGCGTTGACGTCGACGTCCCGTAACTGAGTTGTCGACAATGGCGTCACAATAATGGCGAAGTGGCCGTCAGTCGGGTGCGCGCCACACATCCGTCATCATTCGTCGTTCTACAACGTGGGTAACCGACTGCGGTGGCTTCAAAGGGATTATGGGTCCGTAGTACACAGGATCAGGTACTGTGGTAGCAGTACGTCGGAGGGTGTGTCGGAGGTTACGTCGGAGGGCTGGCTACATTCAATTCAGTCAGTCTTCACCGGGCTTCAAACAAGGCTTCGGAACAACTGCTCCTTTGCCCTGCGCATGACGTTCCATGCCTCATTCTTTTCTGTAATAGCGGGATCAGCTCCTCTGAACAGGCGTTCCATGTTCACTTCGTACCAGGTCACACTTTTGTTTGGGAGGTCGACACAGGATTGTAGCTTGCCGTCGGCTTTCCGTCAGCGGTAGCTATTGCCGTATGAATGCGGCAGCTGGCTTCGAAAATCTCTCTACTTGGCTTCCGTCTCTTCTTTACTCTAACAAGATTCGGGCAACGTTTTCTGGCTGCTGTACACGTTCCTTAACTCCACCGCATTGCGTCGCTGATTTAAAAAAGCTCCGCATTTATGCTGGTTCTGCTAGCCTTCACGCATTCGAATAGATCTCCACGAAACGATGTTGGGACCCAAAGAATCCGGAAGCTCTTGATGTGGGTGCAATACCTTGCTGCGTCGCTTGCGAGACGCCGCTCCTGGCTGTTCTTTCTTGGAGAGGCCCGAACTCTGCCGACGCTCCTTGAATCCGCCGGCTTACCCGGTGAACGGAAGGGTCCACAAAACAGGGCCTCGACGGGCTCGCGTTGCGGCTGCACGATGGCGTTAGAACCACGGGCCAGGAGTGCGCCCCACCTTACCAGTACGTCATGCAAAGAATGGCCTTACACAAAAGTGGTTTTTATTTTGTCAGAGCTGCGCCCGCGGAGGGGAAAAAGATGTGTTGCCCACGGTTCTGCGCCTCACAAAGAACCCACCAGCATGACTCTTCTTCGCCAACCTCCATTCCGCACGTGATGTCCCTGCTCCACTTGATGACCATGGCAGCGGTGACCGGGAGTGGAGTCGCTCGCTCGAGCGTCCCGCCAGTACCGCCATGCGCCTGTCGAACTGGCTCCGCTAGAGGGGCGATTTGCGAGCATGTGCCACTGTATATACATAGAGTATAGTTATGGCGAGCTTTGGTAAAGGCGAATCTCCTTCCCGATGCGTAAGTGAATAGCTTTGCTATTACAGCGAAGCTGTTAGCCTCTGGGAGGTCGGAACATTTTGTGTTGTAAGCACAAACTCCAGGCAGGACCAAGCAGTAAGAACAGCCAGGCATAGAGTATAAAGCGAAACGTTCGAAGCAAAAGCCACAAAACATGCATCGAATCCAAATAAAGTGTGATAAGGCGCCTTTAAACAATGGGAACCCCCACCCCCCTTCTGTTCTTGGTAGTCTCCACCAAGACGCCTAGCGCATGCGTCAGGCTAGGCACGCATACAGCATAGAGCAGAGTATTCGTCTAACGAAAAATACCCAAAACATGCAGTGAAGCCACATGATGGATAAGGCACTTGTGAAGAATTGGAACTCCCCGTGTGTTCCCTGTAAAAATTCGTTTTGCAGCCGCTCTCGAAAGGGGGGTGACGTCATTGGAGGGCGAGCGCATATGCGATTTACGATCCACAAAGGTCCGCCAAAGAAACCGAGGGAAAGCGACAAGGCCGCTAAGACGACGTGGAACATTTCATACTGCCTCCTTTCAGCATGTATAGTGGTTTACAACGGCCTCGCTAGACTTCAACTTTCGCAGAGCGAGATGCCGGGAATTTTTTGTTCTTTCCATCTCTGACTATTTAGACACACACAGGCACACACGCGTATATATATATACATATATATATATATATATATATATATATATATATATATATATATATATATATATATATATATATATAGACTGAAAAGATAAAAACTCACTCAGGACTCCCCTTCTGAAGAAGGGGAGTCCTCTCCCTGAAACGTCAGTAAACTTATTTTTATTTTCTACGTCTTTCTCGTTTGTCTCTGTCTCTACTAACCTTATATATATATATATATATATAAATATATATATATGTATGGAAAGGAATGCCGGCAGTCTACAACGCCAAAGAAGGCATAGGGGAATGGTTATTCTAACCATTCCCCGATGCCTTCTTTGGCGTTCTGTAGACTGCCGGCATTTCTTTCGGCATTTCCTAACGAGCCCCTCATTTCCAAACCGTATATATATATATATATATATATATATATATATATATATATATATATATATATATATATATATATATATATATATATATATATATATATATATATATATATATATATAGATATATATATATATACATATATATATAGTATAAGTAAAGAGTCGGATACACAGCAAGAACAATAACAAACATTGTTTACTTACGTAGCGGCAACGGGACTTGCCTTCATCAGAGTAAAGTTACATGATTTTGCTGTCGCAAACATTTTGAACACATTTCTTATATAGGTTTGCATAAAACTGTGAGAAAGAGCGGAAAATGTTTCGGAAATGAGGAGTGTGCATACAGTCAGGCTACGCCTATGTTACAACATCAACAAACAAACAAGAAAAATTAAAAAAGGGGGGGGGGGAGCCAGAGAGAGAAAAAAAAGGGGTCGTGTTAACAATGCAGCGTTCAAGGTTGCACCATGACGGGTCAACGTATGCCGCGCGGGCTGCAAGTTCAGACAATGGGTGAAACTGGACAACCGCGGTTTGAAAAGAAAGGGAAGAGTATACACTGAGGTATTCAGTGACTGCTGAGACTGGTTCGGGGGGAAGCGAAGATGGGTGTGCCCCCCGCGGGTCAAGAGAATAGATAGGGGGCACAAAAGAGCATTTCACAGAAGCTAGCAATTGAACAGGAAATAGGTAGGGTCACAAAAGGTTAAACATGAATAGATCACAAAGAGTTAAACATTCTTAAGTGATGGTGGGAACGAGGCCTCCCTCCCCAGGACAAATGGCATTGTTGAGCCGCATTAGGCTAATAAAGCTGCTGTATTAGGAGAGTTTCTGCGAATAATGATGGCAAACTCGAGGGTAGGAATAATGAACATAGTTATAAAAATTATGAAGCCGCTAATTTTAATCGAGGGATAAGCACGTTAGTTTTCCGTAACTTTCATTAATTCCAAGCGTGGCTGACCCAAACTTATAAATGAGATAAGATTCCCGAACCTCGCGGTCATGGTGCGTTTTGAAGGCAGATTCAAAAATCGTTGCTTTAAGATGTTCAAATGCATGTCCGGGACTGTTCACATGTCTTCACAGGGGCAAATAAGGGCAGCTTTTTGCATGAGAGCGGTGATTATTGAACCGTATTCGGAAGGGCGTTTCAGTTTGGCCGATATATCGTTGCCTACAAACAGTGCACTCTAGAAGATATACGACATTAGCGGAGTCACAGTTAAAGTTACCTTTTATATTTACGTAGTAGTCTGAAGCCGTGCTGGTGGCGCGCTGTGTAGTGGTCATGTGTGGGCATACTTTACATCGGGGTTTATTGCAAGGCATGCAGCCAGTAGTTGCCGGTCGGTTGATACGAGAGTTAGTAAGAAAGTCACCTAAATTCTTATTACGCCGGTAGACAACGCGTGGTGGTTCGGGGAATATTCTTTTTAAGCGGTCACTTTGCATTAGCATATTGTGATGTTTTTGTAGCACGGTTGACACTCTTGGAGCGGGGGATGAGTGGGTTAAAACTAAGTTAGTTTGCGGGTTCCCGTTCGGGGCTTTTTTCTTACAGATTTCGTTACGGTCTAATTAGTTGGCTCGCACAATAGCGTCGTCGATAACTTTTGTCAACGAGTGTCAATCGTGCTAAACGAGTGTCAATCGTGCTAAAAAAAACATCACAATATGCTAATGCAAAGTGACCGCTTAAAAAGCATATTCCCCGAACCACCACGCGTTGTCTACCGGCGTAATAAGAATTTAGGTGACTTTCTTACTAACTCTCGTATCAACCGACCGGCAACTACTGGCTGCATGCCCTGCAATAAACCCCGATGTAAAGTATGCCCACACATGACCACTACACAGCGCGCCACCAGCACGCCTTCAGACTACTACGTAAATATAAAAGGTAACTTTAACTGTGACTCCGCTAATGTCGTATATCTTATAGAGTGCACTGTTTGTATTCAACAATATATCGGCCAAACTGAAACGCCCTTCCGAATACGGTTCAATAATCACCGCTCTCATGCAAAAAGCTGCCCTTATTTGCCCCTGTCAAGACATGTGAACAGTCCCGGACATGCATTTGAACATCTTAAAGCAACGATTTTAGAATCCGCCTTCAAAACGCACCACGACCGCGAGGTTCGGGAATCTTATCTCATTTATAAGTTTGGGTCAGCCACGCTTGGAATTAATGAAAGTTACGGAAAACTAACGTGCTTATCCCTCGATTAAAATTAGCGGCTTCATAATTTTTATAACTATGTTCATTATTCCTACCCTCGAGTTTGCCATCAGAATTCGTAGAAACTCTCCTAATACAGCAGCTTTATTAGCCTAATGCGGCTCAACAATGCCATTTGTCCTGGGGAGGGAGGCCTCGTTCCCACCATCACTTAAGAATGTTTAACTCTTTGTGATCTATTCATGTTTAACCTTTTGTGACCCTACCTATTTCCTGTTCAATTGCTAGCTTCTGTGAAATGCTCTTTTGTGCCCCCTATCTATTCTCTTGACCCGCGGGGGGCACACCCATCTTCGCTTCCCACCTCAGTGTATACTCTTCCCTTTCTTTTCAAACCGCGGTTGTCCAGTTTCCCCCATTGTCTGAACTTGCAACCCGCGCGGCATACGTTGACCCGTCATGGTGCAACCTTGAACGCTGCATTGTTAACACGACCCCTTTTTTTCTCTCTCTCGCTCCCCCCCCCCCCACTTTTTTTATTTTTCTTGTTTGTTTGTTGATGTTGTAACATAGGCGTAGCCTGACTGTATGCACACTCCTCATTTCCGAAACATTTTCCGCTCTTTCTCACAGTTTTATGCAAACCTATATAAGAAATGTGTTCAAAATGTTTGCGACAGCAAAATCATGTAACTTTACTCTGATGAAGGCAAGTCCCGTTGCCGCTACGTAAGTAAACATTGTTTGTTATTGTTCTTGCTGTGTATCCGACTCTTTACTTATACTATTTCTTCGCGCTTTGTGAGTTTATCTTTCTCTAGATTTATATATATATATATATATCAGGGTGTCGAACCGGAACCGAACCGAACCGAAAACCGGAACTGAACCGGTATTTTTGCCGGAACTGAACCCGAACCCGAACCGTTATTTTTTTAGCACACTGAACCCGAACCGGAACTGAACCGAAAAAAGAAATAACGGTTACCGGTTCATGCCGAAACGGTTCGACCCTCCGTTCTTGATAATGCAATTCAGGTCTTTTTTCTTTCACGCACCATCAACTTCGTAAACGCTCGCGCACATTCCACGCCAGACAGTTGAACACTATCACGCTCTATGAAACAATGTAGCAATGGTCTGTTGCTGCTAAAACCGCGAGCATAGTGCAAGCTGACCAAACGAAATTTCATTCTCGGCAGCTTGCAGGGGATATAAAACGACTTTGCCCTTCCCTAGCTGCGACTTTATCGGACCAATCAGGCTGCAGGAGTGCTCCACTGCGCAACAGCGAAAGCACACACCCGATGTGTGCAAACCTTTTGCATTTCATAATTTGTTTAAAAGGTCCGACACCTGCAGATTGTTAATACTTGACAAGTGTGACCGCAGGAGCTGCTCAGTGGCTAAGCCGTTTGCTGCTGACCACAAGTGGCCTCGATCTCCCTTCCCCACGACCGTTTTTCTGAAGTAGATGGAAATCGAGAACGTCGGTGTATCGAGATTTTGATCCACGTTTAATATCACCAGCTGGTTAAAATAAGTCTGCTGGCCTGCAACATAAGCTGCGCCTCGAAGCACAGATATAGCACGGGGCATCAAATGCGCCAGTTTTTTTTGTGTGTGTGTTTACACGGAAAACAACAAAAAGGAAAAGGCGAATCACGTTGTTTTAAAATATTAAGAAAAAAGTAAGTAAAACCGAATATGTAAAAAAAAACCTCCAAAACGTGGATATTGCTCTATACTTTTCTTTGCCCTGCCTTTCACAACCAAACGTGTCATCAATGCGAAGGAAGTGAGTTCCGTGGTCAGTTTTTGGGGTCAGTACAGTGGACAAGTTCCGTTTTTTACAGATACAAATAAAAAAAAATCACGCCAATCCACCCCGTGAATGTGGTTCGAAAGCAAAGCTGTACACAGCACCCACAACAATCACCCATGCGACGTCACTTAAATTCCCTCACCATCATCATCAGCAGCAGCAGCAGCCTATCTACGCCCACTGCAGGGCAAAGGCCTCTCCCATTATTCTCCAATTACCTCGGTCCTGTGCCAACTGTGACCAATTTATCCCCGCAAACTTCTTGATCTCATCTGCCCATCAAACGTTCTGCCGCCCCCTGCAACGCTTGCCTTCTCTAGGGATCCACTCTGTTACCCTTAATGACCAGCGGTTATCTTGCCTTCGCATTACATGTCCTGCCCACGTCCATTTCTTCTTCTTAATTTCTACTAATATGTCTTTAACACCAGTTTGCTCCCTGACCCACTCCGCTCTGTTCTTGTCCCTTAATGTTACACCTATCATTTTCCGCTCCATTGCCCGCTGAGTCATTCTCAATTTGCGTTGAACCCTCTTAGTGAGCCTCCAAGTTTCTGCCCCGTAGGTGAGTACCGGTAAGATGCAGCTGTCATACACTTTCTTCTTCAGCGACAATGGTAGGCTGCTATTCATTATCTGAGAATGTCTGCCATATGCACCCCACCCCATTCTGATCCTTCTAATTATCTCTGCCTCATGGTTTGGATCTCACATCGCTGTACAAATAGTAAAACCAGAGAGAAGTGAAATGCACTTAACCACACCATTTATTACTTCAAGAGATATTCTTGGTGAGGTTAAATCAATGCCTTATGCAGGAACGGCGGTTGGTTGAGTTGCATTGGTGTAGTACAAGAGTGGAAACTTCTTTTATAAAATTAAAGTAAGCTCCAGCCTGGTGTTAGACAATCTGACTTCTCTGTGTCTGCGCCGCGAACGCAGGCCACGAGATTTACGGCAGAGGAGAAGCAGGCGCATATGAAGAGGACGAGGAAGAAGAAATACTTCTGTTCAGATTTCTGAACGGCACAGAGTGCAGCCCAGGGGAGTGATTGCTTCTTCTGTGGGGCCCATATGCAGTCCGCGTGGCCTGTGTTGTGTCCACCCTCTGAAGCTGGGTAGGTAGAGGGGGCCTAGACAGCAGCATCTGCCAGTGCTCTTGTCTGGTAGTTGACGGAAAGAGAGGAGGGTGCTCAGGGCTAAAGTCGCACACCCAGATTACGGGGCGGAGTGTTCCTAGTTCTGAGAAAAATTTACATTCAGCGTCGTAGCGATTCCGATGCATTAGTTGAAGACGCGTAGCCTGTGGGAAGGATCCCGGATTGTATGAGCCGTAGGGTAGTTTGTTGTTCTCTGGAAAGGTCGGGGTAAGGCGAAGGTACGGTCTGTCTCAGAAAGCGATAATGCTGGGTTATCTCCCTGAACTTGACAAGCGGGTGACTGTCCTCGTGCAGCTCCATAGCACGGGAGGTAAAAGCGCAGGCTTGTTGGGTGGGCGTATTTGTTGCCCTCCATTGAAGCGTGAGGGGGTGTCCAGATGAGCTGAATTGAGCCGTTTGGGGAGTGGTTTTTTCGCACGCGCAGTGCAGGTAAGGACACCCAACCCGACTGGTAATTCCAGTAGTCATGCTGGGAATCGGAGACTACCCTCCGAACCCCTGGCTGAGTTAGAACGAACTTTATGGCGGCCTCTTCTGCTGCCGTGATTTCTTGGGTCCGAAGCGAGGTACACGCAAGGAGGTTGGTTTTAGAGGAAGCTACGATGATTGCGTATTGCTGCCGTCGATGTTTGGAGGCGTCTGTGTAGATAACTGCATGATCCCCACCTAGGGTGGTGTTTAGCCCTTGAGCCCGTGCTTTTCGGAGACCCTCGTCATGTGAGGTGTTCATATTTCTAAGCAAAGGGAGCATCTTTAGTTTTAGTCGCCAGGAGTCTGGGAGTACGTCAAGCCGAGTGACATTATGGGCTGCCCAGACAATGTGATTGAGGCATGCGGTTAACCAGCGCAGTTCTGAGTCGGACATTCTGGTTAGAAAGATGGCCGTCTATCAGCTCTTCCACCGTGTTGTGGAGCCCCGTGCTAAGCAGCCTCTGTGTGGACGCACTCATGAGAAGACCAATGGCCTGCTCGACCGCCTTTATAATCAATATATAAAGCATATGTATGTCCTCTTTGTCGAGAAGAAGAGAGGCGGTTGACGTAAGTGACTCTCGAGAGGACAAAAGCTTTAATTAATCGAAAGGTACCGGATTCCTTAGGGCCTCTCTTCTTGGTGGCGACTCGCCTGATCATGTGTGTGATTTGATTATTGCTGTTTTTGAGGCGCTGCAAGGAGACGTGACTCTTGGTGTTAGTATGGAGATGTAGGCCCAATATCTTGAATGCTGGGGCTTGGAGTGATGGCCTGACTATCAAGAAGTATTTGAATATATTCCTTGATTTAGCGTGAGGGCGGACGACAAGGAGCTGTAATTTTTACATGAACACTGGAGGCCACAGGGTTTAGCAGATTGGCGTACTAGAAGTGAGATTACATGCATTGGTGTGAGCTTGCTTTAATTTTTGTAACTCTTAGCACGTAAGCAAGGTTCGCACAGGGCCGCTAGACGGGCGTGAGTGGTCGTGTGATGCTGTCACGTGGCATTCAGCGAGAACGCAAGGGGTAAAACCGTAGATTTGCTTTTTGAGTACACCACCTGTCGCCTCCGCCTTCGCGTGGGCTCGTAGCTAAATCGGTGTAAGACAACGGGCTCTCGCGTGTTTAGTCTATTAGTTCCAGGTTCGGTTCCCGTCGGTGCGAGTAAATTCTTTTATTTGTTCTATTGAGTTTTCTGGTGACCCCAACGGTCGCGAAAGAACCCTTGGGGGGTAGAGGTAAAAAGCTTTGCTTTAAAACAGATATGTCAGGGAAAACTGTTAAGGTGCGCACTTAATCCCTTGGCAAGAAACTGTAGCCCTCGACCTTGTCTTGGAAGCAGAAACAGTAACAAAGCAGATGACACGTGCAGAAAGGCAGGCCAGTACCTCACACTGTCCCATTCGCCCAGCGATCATCTTTTCTGCTTGTTCTGCAGTTTTGTCTCTTTCAGATCTGCTTTTTTCGAAGTTGCACTTGTACTGACTGCCCAACTCGCTACATTACTTCTACTGCTACTCGTTCCGGAGGGGAGTACTGCTGTGCGCGAATTAAAGAGCGCCTAACCAAAAAAGTTCCATCTCATACTCCGCGCGTCAAATTTCCCTTTCATTTTGTAACAGCATAATCTGTTATAAGATTCCGCAATGTAGCACACGGAACGATGGCCGGGGTCAGGCGGTACGATGACATACAGATTGTAATGCGCGCATCCGGTATAGCTATCGCAAAAAGAATTGCAGTGGTCAGAGCAATAATGCAGTGACTGAGCGTTAACTAAAGCTTACTTTTAACAAAAGTGTGGCTAACACATTCGATAAGGTGACAGCTAACAAATTATTCAGGGTGACCAAATAATCTAATTCATTCGTAGTATTTATGTGCCTGTTGTAGGATTTTTCTGTTTTGTTAGAAATATAAAAAATGTGCGTCATTGGTATTAAGCACGCACTGGCATTTGAACGAACCAGTACGCAGGCCTAAATTTAAGGCTTCAAGGTTAGCGTGATGGGCGGTTTCACAGTGACGATTGCGATTTCAACAAAAAAATCGCGCCAATCCACCCCGTGAATGTGGTTGGAAAGCAAAGCTGTAAACGGCACCCATAACGATTACCCATGCGACATCAATTAAATTTACTCACATCGCTCTACAAATAGCAAAACCAGAGAGAAGTGAAATGCACTTAACCATACCGTTTATTACTTCAAAGAGATATTCTTGTTAAGGTTAAATCAATGCTTGAAGCATTAACGGTGTTTGGTTGAGTTGTATCGGTGTAGCACTAGAGTGGAAACTTTTTTTATAAAATTAAAGTAAGCTCCAACCCGGTGTTAGACGATCTGCCTTCTCCGTCTCTGCGCCGCGGATGGAGGCGACGAGATCTGCGGCAGAGAAGGAGGAGGAGGAAGAAATACTTCTGTTCAGATTTCTGAACGGCCCAGAGTGCAGCCCTGGGGTGTGATTCCTTCTTCTGTGGGGCCCATATGCAGTCCGCACGGCATGCGTTCTGTCCACCCGCTGAAGCTGGATAGGTAGAGAGGGCCTGGACAGCAGCATCTCCCATTGCTCTTGTTGGGTAGTTGACGGAAAGAGAGGACGGTGCTCAGGGCTAAAGTCGCACACCCCAATTACGGGGCGGAGTGTTCCTACTTCCGAGCAAAATTTACATTCAGCGTCGTAGCGATTCGGATACATTAAGTGAAAACGCGTAGGCTGTGGGAAGGAGCCCGGATTGTATGTGCCGTAGGGTAGTTTGTTATTCTCTGGAAAGGTCAGGGTAAGGCGAAGGTACGGTCTGTCTCAGAAGGCGATAATGCTGGGTTATCTCCGTGATCGTGACAAGCGGGTGATTGTCCTCGTGCAGCTCCATAGCACGGGAGGTAAAAGCGCATGCTTGTTGGGTGGGCGTATTTGTTGCGCTCCATTGAAGCGTGAGGGGGTGTCCAGATGAGCTGAATGGAACCGTTTGGGGAGTGGTTTTTAGCACGCGCAGTGCAGGTCAGGACACCCAACCTTACTGGTAATTCCAGTAGGCTTTCTGGGAATCGATGACTACCTTCCGAACCCCTGGTTGAGCGAGAGCGAAGGTGATGGCTTCCTCTTCTGCTGCCGTCATTTCTTGGGTCCTAAGCGAGGTAGAGGCAAGGAGGTTGGTTCTGTAGGTAGCCACGATGATGGCGTATTGCTGCCCTCGATGTTTGGAGGCGTCTGCATAGATAACTGCATGATCCCCACCGATGGTGGTGTTTAGCGCTTGAGCCCGTGCTTTTCGGTGACCCTCGTCATGTGAGCGGTTCATATTTCTATGCAAAGGGATCATCTTTAGTTTTACTCGCCAAGAGTCTGGTAGTACGTCAGGCGGAGTGACATTCTGGGCTGCCCAGCCAATCTGGTGAAGCATGCGGTTACCCATCGCAGTTCTGAGTCGGACCTTCTGGTTAGAAAGATGGCCTTCTATCAGCTCTTCCACCGTGTTGTGGAGCCCCGAGCTAAGCAGCCCCTGTGTGGACGCACTCATGAGAAGACCAATGGCCTGCTCGACCGCCTTTCTAATCGTTATATAAAGCATCTCTATGTCTTACTTGTCGAGAAGAAGATAGGGGGTTGACGTAAGTAACTCTCGAGAGGACAAAAGCTTCAATTAATTGACAGGTACCGGATTCCCTTAGGCCTCGCTTCTTGGTGGCAACTCGCCTGATCATGTGTATGATTTGATTAATGCTGTTTTTGAGGCGCTGCAAGGAGACGTCACTCTTGATGTTAGCCTCGAGATGTAGGCCCAGGATCTTGATGCTTGGGCTTGGAGTGATGGCCTGGCGATCAAGGAGTATTTGAATGTATTGCTTGGTTTGGCGTGAGGGCGGAAGACAAGGAGCTGTGAATGTTTACGTGAACACTGGAGGCCACAGGCTTTAGCACATTGGCGTACTAGAAGTGAGATGCCATGCATTGGTGTGAGCTTCCTTTAATCTTTGTAACTCTTAGCACATGAGCAAGGTGCGCACAGGGCCGCTAGACGGGCGTGAGTGGTCGCGTGACGCTTTCACGTGGCAGTCAGCGAGAACGCAGGGGGTAAACCGGTAGATGTGCATGGTGAGCACACCACCTGTCTTCCCAATCTTCGCGTGGGCTCGTAGCTAAATCGGTAAGACAACGGGCTCTCGCTTTGTTAGTCTATTAGTTCCAGGTTCGATTCCCGGCGGTGCCAGTAAATTATTTTATTTGTTCGCTGGAGTTTTCTGGTGACACCAACGGTCGCGAAAGAACCCTTGAGGGGTAGAGGTAAAAAGCTTTGCTTTAAAAAGGAAAGGGCAGAAAATATATACCACCGTCATATCTCTTGGCGGTGGCCTTATGAATAGTCGCTAGGACAACATAAAGTCTGAGCGAGAAAGTAGGGGGTGAATATATATATATATATATATACGTCCGCTTCTCCACTGGTTTTGCAATCACGTCCGCTTCTCCACTGGTTTTGCAATCTTGGTCCAATTGAAGCACCGTTTTTTTTGCGTCTCCCTAATATGCGTAAGCCGTAGTCGAAGGAGCGAATTTCGCTTTTCAATTTCTGTGTGCGTATGTCTCAACTGGGCTGTCTCCTAGAATGTCTCCCCACAGGGCTTTAGGGCTCTAGGGCTGTTTCCTCGCGCGTGCTCTAGGCTCTAAGGCTCTAGGGCTCTAGGGCTCTTTCCTCGCGCGTGCTGTTTTGATCCACGGGGACCAACTTTGACAGCACTTTTCTGTAATCAGCCTAAGCAATCGCCAAGTTCTGTAAACTCTGGTCTGTTTTTACTGAATTTTAGAGGCACATAAAACAAAATATTCTTGTCACGTCGTGCGCGCCATTTCTTGTGGGGAAAATATGAACAGAAAAGACTCTGTACACGAGATTGCACGTTTGTATTCCCCGAAAACCACATCAACAAACGAAACACACGAAGACGATGTAGTAACAATAGGGAACAAACCACTCAAACGCGGTAGAAAAAAGGGTAAATAGTTCAAACGAACAAAAAGTCACTGTCGCAAAACGAATAAATAGGACACAGTACGTGGTTATTACCGGTACAGGACGTGGCAGCGTTGAAATGTCAAGGTAACGTACCGTGGCCGTCGTGGTAGAGCGCACTCCGAGCTCCCGCCACAAAGTAGGAAACGTGACCCTCTTAGGAAGTCGCTATCTTCTGTCAATGTCCGGCCATTGTTGAGGACCTGTTTGGCTTAAGCACGTGTCCGACCGCCCACCACCGTGCATCCGAGGCACACTCTATCAATCCCTTCGCTGTTTGTTTCCACAGGATCGCCGCTGGTCCCCGCCGCTGTCACTGACAGCTTCCCATTGTGCTGCGACCGGCGCGAGCTGGTGCTCTAGTTGGACGCACTCGGCGCCGTAGCCGGGTGAACCACCTTGGCCTCACGTTCCTTGAGTCTTCTTTTCTGTTCCCACCTTCAGGACTTTTCTTGTTGTGGAGGCTGTTTTTCATTGCAGTGATTTCTCCGCATATACAAAACCATGTGAGACCCGATAATTAACAAGACATCATAAAAATTCCCCAGCATTGCATACCTGCGGGCTTTATGCTAGCGCCCTGACAATCTGCAATTTATTTACATCAGGTAGGATTGCTGGCCTACCGGTCTTTTGGTGAGACGGAGCTTCGTGCTTTCGTACGTCCCATCATCCCAGAAGAGGTACAGCAGCATGGCAGACCCTACACTCAGAATACCCATGTGTACGCACATTGACTGCAGGACTTCATCAAGGAGGACCTCGCGTGCATGACCAACACCCCACAGCCTTGTCCGTCTGCTCCACATTATATACAATCCTACTTAAAAGCCGCTTTACGACCACCCCTGCCCACGGAGCAAATCGTCCATTCGACTGCTCCCGGCCACCTGTCTGCCCTCTTGCGCCTTTGAAACCGTCACCTTTCTTTTCAGCGTGGCGAGCAAAGCGTCCTACAGGCGACCGGATTGTGGGCTTCTATGTTGGCATCCGAGGGCGTATTTCTCGTTTTTCCCGCAGACGGCAGCTGGATGAGCGACGAGGCTATGGGCTCTTTGAAAGAGAAAACCGCCTCAACCACGCCCCCCGACATCGTGTGTGGTCGCCACCTCCAGTCCACTCGGCGACCCCTCCAGAGGCCACAGACCTTCCCCGCACTTCTCACCCTGCTGGACGTCGTTCCCCTTAGCCCTTCCGTCATTCCTTGTCACCACTTCGGCCCATTAGCAACGCTCCGAACCAACAGCATAAAAACTAGATAGTGCCGTTTTTGCATGAAAATTGCATCCTTTAAACCAACCACAATTCCTACTAAACTTCCGCCTAACATGCTTTCTCTTTTTTTGAAGGCATCCAAGTCGAAGCACTATTTACACTCAAGGTATACTTCTTGGACTCTAGCTATTCTGTGTTGGCGCCAGAGAAAACTGATGACTCTTTATTGCACCCCTTCCTTACGTGTCGCCAATGACAATAACCTCAAGCCAACTCCTTTTTGTACCATCTATTGTACAACATTCTACATGATTGTACCATAGGAGCAATCCGCCATTTTTTCCCGTGTGCAGTTACGCGTGTGCCCATGAACTCCTCATTTGAAAGGACGTTCTTTCATCTGAATCTGCCGTTATTTTCTGTCCTGGCCCGGACATTCAATTGCTGACTCAGAAAGTCTAAATTGTATGCACGTACAACACCCCACCTTCAAGTTCAATACCCATCCCGTTTTAGAAGGAGGTGGTGAAGGCATCCTATCTGTTCCTTGGGCGAAATTGCGAAGGCGATGCTGTCATGGACCGGTTTACTCAGACTCTGTCGCCATTGATTGCCATTGCAACTTGCCTTGTTCAGCTTGTGAGTGAGTCCTCAGACCTCGCTGCTCTAAAACCCAAAAGAACGCATTCTATAGTCTCAAGGAATGGCGATTCCTTCGGTGGCCGACCGTTGCCCTGATTCAGACCAAGACTTTTCGAATCTCTGAGTCTGAGTGCACGACAATGTGACTGATAGGCTGAGACAGAATATTATTCGCTTGTCGACGAGTTCATGGTCCTCTCCCGTTCTTTTGGTTGAGAAAAAGGGTGACCCTCTGCGGTTCTGCGGTGATTTCCGGGCGCTCATTGAGATCACTCGAAAAGACGTCTATCTTATGCCCCGCATAGAAGATCCATTAGATTGATTGCAGGGGGCCGAATACTTCTCATACCTATACCTTCCTTCCTGCTACCGAAAAATCCTCAGGCACTAAGCTAGCAATGGGAATACGACATTTTCTGCTCCAGATGGACTTCGCAGCTTTAATGTAATGCGTGTGGGCTTTTGCAACGCTCCGGCTTCCTTTGAACGTCTGTTAAACGCTGGGTTGCGTGGACTCACATGGAAGACTTCTCTATTATATCTAGCCGATGTTGTTATATTGCCGCGGAATATGCAGCCCTTTCACGAGGTACTGACTCGCCTATATAACGCGCGACTTAACGGAATACAAAGAAATGCCGTTTGCAACTGTCGTTGCCAAGATGGCATACTTCCAGACCTAGACAAGACAGCAGAGACTGTAAACTGTCCTCAGCCTCTCCAACCGAAAGATCTGCGGAGCGTCCTTTGCCTGGCATTGCACTTCTGGCGTTTTTCCCTCTACTTTTCGACATTAGATTCTCCTCTTCGCCAGCGCTTATGCGCTGACGTGCCCTTCATCTGGTCAAACGATTGCCAAAGCGCCTTTCAATCCCTCACGCGCGTCCTCACTGTTGATCCCATCCTGTGCAGTTTGGCGACAATGCGCCTGCGTTCTTCTATACTTATGTCAGTGGGTGCGTCATTGGTTCCGTTCTCCTTTCGCGTGACGCTCGTTTGCGGGAAAGAGTGGCAACGTTTATTAATGTTGAAACGTATGTTAGTGTCTCACTGACGCCCGCTGACCAAAGTTCCACTCTCACTGCACAAGGCTGCCTGACGGTTGCCTGTTTCATTCAGAAATTCCGCCCTATACATGTACGGCCATCGTTTCACCATCGCCACGTATCGTCATGCCCTTTGTCCAAGCTTGTCTGAGGGCCCAGGTCGTTAGCCCCTGCATTTACAGCAGTCTGAATTTAGCGCTAAGTTCAATTCCGGTAAAAACCATTTAAATTCTGGTACCCTTTCACGATGCCCACCACCTACACGATCATCTGCTGCCTGCACCGAGCCACGGCCACCAGGTTTACCAATTGCGCCCATCAGCCATACTTCAGTGGATGCCTTTGCCCACTTGCCATCAATCCAACGGGCCGATAGTTATTGCTGTACTCCAATGGAACCCCTGAATGCCCTTGCACTACCACCCAACTGCTGTCGGTGACGCCAACCTAATAACTTCCAAATGAATTATGAAGTTTATTGCCTCATGAGTGTACATGCTCCAAGCTACAAATACGCCCCTCAAATTCCTCGTGGGGTTCGTCTTCGCATACTCGAGCCACTTCATAATGATGCCACGGCTGGCCATCTAGGCTTTCGAAAGAACTACAATCGTGCCCGGAGTTGGTTTTTGAGCCATGCTTATCCACAAGTGTCACAAAGTATGTTCCTTTGAGTTTAGTGTGCCAACATCCACCGCGATCTACGTCCCCGTCCGCCGAATTGCTGCGCCCAGTTTCTTATGCTTCCGTTCCTGTCAAAGCCGTGGGTACGTGCCCTTACATCCCCCACCCCTTTACTGACAAATGGGCGCCATCAGACCGTAACAGCGTCGACCACTTGACTGAATACGCATAGACAGTTCCGCTCTCATCTGGGTGAGCTCAAGAAGCTTCTGAGTTAATTTTACGGAAACTAATCTTCTAAAATGGCGCAGCTTAAGTCGTGCTGAAAGAACTTCCACGACATTCCTGTCTCATATTCTTGCAAAATTTCTTCGTTCAGCCCAACCTGTTCTGAAAACTTGCTGTAGTTATTATAAAATCATAAACTTCCATAACGCTTCAATCGCACATTGTTCAATATGCTCTCTATGTATATCAGCACTTGCCGCAGAAACTGGGAAATCATTGTATCCTTGGTCACATTGGCTTATAATAGGGCTATCCAGCACACCACTGGTTACTCCCCTTCTTTCTCTCTCTTGCTCGCTCTCAACACCTCTGTTTTTCCTTTGGCATCCCCTTTTCTCGGCTTCTATCCCTCCCATTTCCCCGTTTCACGAACAGCTCGATCCCGTAGGAAGTCTTGCCATGTGTCGAAGTGGGTTACCCTCGTGGTGGCGCTTCATGCGGAATCGAGCTATCAACAACGGAAGGCAAGATACAATGCAACACATCACTCCGTTCAGTTCTGAAATGGAGATCAGGTGCTACTTTAAACTCCTATTGGCACAGCATTCCTCCGTGAAAGTTTCCTCACAGGTACATATTTGCGTAAGTCGTCATCAAAGAATTTTCTCCTCTAAATTATACCCGTCTCTAGTGGATATCCCAAGAGACCGTCGACGCCATAGAACAGATATTTCTTATGTCTCCCGCTTGAAGCCCTTCAAGCGTCCCCAACTATGAAAGCCTGCGGGCAGGGAGGCTACCTTCAGCCGAGGGGGAAAATCTGTGAGCGTGGGCGGCGTGATTTGAGGAAGTTAATTCGTGCAAGCGCTATCTGTCATCTTTATTGTAGGAAGTGCGAGCACCGAGGGGTACGCTTTCCATCCTTATACTCGGGCCCCACCACCATTATCATCAGTGCACACTCATCATCATTGTTGGGCTCGCTCTCTTTGGAACGTTCGGACTGAACAACCTAATAAAGGCCTTCTCAGACAATCATGCTGATGATGAATACGATGGTTAGGGCCTAATAACACAAGGCCAACTAGTGCAAACAGCACTAAAAAGGGGTCATGTGACAGTGGTGCAAACGTGAATAATAAAATGTGTCAGTACCAGTATATATATAATGAATCATGTATAAGGAATATGTGTAATGAAAAATGGCTGGTGTATTGGGTCACTTACTTATCAAAGATAAGAAATGACCTGCAAATAATTCACGCCTGTGAAAACACAAAAAGGCATTTGATGTAAAACACGGGGTCGTCTCATAAAAAGTATGATTGGGGTTGTAAAATATCTTCTCTGTATAGTGAAAAGTTTGCGTCTTGTTCGGTCAAGTGGCTTGCATTCAACTGGGTTTGAGAATATTGATGTGCACCCCCCCACCCCTGCTGCAAAGAGGTCTTAATGATCCTTTGAGCAGATCTCGGTGTCTTTGGCCTATCCGGAACCCGCATAAAACAACTTCACTATGTCGGATGTGTGAGTCAGTTCTGTATCGTCCCAAGAGTGGTTTTATTACAAGTAGCTTGTTGTCTGTCAGTTCACTATTGTCTGCCTGCCATGTTTTGCAATTTTGTTTAATGTTTGGCTTCAGGTCAGTGTGAGGCGCTGTATTCCTACGTGCAGCTTAACCGGCCAGATGATCTGCGACCTCACTCCCGACAACCCCACAGTGGCCTAGAACCAAGCATATGGTTACTTCGAGATTTGCGGCATTTGCGATCATAATACCTAACAAGCGCTGCGGCTTAGCTCTGCTAACTCCGGATATGGAAAGCGAAAGCTTGGCTCAGCCTGGTAATGTCTTGGTGTCATTAGGATAGCCTTTGATCTAGCGGCAATTATTACAGTTAAACCTGGATATAACGAAGTTGAAAAAATCGTAATTTTTTGTTACATGCAGATTTTCGTTACCTGCATTTTTAGAGTTAAGCCTCATGTGAATGAAGCCGAAAAGAAACCAAAAAAGTAGACATCAGCGATCGTTAACGGTGATTGACTGCATAATTACGCGTGCTGCATTCCCACCAACTTAGTCACTACACTGCACTCCAAAGAAGCATGGTCACTTACCTCCGTATTCACAAACGTAACTTCAGAACAAAGTTTGCTTTTTCACATGTTTCGGTGCGTTAGCCCGTTTCAAGGTCGTAGCTTATGCTGAAAGGGCGCCATTTCGCGCACGTGATTTTCTTGCCGCACTTAAAATTGTTGAGAGGGCGCTAGCTAGGATACTGTACCGCGCGGCGACGTTCTTCTTTCTCGCTGGTGGAGATGGCATTTAAAATTGCGAGCGTATATTGAAAAGACAAAACTTTCCGTTTTCTGGTAGCAGAACTCGTGACCGCGAACCGACATCAGACTTATAACAGTGGAGACGCCCGACAAGACGCTGACCGGCAGGCCTGGCACCTAACGACACCCCACTGAGACTAGAAACGCACTGTAGTTTGCGGCGCGGGCGAAGTTCCTAAATTTGTGTATTTCTCAGGGGGACTTTTCGGAAAAAGTGAAGAAAACAATGGATGATCAGTGTAGCGAATTCGTTACATCATTGTTAACCGTCGCGATGCCTTCGTTACATAGACTTCGCAAACACAGACGGGTTTCAATGGGGCTGGTAACGGGAAATTACAAATTTCGCTAAATCCAGGAATTCGTTACATAGAGGTTTCTTACATGCCATTCGTCCAATGCGTGCCTTTGTTTGCGGTTGTCAACCCCCTTCCGTGGTTTTTTCCAGCCGAACGGCTGGGTCTTCCTGAGTCTCCGGCGCTAGCTTCGTGCGCTTGGCCTTCCGTTACCTCTCTAGTGAAGCAGCTTGCAGAGCAATAACCACGGGGTGGTCAGCCGCGGATTGCCGACTACAGCTCAAAGCATCCCGCTCTCCCCCCACGCTCGGAGAAGACGGCACAGCTTCGACGTCATCCATGGCCGACTTCGCATATATGTTAATCCCGTGGCCAGTCGGCAACCCAGCTGCGAAGAATGCATGCGGCGAAGTGTGGCGGCGGCTAGCGAACACAGTCATCGGCAGATATCAGTATGTCGAGTCACATGATGCCTTGTCAATAATACGGCGCAGCTGCGGTCAAGTAAAAGTCAAATTCCCTGCAGTGGCTCAACGGCTCAGCGAGATCAGTAATGGTTTGCTTTAAAAGAACAGTGATCGCACTGTTTTTATAAGGCTTTCTCTATTACAGTGTCCGCGACAAAGGTTATAAAATCTGTGCACACGATGCAATTTGGAAGTTAATAATGGACAAGGTTATTCGAAACAAATAAGATACAGTACGCTTCTCCCGCGAAAATACGGTTATGAATGTTCAATGTTTTACAGACACTGAAGGTTGGTCTCTGCGCACCACAAGAAACTGTGGAAACAGCTTTCGACGTGTCATTGCAAAAATTCTCCACACCCGCTTTTGCCCTGCGGGAAAAACAAGTGCTGCAAAATTGACCTTCTTTGTATCATTTTTTTTCCATTTGCATTAAAGAAAGGTCGCACTACACTGGGCGGAGATGCCTATTTGGAATGAAATGAAAGATTGGTGCCTTGTGCGCGTCGGAAAGGGGACCTTCAGTTCATGAGCTGGTTCTTCACTCTAAGAGAGAAAGGGAATGAAAGAGATGGCCTCTTTAAAAGGAGTTCTACTTTTTCATGTGTCGTTAACGATAGATCTAAAAGTACGGTTGTAGAGAGATAATCATAGATACAGTATCAGAGTCAACATACATCCGCTCATGCCCGAGTCACCATTTGTAACACTACATACCGACTCTGGACACGGCTCGTGCTGAAGGCGCACACACACAAGGCTGAGCTCCAGATCCTGCACTAGATCCAGAACTTTCAGTGCTCTTTGTGTTGGAGCCTACCAATGCAGTATGAAGACGCAGAATGTGTAAAGATGTGTATAAAGATGCAGAGGCCATAATATCGGTGTAAAATTACTTTAGGAATGTTCATGGTTTTTAGGCATTTTATTTGAAGCTGTTTAAGGGCGTAAAGAGTGTAAGTCTTATTGAGCAATGCCTGAAAACGTGCGCTCCTTTTTAACAGAAATCACTGCGCCATTCAGAGTATTGTTATAGTCGGGATTAATCGCACGCTTCCTTGAGGTCACAATGCAGCTTCCTTTTTTTCTGCATTGAGTTTAAAACTGCTATTTTCAACCCAGCCAGCAAATTAGTTGACGCCAAGGTTTACTTCACCTCCTCATATTGACATGCTATATGATTAAAAGGATATTTGTACATCATCTAGAGAAATCTAATAGAAATCATAGATGGCAATGCCTTCCAAAGGGAGTTCATCTTGACGAAGATCGTTTTCCTCCACTGCGATGAAAGCGTCGCTGGTTAGAGGTATACAACTTTGCTGCAAAAAAGATTTAAAGTTTCTTTATACAATCCCTGAAGCGTTGCATAAGCGTACCACCAAACACCTTCGGCTATACATCACTCCCAAGTCATACTAGCAATGGGACTTTAAATGATACACACCTCTAGAGATTTATTAATTTTGTTTGTAACTGCAACTATATACGATAAACTATGTTTCTGAAGCAGATAATGGTATTTTTAAATAAGTGATCAAATTAAATTAGGAGGTAATGATGTTATACTTAATAATATTTCAAAACGCAGATTGGTTCTAGTGTTGATTTCTTCTTTTTTTTGTTCTCTTCCAACAGTGCTTGGTTACTTACCCCGAGCCATGTCTAGCACTGTCAAATCCTCACTACGCAAACTGCTCCTGCGTACCTCACGTTGGAAGATACTGCAGCAGACTAACAGGTGTTTGTGCACGGGATGACGTACCTCTTGCCAACCGCGATTACGAGCGCCATACTCCTGACAAAGCCGAATAAAACGCCAAAGCCATTGGGGTAGCAAAGGATGGACTATTCAACCGAACATGCTTAAAGAAATCGACAAATTGTTAAAGCAATAAATAAAACATTTCCTGGCCCCAGTAAATGAGCCTTGTTCACAAATTGGTTCAATCAACACAGACGCAGCTATAAACAGGTTTCAGAGTGAGCCGTAGGCCGCGTGAAGCAAGGGGTTAATAGTTTCACGTTGGCAGTAGGGTGTGTGCATGGGTAGCATTGTCAATGATTGAAGGCTAATCTTACGGCGAGATGCCTCTCCGTGCTGATAATCCGTGCTTTTTCGAATTCTGTGTCATGCGTCGTAGTGTGCATAGCCGGCATGAATATTGGAGCGCAGCTTTCGTTCTCACATCGTAGCAATCCTGGTTAAGGCGCCTTTCAAAAGCAACCTGGTGTGCCTATTGAGCTATACACCACATGGGGCATTTGTAAACTTCTCTACTTCACCTACAACCTCGTTAGTGTATTTTTCCTAATTTAAGGCACGATTCCTTCATTGGCACGTCAAGCCTAACCCTTCCCGCCAGGGCGGTAGCCTTTATGCATGCACTCATGATGCAAGGGCATCGGATACGGTCCGGCAGCCTCCTTAGACATTAACTCTCAAAACAACGTATAATATAATGCCTAAAAGAATGTTCTACCAACTCTAGCTACAGAATATGCCAAGAATTTTATCGACGTCGCTTCAAGAGATCTACGACGGCCACAAAGAAACACACCTATCGTCATCGGCCCGCCAAAAGCACCAATACCCGCAGCCAGTACAGCAGCAAACTGTAAGAATGCCCTCTTCAACCAATGTCCCGTGACGCCCTAATCTCCTCCTGCACAATAAAGGTTCCCTTCGTCTCCTTCATCCCTGGGATACTGAACATGGCGAAATTTTACTCGTAGTTATCATTGCCATCTTAGCAACCTGGCGGCTGTCCGATTTGACGCCCCGCATTTATTCAACTAACAGTACTGCAACCATCACCATAACATTTATGTAGGCTACCCGTGCTGTGAGACAAGTCAAGCAAATTACACTTGGAGCTACAAGCCACTCGGTTTGGGTGTATAGGCCCGCACTGAATGTATCAGTGGGAGCGTCTTAGGTGTCTCACTCCGCCTCACGAAAACCGGGACCAAAGATACCATACTACCTCAGCCCTTTGAAGGTGGGTACTGTGCTTCATTTTCCAACAAAATTTCATTTCCCAACATCCAAAAGCATTGCAGTAAGGCCTCAACCAAATTGATTTTTGTGCAAACAATGCGAGCTCCTCGACCTTGCCCCAGGCCATCAATGCTCTCCCACCAGTGGCATGTGTGGCGGCCCTCCTCTCTGGCTCCGCTGGCTGCAGCGAACGCTGCACACAACCCTACATTCTGCGACAATGGCACAATGGCAAGCTAGGGCTCCCAGTCGAGAGCCGCTAAGAAACTCGACTCCACCTTGCAGACGTAACAGGGAACGGTCTGTTAACCAGGGGTGATAGGGAGGGCATATCCCGAAGCAAGGAACCTCCTTGAGACAAGATTGGGTCTGCAAACATTTAAGCTTGGCAGATCGAGCAACTACATCACCGATACAACCCATTAGGCCGAACGGTTCCAAGACAAAACCGCACGTGACAATATGGCTCAGCCACCGAGATAAGAGCACTGAGAAAGTTGGGCCTATAGTAATGAATACGAAACTTTCGAGGTCATTAGAAACTTTCGAGGTCACTAGATACGGTGTCAGAGTATTTCCACTGACGCAAGCTACTCAGCAAAGGCGGCCGTTTTATTTTTCGCAAGTTTTGCGAGATTACCGCTTCTAAAACGTCGCCGCTCACTTCGACCAGGTCGTCTGTTGACAAAACTGCCGTCGATGCACCAAAACAGCATCTTCGGACACACTTCAGCTGCAGAAAAAGCTCTGTAATTGTGTTCGCGTTCGGAACGACGTCAATCGCACTCATCCGCAGAGCACAGGGGACAAGCGAAGTCTGCCAGAGTTGACCGGCTAAAACACATAACCAAATGGCGGCCCCCATTAACCATTGCAGCGTAAATAATTGTCACGTTATGCGAACTGACTAATGATCATGGCGGCGGCATGTAACAGTGGGAGAAAAGAGTGCCGATACTCTTTAACCTTATCTAAGGACCCTAAGAGTTCAAACAGGTGAATCGGTCGCCGATGCTCGAATTGATACTGAAAGGAAGACTCGCTGGCCCGTGGTCGACGGCACGTGGCAAACGATGATATACTCCATGCAAAAGCAAGGTTTACAATATGTACACCTTATTTACACTACTTATTTACAACTCTCAAGAGTTATGATCGTAAAAGAGGCCGGGAAAGGCTCTCGTTGTCCGGGGCTCACCAGTCTCTCCTCCCTCTTCCTCCAAAACATCAAACTCCTCGGTTTTACTACCAAATCTCCGCCCACAAACGGGACGTCACAATTTGAGAGTGAAGATGGCTCATCAATAAACCCACCTTAGGCTACTCATCCGCCGAAGTGACAAGCAAACCTAGGTGAGTGCAAAATAGTCCCGTGACCTACGTCTCACGCTCATGCGGAACCCCGGACGTACACCGCAAAACACAAATATAGCACAAACAAAAACCAACCAACTAAAAGCAAACCTAGCGCCAGCCATCGGTTGTCGGGCGGCTCGCCTTAAAGTATTGTCCATACTGTGCACGCCTAGGATTGTTGCCCGCGCCGCCGAAATTCCTTTCCTTTGTAAACACGTCGGGCTCATAACCAAGCCTGGTCGCCTACTCATTGACGCATCTCAGCCACCGAGTCGCCAGGAAACTTTGCGCAGTAGCTCTGAGCAGTCCAACTGTGGTAGACAGAACGTCTAGTGCCCTCTTCCTATCTCTGACCTCGTGACTGACTTCCAGCTCCCGTCCGTTTCGGACATTCTCATGGCGGTAATCGCGGTCGTCCCAACAATGTCAATGCTCCCCCTCCGCCGGTTTTCTAATCGAACGAAGAGAAATCCTCCTTCATGTGCAAGCATCCCTTTTAACTACTTTGAAGGGAGTTGCCGACACATTTGTACACGTCCTCTCTGGGCCCGCTCGTCCGGTGAACACAAAAGCGCGGCAAACATAAAGAAGCCTATGCGGTCTCTCCTCATGCCCCTCTAGCCGAAGTCATCGCGTCTGGTGCGAACACAAACTCAATAAAGGTATTAATTAAGCGAGGTGCGGAACTTAACACCAGGGTTCACCATTTTTATTTTGCGTTATTTCTTTTCTTTTTTGCCTGTCAAAAAGCGCCATGGATTACAAGGAAATGTGTCGCCCGGCAGCTTAGGAGAAGTTACTTCATGTGGGCTTCATAAAAAACTGTAGTTTGTGGCCGGTATGTTAATTTCAGGGATATGGAAATTTGTAACTGGCTGCATATTCCCATGATTGTTTTTTCTCTCTTCCTGTTTTCAGAAGCTATATAGATGGATGCGCATAATGAGCGTACCTGCACACTACTTTCAAAAGCGCTTCGACCTACAAAAACAAAGTAGCAATTATAGGAGCGAAGTAGCGAGGGAGGATCTGCCCACAGGCAGATGCTCTCTTGGTTCAGTTTTCCTTCGTCTTCACAGAGCGCACTGAACAGAGAAACAGAGCAGGAGCACTTATTTCTTTTAAAACTTCGTCCTTACCTCCACCGAAATCTGGACACACGGGTGTTTTCGCTGATGGCCTTAATGAGAAAACCGTCCAACGCGGCCGGGATCGAAGCCGCGTTATTTACCTCGTGCGCCACAATGCCATAGCCACTGAGCCACCGCTGGGGCTGGAAACCGAAGAGCCAGACGGTAAGTTAGTGACGCACGCTCCTATCATGAGCATACCGCACTTTAAACGTTACCCCAAGGCAAGTAGTTTTCCATCCACTTAACAAGGTAACTCTTTTAGCAATCACATTCGTACAAATATTGCGTAGGTTGTTATAAATCCCCAGCCGACAATTCGGCCGCTCTATACATCTCCAGCATCGGGTACATGAGTTCGGACTGCTGGTACCGGAACATTCATTATCTTTTGCGCCCAGTCAACACCGCGGAAAGACAGCAGCCTTCAAACATATATGACACCCATCCCCTCCCCCACCGGCACCTGCCACCCGGCGCGTACGGCACCCAACACCCGGTTACTAGGACACCGGTTGGACGGTTTTCTCCGGACTTCATGCTCACTGTGTAATCATTCATTAGCGCACGACATTTGAACTGCAGCTTAGACAAGAGAATACACTTTAATTCAGTTAATTGGGCATTGTGGTTTTACTTTCGATTTTGAACTTCCATAAATTTGCCCAAACAAAATTAAGTTTTCACCCAATCTTCCCTCTTTCAATCATTGGTATGTCCTACCTTACCGCTTTTTATGACGACCTGGATATGTAACTTTTGTGAAGTACGGTTTGGAGGGACCATGTGATTTTGTATCATAAATATCCGTTGCAACGCCATATTGCCACGGTAATACAATACACCATCTTATAGCCACACGATAGTACTTCGACTAAACCTGCATTGTAGTGGCCCACCTTCACAAAGCGTATTTTAGGCAATTTGACGCTTCCAAACTACCCGACGCCTATCCGCCCTAGCTAGCGTCGCAAAGTGACAAAAAAACTGTTGAAAAAAAGCGGGGTGCAATAAGCAACAATTGAAAACTGGAAGTCAACTTATGGCGTTCTAGACTGCCTCCAAGCTTGGGGACATGTTTTTGCATTCCGAAGGGCCGTTCCGTTTAGTCGAAAAAAACAATCATTTCTTCTCTCTCTAGCGGCAAGCGGCTGCCTTGGGGCACAATCAACCAAGCTACAATGTATATTCGACCGCTGCCTCCGAGCTCTGCGGATTTGTTAACGTTTCGTCCCAACAGGGGGTTTCACATCAGCTGCTTTCGCCCACCATGCGGCCGAAACCTTAGGTTCTCAGCTTTTGCGGTGTGCGCACTGCTGCGTCGGGCCAACAAGAACAGGCCCCCGCTCGACGGTACCTGCTTATTTGCTTGCGTTTATGCCCAACAAACTGGGAGTTTGTGGTCACCGTGGACGGGTCGCCACATTACAGCTTGCCTTGTTGCTTCACCGTCCCACCGAGGCTCAGCCCTAATACACCGCACGCCGCCAGACCAGTGATTGTCACGTATTTCGAGCGCTGCGAACATCAGCAATGGTACTAAACGTTCTTCCACTTTTTTCAATACTTTCTAATCAATCCTTCCTGTAGGCAATCATGTTCTCTCCCCTATATTACCTACCCCGCCACCAGCTAAATGCAGGTGAGCTGCCAGCTGAGCTCATATCCTCAGTGTATCTCTACCCACGTGATTCTAAATCCAACCATTTTTCTTCCCTCCCTCCCTCCCTCCCTCCCTCTGTCTCTCTCTCTCTCTCTCTCTCTCTATATATATATATATATATATATATATATATATATAAATCATATATCACACTTCAGATACAATTCACAAAATCATATATATCACAATTACCAAACGCAATTAAAGTTTTCTTGGCTTTTCAATTCCTTTTCAGGCTACCTTGGCGTGTTCGGTGACGATCGCGGATATGCGATGGGTATTGGTTTAATAAGGCACCTCTGGCTGCATTGCTGGCTTCGCTTGGTCTGCAGTACTGTTGCGTGAGAAACTACTGTTCATCAAATGCTGCATATACTAAGCACAACTAGCCACACCCGTAGACAGCTTTGCTTGGTATGCAAAAAGCTATACGCCGTTCCTGCGCGCTGAATAACTCCGATTGCAAAGTGCCAGACTTCCCACTTGCTTTCGCAAGATCAGTGGTTTAAACCTCGCTTGATTTTGTTCCAGTTAGTTGGACTCCCTTTTTACCTGGATATGCAATTCTTGCTTGCATTTCGTACAACCCACACATGATATTTGACTGAAATTTTAGCAGAAAAGTCGCCACTGAACTTCGATTTATTCTGTCAACTAATAAAGCAGCCACTACCGCACTGCAAGTGACTGGTTCAATAAATTTCATTACGTTCTTCACAGTAGTTCAGACCTCTATTCTTTACAGACAAGCACGTCTGTGCACGTGAATGCGGACAATTCTGCTTCCACAGCCAAGACTCCCGATAAAGCTTCATTGCAAATTGGAAACGATGACATCCCGTTCGTGTCAATATCGCATTCGTGGACAGCTATCGCTTCCATATTGGCATAACATAGCGATGACGCTTATTGCAACAACTGTGGAAATTCGGAGGCAGAAGAACGTATTTCATCGCAGAAAACGTTGCCAAACAATAGATGCAATGCACAAAGATTCGCATAGTGTGCCTAGACCGATTCTACACAGTACGTTCACGCATACGCCCTCTGCTTAGGTTATCAAATAGTTGTGGCGATGTGAACAGCAGTGCTCCGGAGTTACGAATCCGCACCTGGAATGACTATTGAATCATTAACCGTTTTGGGCGACCACGGAATTCAATGGGATTAAAACTCGCGCAACGCTTGGATAAATTGAATGGGAGTTCAATTGGGACGGAGTTGTTTTCAGTGACTTTAACGCTAAATATTTACTTTCCTGTTGGAATTTCTGGCATTTCCTGGAGTAGACCGCGTGTGGACCTCGGCCGTTGCCACAAGGGAGGGTAGCAGAGTTGCAGTTGTCAGTGCGCTGGTTCTGAGCGGTGCATTTGGCACAGGTAGTTTTGCCGCGGCAGGGGTTTGTGATCTGCCCCAACCGCTTGCCTTTATAACAGCGCCGTGAGCACGGCATGTAAGGATGGATGGAGCACCGGATAAAACCTGCATTTATATATTGTGGAAGGGCCGAGTCGTCGAAGGTCAGGATGATGTGCTGGGTGGGAATTTTCTTGTCGTCTCTGCGGATGGTCATGCTCCTAACGCCCTGATCCTTCAAGCCCTCAAGGAGATCCGCATCCGTTTCGTTCGGCAGATCTGACTCACAGATCACACTGCCAGCTGTTGAAGCTCCGGTGGGGAGTGATCCTTATGTCTAGATCAACCGTTCGAGTTTGCTGGATGCTTTATGGCCTTCCGCTTGTGGTGTACGTCGACAAGGACCTCAGCACTCTTTTGTTTTTTAGCCTTGTAAGATGTTGCAATTATACTTTCAACATATTTGGCAGTCAAGAAAACTGATGCCATTGCAAGAGAGTGGGCTGTATCACAAGATTTTATAACAAGAAATCAGGAGTCATATTCCGGTTCAGGAAAGCTTAAGGTTGCCAATGGAGGGAAAGAGACTTCCGTGCGGCCCCTTTTCAGGGACCGATAACGTTTGGAGGGGGTTTATAAAATACCGTATGATATTGTTTCAAGCAGGGAACGGGGGTAATTTTTTTTCTCCAGCCTTACCCTGATAGTAGAAGAGGTCCCGGAGCTCCCAGCCTGGTAAACAGGCAGGGAGCCCATCCGGCGGAGCTTGACCATGGCTGTAACGGCCACTGTTTCTGCTGTCTTCCCCTGCACCTGTAAACACATCGTCATGGTAGGTTACAACTTATGTAGGGGGCTCGGGGTCCGAAGTGTCGCAATTACGGTCACCAAGATTTCTTAACGTGCCCCGTGTGGGGACTGCGACAATCCACCTGTCTCTGATCGTGGGGTAGGGCACAGGCTCAAAAGGTCTATTCCAATCTGTTGGAAGGGCTTGGATGGAACGGCGATAGGCTGCGGAAATCCCGGGGGTCTCGGGGGCAGCGTTTTGCGTCGCTGGCAGTCACGGCAGCTCCGGACGTATTGGGACACGTATGTTGTAAGGCGGGGCCAGTAGTACTTATCCTTAATTTTTCTTTGATTCACATTGTTCGTGTTGTGACAAGATGTCCGGATCACGGCTCGTCGTGGCACGCTTACAAAATTTTGTCACGAACATCGGCGGGAATGACAAGATGCATCGCTCTTGTTGTGGGGTTGAAATTGTTCTTCACGAGGACGGTTTTCGAGGCTTAGTCATGGTAAGCTGCGTTTGGAGGGGTAGGCATAGTACGGTGCGTCCTTCGAGGCATTGGGTCATGACCTGTAACTCGCGATCGACACGCTGCTAGGCCGCCAGGTCGCTCTCCGTCGCGACTCCGAAGAACGCCCTGTCTTCATAGGAGTCTTGTAGTGGCGGGTCGGCGGGAGTGCGAGACAGCCACTCGGCGTCGGAGTGCTTTCCGCCGGATTTATAGACACTTTTTACATCGAATTCTTACAGAACTTGTTTTGTGAAAAGGTTGGTGGTGGTTTGTTGAAAAAGAGAAGGAGAGGAACCTGGAATAATTTGGTGCTTGGCAGGGAGCTAACCTGCAGACAACCCTTTGCAGGAGAAGGAAGCAAGAGGGGGAGAGAAACAATTAAGTAGAGGGAGAGGCAGAGAAAGATATGAAGAGAGAATAAAGACTAAGTGCTACGGCTGTCAGTCCGGGACGATAGTGAATCACTGCAAAGTAAGCTGCAGCCGCTGCGTGAGCGCCGTCGTTTGATGGTAATGGAGAGGATAGGTGAAGATTCCCCGTTCGGTTGCCGGAGGCCCCTTCAGGAACAGAAGGTCCTCCATGCCGGTGCTGGTAAGGCCTTGGCGCTGGAGCGCTCGGTGGAGCTCTGCTCTTAGTCACACGTGGTGGGGTCAGAAGCAGAGAAGGTGCTCCAACGTATCTCTTTCCCAACAGTCCGCACATGTAGAGAGTCCTTGCGCCCGTGTCGGCACCAGCGCTCCCCCACATTGCAGCAGTCGAGCCGCATGCAGAGGAGCAAGAAGCGGGCATCCCTGCTTATGCGTGCAGGCAGTGAACGGCACGCCACGCCGCTCACAACCCGAGGGTCGGGTGCCTCGTCTGCACCATACGGGCCAGGGCGTTGCGGGCCTCGTTGAAGGCGGGGACGTCCCGGTAAATTAGGGTGCCTTCTTGGGGAACTTCCTGGCTTGCGCGTCGGTGTCTATTGAAGAAACCTACGCAGGAACCGCGGGACATGAATTCTCTCTTTAATGGCGGATGCAACAGGTATCTTACAATGATGGTGATAGCACTCCTTGGAGGCATCTTCTAATCTCCACCTGTTCTTCCGTTCTGATATTTGCTACATCCTCCCGGCCGCGCGATAAGTGGAGGAGAATACTGAGCATGACCTGTACTTTTAGCGGTAATGTCGTATAGCTCTCTTCGATGCACCCATCAGTCGAAGTTCAAGACCACTACGCAGTTCGTAGGACAAATCGATGCCACATCTGTTGTAGCCGCACCTTGTTAGTCCATACCCTTTCGTCTCCATTGATGCTTGGTGGGTCTGTGATACAGGCGCCTTCCGGAATCTGGACCGGGTAATCGACTCGTTCGGACCGTCGTCCGTCCTGGATTGACGACCTTGCAGATTTCGCAAAAACTTGCCGATGCAGTGGTGTGTGGTCAGCAGGTGCTAGATGTGCCGTAGCCCCGCCTGCACGGACCGCAAATTGACGGGCCAGGTGCCAGCCTCGGTGTAAGTGCCCGCCACATGGGACGTGGAGGGGAGGGCCCAGGTAGAGGTGCATGGCGCGGCGCTGGTCCATCTCCAGATCCTGCCAGTGTCAAGTCCCGAGGTATGTGAGTGAGAGCACGTACAGCACAGCTGCGGAGGCCATGCCGTGGAACACGCGCTGCGCCACTCGGTATGAGCAGCCATCGCCTCGTGCCAGAAGCTGCCGCACCCCTTCGAGCACCATGCGCTGCATGCCCGTAGGGCATTGACAGCTGGCAGCCATGTGAGCCGGCAGTCACTGAGCCCCCCCCCCAGATACTTCACAGTCAGCCACCAGGGAAGAGACCGTCCGTTGAGTGTGACGGGCGGTGTTGGCTGTCGAGCCCTGCAGCCTCCCGGGTGCAACATAAGGGCCTGCATTTTGGCCTTCAAGAGCTGTAGGCCACGGCTCTCAAGGAAGACTGCGACTTCTCCCAGAGCCTCCTGGAGGCACGCCTTGGCTGTATGGTAGCCTACAGTGGCGGAATAGGTCCAGAGGGCCACGTCGTCAGGGTACAGCGCCACCTTCACTGGGTGTCGCTAGCCGGGAGGGGTGCAGTCGGGGTGGGTAGCCAGCACCAAGTTGAATCAGAACGGTCTCAGCAAGCACCCCTGGGGCACCCCGTAGCGGGCGTCTTTAGAACTGCTGGTCGCCCGGCCGACCTTTACCCGCAGTGTCCGGTGCCTGAGAAATGCCTGGATGTAGCTTCCGAGCCACCCCACAACGCCCAGTCCAGGCCGTCCAAGGCCTCCAGAATGGACTCATGGGCGACTCAGTCGATGGCCGACAGCAGGTCCAACAAGATAAGGAAGGCGACCTCCTTCTCATGGCGGGCATGTTCTAGAAGGGAGATGACATCCCCTATGGAGTCAGCCGTGCAGCCGTGCCACCTAAAGCCGCTTTGCTGCTCCTGAAAGGCACCGCTATGGTCCGCGATCCACTCAAGACGGGCCAGGGCTGCGCTCTCTATGCCCTCCTCAGCAGCATACGTGATGACACTGGTCGGTAGACTCTCGCTCCGTCGGGGGCTTGCCGACCTTGAGAATTGGCGAGATGAGCCCATTCAGCCAGGGTGGCAGCGACGATACCAGCCTGCCAGACCCAATTAAACAGTCACAGAAGCGGCTCCAGCTGGGTCACGTCCAGGTTCCGCAGCATCTAATACGTCAACCCATCGACGCCGGTTGCACTCCGCCACTTGGGGTAGCGATTCAGTGCAACTTTCATCTCACGAAGCTTCATGTCAGTGGAGCCGAGGGACACCACTTTCTGGTGGTGTGGGGTGCTGGCGCCGCATCCGGTGAGGCCGCAGGAACTGGAGGTGGGATTTGAGCAGCCTTTGCAAACTGGGCGGTGAACAGCTTCGCCAGGGCCTCCTCAGTGATGCCCAGGGATATTGCAACCGCAAGCAGGGGACTCCGGCTGGTGGTTGTAAGCCCAAAAAAACTAAGGCGGTAAGTTAGGCGAGTTGGTTACTAACTAAGGAAATCATCGTAAAAGCGAATACTAAACAGAGACAAAGGTAAAAGAGGCGACGAAACACACGCTAGATGCGTGTTTTCTAGCGCGTGTTTCGTCGCCTCTTTTACCTTTGTCTCTGTTTAGTGTTCGCTAGTACGATGATTTCCTTAGCCCAAGCAAAGCCGTGAAATACGCAAGGCTCTGCCGGGGTGCTTGCGAGAGCCCATGGACGACCAAAGCGACTCCCAGCCCTCCCTGCGACACTGCCGTGCCCGTCGGCGACATTGGGAGTCTTACCGCCTGTACTTCATCCAATCCTCTCCGCGCTTCCTTCGCATAGCCTTCCTCTGCAGCGGGATGCAGGGGGCCCCAAACCGAAGCAGCTCCATGTACGGGAGTGGCCTGCAGGGAGTACCTCTCTTGGTAACGTTGCTTTGCCAGCACTCCGATTAACTGCTGCGAGGAGGTCAACTTCCGGGTCCTCAGTGCATTTGGTCATTTCCTTGCGAAAGTAGACCCAGCTAGTGACTGCATGAACCCTGGTGTCCGCTTGCTTGCGGCGGTTTCTGTCGGTGGCCAGTATGGTATATTGGTCAGACCCGCACGTGGTGGCGGTGGTGTCCCAGAAATAGGCGCACCGCTGCGTCACCAGGGTTAGGTGTATGCATGACTCCTGCAACTTGCCAGGACGACAAGAATGGACGAAAGTCCGGCTGCCGGGTTTCGCCACGTGCTGTCCACAGAATGTAAAGGTGGCCAACAGCTCCCGTCCCCTGCAGGTGGCTCGGTCACGCCCCAGGCTGGGTAATGTGCATTAAAGTCACCGCACACTACATCATCCAAGTCCAGTTTTTTGCGAAGCCGGTACAGCGCTACGGCGTCCCAGCGTTTCTGGGGTCGGATGTAGACGCCGGCCATGGTGGTGTCCTTTGCCCAATGCGTACGATCACGGTGGCACACTCCATGGGGCTGTCAGCAACTCGGGCCAGGTCAACATAGCGCTGCTTAGGGTGGCCCGCACGTATAAAGCTGTCCTAGACTTTCCCGGTGGGTGGCTGGCGTCGCGGCACGGTGTGCTGGTGCAAGGCCTCAGGCGTCAGCTGATCGCGTTAAGATGGCCCACGTAGCCCAGCCGGCGCGGGGTGTCGCCGTAGACGTGCACACCCTGCATCGCTAGCACCATGAAAGGCTCCCGCAGCAGGTGCTCAATCAGCTCTGCGCTGCGGCGGCTGAAGCCGTTGCAGTTCCACTGCGAGATGCGCGGCCACCGGCCATTCCCACAGGGTCTGCTAGCCATGGTGGAGGTGGGCGGGGGTTCAGGAGAGCCAGGCGGTCCATGGCCGGCATCCGTGCAAGATTATCAGCGGGCAGTCTGTCCGCCAAGCCATGCGCCAGGCCAGAAGGGCGGGCATGAACTGTTCCGGCCGGGAGCTCCAAGCGGGACATAGGGGCTGCAGGCGAGGCGGGCTGCTGGCATTGGGGCGCCTGACTGCTTTCCGCTTGGCTGTATACCGGTCTCCTGTCGTCCGTGGGGTGCAGGCTGCTACGTCTGTGGGCCTAGCCGTGACTGCTGCTGGGTGCTGCGTCACTTGACCACCTCGGCGTAACTGGACTGCCAGTGTAGCCAACGGGGTCCGTCACACTGTGGCGGCCGTTACAATTGGAACACCGGGCAACAGCTGCAGTGCACTGTTGTGCGTTGTGCCCTCCCTCACAACGCGCGCACCTCGCGATGCCCTTGCAGCCAGACGTCACATAGTGGAATCTCCCGCATCGGCCGAACTCGATAAGCCCGGGGCGTCAGGCTCTCACGGGGAGTAGCACCTTGTAGACAGCCACGAAGGAGGTAGGACAGGTCCCATTTATCACATCTATTACCTGTCCTCTAATGTAAACATTTTAAAAACATTTAAAAGTTTCGAGGACAAAAGGCGCACCAAGTAAGCTATTGCATGTTTAAACCAATTCAAAAGAAACAAAATAGGCACTACGCCAAAAACAGTTTCAGAAAAACTATTTGGTGTTGATAAAAAATCACAATCCACATCCAAGGGCGTTATTGTAAGTCCTAAGCAAGAGCCGCCCAAGAACAGACACCAGCTACAAGTTCTGAAAACACGTCAGATGCTCCTGAGGGAAAAACCTCTACGCCACAGCGACGTCCTCGTATGGAACATAAGACGGCACACCAGCCCACCCAACCAGATGCTGTGAGTTTTCTCATCCCTATGCTCTTTGCGGCTATCAAAGCCCTGCTGCGAGCCAGCCCCTCCTCTAAAAGTTGTCCTAAAGTCGAGGCCGTCTTGGCTTTGGAGCCCCTGGTTTCATCATCTTTCGAGGCATCGCTTCGTGGGTGACGTACAACAATGATGACTAAATTGGCGACCCACCCTCCAACAGTGTCTTTAAACTCCAATATCAAGAACTGCACAATATTTTAATGGAACGCGTGCGGCTTATGCTCAAAACATCCTGATTTTCGTCAACTCGTACAAATATATCAATTGCCGTTCATCATAATCTCCGAGTCCAGCGTTGGCGACCACTATCGTCTGAAAAATTATTATGTTCTTCATTCGCACCGCCTTACCGGAGTCAGTCGGCTATTGATTGGTTTTCGCAAAGATATACAGGCTGCAGCAGTTCCCGTTCCTCCTCATGACACTGAGGAATATGTGTGTGCCAACACTGTCGTTGGGACTCCGCGGTTTACGTTTGTATGCGCCAACCTGAAACCAGGAGCTACCTTCGATATTTCGAGGCTTGTAAATGTCATCAGTAGCACATCCCCACCTTACATAATTTACGAAGACTTCAACGCACACGACGAAATTTGGTGAAGTGCGCACACCAATCATCTCAGAGCAAGGCTTGCCGAACTTATCATAAAACCTGGTATTGAACCATTGAATGAAGGTAGCATTACTTACCTAAAAACACCAACAGTTAGCAGCTGCATGGATCTTTCGTTTGCCTCAAACAGCTTGATCCAAAAGTTTACTTGGTGTACTGACCTTCAAACGAGAAGCAGTTATCACTTCCCAATTTTAATATCATACCAAGATGCGTCTGCGTTGCGGCGCGAAACCATATTCAGGCGCACAGACTGCGAAGCTTTCAAAAACCGTGTCGACGTGGAGATAACCGCTGCCACTTCCGACGACGACCTAATACCAATCATTGCTCGTTGTATAACGTAGTCCTCGAGAGTCGTACGGGACCGCCTCGCTATGAAAACTGATGCAGAATACAAAAGGCTACATGCTATCCGTATGCGCGCTGAGGGGAAGGCTTGCCGTACTAAAAATTTAGAGGATTTGAGGCAGGCCCGTCAAGCTGAAAGGCATGTGAGACGCTATTTAGAAAAGTTGCGTCGACAACGGTGGTGTGACTCTGTACCAAATTGGATGTCCGCCAGCCTCTCTCTCTCGGATATGGCGAGTCATAATGGCATGCGCACCAACAACTAGCAGCTCAATTCATTCGGGGCACTGTCACTACACAAGGAAATTACCCGAAAAGAAGCGGCTGTAAAGTATTGTAGGCTCCTGTAATCGATTTCTATGCCTCAAGTGTCCTCTCTACGTGTTTCTGACACGGTGCCACCAGCTTCCGTACCTGCCATGGACCTTCCATTTTAGATAGGCGAGCTTAATGGGGCAATATAAAAAGTCAAGAAACACTGTTCTCCAGGTTCCGATGGCATAACATATGAGGCAATTTACTACCCCTCTCATTACTCCCGCTTACGCCTTCTGGAGTATATTATATTTCGACGTGGCTGCGGAGTACTGTGCCTGCAGAATAGAAAAGAGGCAAAATCAGCAATTCTAAAACCTGGAAAGCAACCAACACGGTACGACTCTTTCCGTCCCCATAGTTCTACTTAGCTGTATTGGCAAAATCATAGAAAAAATTACTTTAAAAGAATGACTTGGTACATAGAAAGCAGGATACTTTATCCGCCGATAATGAATGGGTTTCGAGGAAAGCTGTCTGCTATCGACAACATCCTTCCTCTGGTAACGCCCCTAGAAGAAGGATTACAACACGGAGACATACCAACACTGGTTTATCTAGACATAAAATCAGCATTCGATTCGGTCTTTCCTACAGCCATTCTAGAGTCTCTTGCTGCTCTTGGACTTGGTGGGAGGCTGTATGCATGGATTTACAAGTACTTGGAAGGGTGAGAGCTTTTTATGAGCACACCGGGAGGCCCTACGTCATGTTACAGTATAATGAAAGGGGTACCTCAAGAAGCAGTTATGAGGCCTCTGTTATTCAATATTACACTAATCGACCTACAGCGTGTGCTTCCTCCTGACGTAAAGGTCACAATTTACGCCGACGATATCTGCATTTGGAGTGCAGCAAGATCACGTCTAAATACGCAACAGAGGGAGGCTCCAGAAAGCTCTAAAATTATCTCAAATACCTTGCACCGGAGGGCCTCCCCCTCTCACCTGAGAAGAACGTTGTCATGACATTCACCCGCAAGCGGATGACTCTGTACCCATTAATCTTTGGCGGTCGTTGCCCGCATTATGCGCGCACTCAAAGATACCTCCGGATTACCATGGATAGAAACCTATCCTGGGCCCCTGAGGTTCGGAAACTACGCATTCTCATTTCCGCAGCAGCGCAAGTCATTGGATACCTTGCCGGAAGTCAATGGGGCAGTGACTGCCGATCGATGGTGCTTCTCTCCAATGCTTATGTTGATGGCTTGCTACGTTACAGCCTGCCTGTTTTGCAGCGGCTGTCGACCACAAGCAAAACAAAGCTTGATGGGGCAATAAATAATTGTCTGCGCACCTGCCTTGACCTTCCTAGGGGCTCTTTCTGCGCTTTCTGACCTTTGGGAGGCTGGCTGCTTGCCTTTAGATGTTCTTCGGCTGCAGGAGACATTCCGAATATGTTTGCGATATTGATCTGCGGTACCTGCAGCAACCAATCTGTTGACCCGTGTTGTACACCGCTACAAAAGCTCCAGCTTCGTGGACATGATAAACTCTACTAACATCTGTGTGCCATCCCTAGCGCGACGAAGCATGCCGCCTGATTTTCCGCCCTGGGCTCTCTCACCCGTGTACATAAAACTCAACATACCCGGTGTCAACTCAAAGCAAACATTCCCTCAAATCTGCCTCATTCAACTCACGCTCGCCCACATCAGTGGCCGTTATTCACAAATGCCCCACATTTTTACGGATGGTTCATCTACACCTTACAGTAGTCATCGGGCGTCTACGTTTCGTAAACCGGCAAAGCGCTCTCCTACCGCCTCGAATGTACAACGTCATCCACGTCGGCCGAGCCTCATGCAATTAAGCAAGCCCTCCGCTACATTCTTCGTCATCCACGAACAGAATGGGCTATATTCACAGGTTTGAAGACAGCGCTGCAAACCATACGGCATGCCAGTTGCTTAAGCCTTCACGACCATGTATCCCGCTGATGATGATGATTGATGATTTCTATTGGTTTCCCCTTTGTATCGGGGTGATGACATGTCATCTTACCAAAAAAGACTAATATACCTATGTTTTACACTTTTGGTTCAATACTAGCGCTGCTTAGGGCAGGCACAAAAAGCTTATTAGGCGCAAAATACTTTTTTTTTTCTGTTACAAGTGGTAACTGTCCTAGGCAATATTCCCCTCTCTGCTTTTCGTCCACCAGCATTCTAATCTTCTTTTCGTCCCCTCGACAGCCTTGAAGTTAACTTCCTCTGTGATACCTTTAAATCCTAGGGCTTCTGACAGCCCAATATTCCCTTCATGTAGATTTGGATGGATACCCTCACATTCTAGCACGATGTGCCGCATAGTTTCTGTTTCTTTTCCGCAGACCACGCATACCCCATCATTTTGTGAATACTTCCCCACAAAACTCTTAGTTCGCAGGCAACCTGCTCTAGCCTCAAAAAGCAAAGCACTGCCCTGGGAATTATCGTAGAAATTTTCCTTTCTGATGTTCATCTTCTCAGCCCTGTACATCTCTAACGACGTTTTGGCTTCCATTTTTTCCCTCCATTTATTCGCGACGTCACCTACCTGCACCATCTAGCCTACGTCGCCGGGCATCGCGTGACCTTACAATGGATAACCACACATTGTGGCATTCTCGTCATCGAGAAAGCAGATGCGGTGGCTACATCTGCGCAATGTAAGGAAACTTTTATTTACACAGCACGAGGCTGCAGCCCTTGCGAAGAAGCTTGCTTTAGAGGAACGAAACAGCTTCTGGTCCTTTCCCGAAACTCATCACCCTTTTCTGTACCATATAGACTCTGGCCTGAGAATGAGGGCCCCAGAGCGAATCCCACGTCGACTTGAGATGCTCTACCATCAGCTGCGCCTCAACGCAGCACTTACAAACTCCTACCGACATCGATTCGGTCAAACCACAAGCCCTTATTGTGATAACTGATAACTTGGGTTTGCCATAAACTATTGAACACATTTTATTAGTGTCCGGCGTACAACCAGGAAGGGAACCACCTCGCCAAGAAGATCGAGCCCCTCAACAACGGACTTTTATGATTGAAAGCTCTTCTGGAACCATGGTCATCTCCATCATCCCAGCGAAAGTCTTAGATGCCCTGTTTGATTATTTACATGACATCGGCGTCGCAGAGACAATATAGAACTATACATCTCCATCCTGTGAGAGCACCTGGACTTTTACGTGACGGACAGAACATTCCACGCTGCCTTAGTTTTTACCTCTTCCTTTTTCCCCTCTCTTTCGCCCTGCTTTCTTTCAGGGCCTTTATTCCCATCATCCCATAAGCCGCAGAGTACCATATTGGGGAATACATGCCTGCAGACATATCTGCTTTCTTTTAATAAAGAGCCCTCTCTCTCTCTCCACACTAAAAGAATCAGACGTCAGAGCTAACTTTTAAATCTAACAACATTAAAGTGAAGATGCGAGAAAAATTTAAATGCGTTATGAATTTACACAGACTAAAAAGTACATGCAAAACAGTACATTACAATGTCATTATACCAATTTATGGAACTATGCAAAATTAGTTGGTGCATCAATGACCCTTTTCTTTCGACATGCAGACCCACGGACAACCACACTAAAACGGAGCAGCCAAAAATAAACCAGCTAGAAGTGGGACAAAACCACATAGCTCACAGAAACAGAGGTCGGTCAGAAAGTAAACCCTTTCGTCCACTAACCTTTGCACTGTCTTTCACATTGTAGGGTCATTCTCTTTAAATCCACTTTACTACGCTGCTGTGTCTCCATAACTCTGTTCTAAAACTGGAGTTCATCATTCACGAAACGCCACTTAAGTTCAGTAGGAGCCACTACTAAGGCGTATTAGGTCGATGCAAAAGTCACCACAAATCGTCGCACTGCTCTATTACACTGCACAACACATATCATCACACCAGTCACATGACCGCTTAATACTTCGTCTCTTGAAGTTGGCTTCCAGAAAGACAGGCGAGATGGTCACACTTCAGGTTTGACCTAGCCACGTAGTCCCCATGGTCTGTAAGGTTTTCAGTTACAGTTTCAGTAATGATCTGAGGTGTGGTGGTTCAAAAGGATCCTTTGCGAGCCTCTCCAATTTTTGGAGTTAAGGTCTTGTTTTAACGCAGTCCAATAAGTAATGAGCCATAGATGAGGCACTCTGTCCACAACACCGTGGCAATTGTTCTGTAATAACAGGTGGTAAACGTAGTGCGGGAAGCAAATCTGGGCAGTTGCATCGGCACAAGGAAACACTTTGGTATGTCCAAAACACTCTAGGTCCATCGATACAGTTCTGTACTGCAGTGATTGGTCGACCAGGATGCCATGTGCTTAGTGATTTTGCCGTGCACATCTACACCTCTCGTTTCGCCGTGAGTTGCTATGAAATCGACACGTTCATTTCCCCAGACACAAGAGCGTGTCTGTGGGCGCGGTATAAACGTAATGGAACGACTGATGCAAGAGAGCTGATGTCTTTGAGGTTCTGGATCCTGCTTGAAATAGTGAAAGGGTTGTTCAGGGCCATTGGTAGGGACAGCTTGACTGTATATTTGTGCAACGGGTAAGTGCGTGTTTTACAGAAGAAATACCAGATTAATTGAGGCAGAGCTACTGTTTCGGCACTGCGAGATCTAGTAAAGAAAACCAAGCGGAATATTTGGGTGGCTTATACGATTTCGAGGTCTGAAAAACCCAGCACCGGCAGACGTAGAAGTGTGGGCGCCGACCGTATACAGATGCGGTACCGGTCCCGACAGGATGTTAGATGTTCAATCGTTGGAATGAAATACAAATAAAATGTAATTCAACCAACCGTACGTTGACAAGTCAGTATATCGCCATTGTCACGTTAACAAGTGCTGTACGCAAGCGTTCGCAGCAACGAACTCGGGACAGGAGTCCCGCAAAGTGTACCATCACAACACCACCGCACTGCTGGGACACTTTTTTTATTTGGAGTAGAATAACCGTTGGCATAAAAATAACCTATGTGCAAGTAAAGATTTCCACCCGTCTCTCGAAGGAAAGCAGGAAGGGAGTGGTGGTGGGGTAGCCAGAGCCACCGCTGGAGGCCGGGGAGTCCTCCAGGATGAAGGCCTCTGCCTCTCAGGCGTCGCTTTCTGCCTCAGTCCAGTGAAAGACACGCTCATATTACGTGGTCCGCTTCAGCTTCTTCGGAAGAAGTTCTGCAGAAGGGGCATGTGTTATAGAATGGGGCATGGTAGCGTGGTGGCCACGCACGGGTAAGAGCAGGCGAAAGCACCACTCCAATGCGAAGCCTGCTCAGCAAAACCTCCTCCCAGAGAGCAAGTCCACTGGAGAGGTCAGTTCTACACTTTGGGATGAGGGAACGTGTAGCGCGACGCAGATCGTACTTCCATTAGGGAAATTTTTAGATTGGGGCAGTTGTTAACATTGGCAGCGGACGAGGCATAGACGTAGGGTAACAAGACCTATTGGCGGTGAGATGTTTGAGTGGCGCCCCCTGGCTCTGACGTCACCTTAGGGACTCGCGCCGCTGTCGTCTGCTACGCTCCGCTCGTAAGGGGCAGCAGTGCTTGCCCTAGAAATCGCCCTCTTTGATGCTTTAATGCATTAAAAGCGTATTTCTAGTAATTCAGTTATTTTTGCCAACTTCTGACACATCTAAATTATTTCAAGCTGTATTTACCACAAGTTTGCAACGCACGGGGAGAGAGAGAACAACCTTCTTCGGAACATCGGTCAGAAGATCGTGTGTACCTCGTCCTCTCTAGCTTATTCGCGAGGTTCGGAGCTCAGAGCTCCTCGATAAGTCTTCAAAATGCGTGGACTTCCCTGCAGTATTTCTGAGATGCTCTTATGAATACTCAACCGTCTAATGCCACTTACCAAACAGCGGGCCCATACACGCGCATCGCACAGCAGGAAATAAAGCGGCTGTCTTCTATTTCTTTTGTTTTCGTTGACTTGTTTCAGATCAATTTTTTGGGGGGCCGAACGCATTAATATTTCTGCACCGTCACAAACGTCTTATTAGTAGGTTCGGGGATGTTTGGGAGGCTCACAAGGTTCGTGTGGATATTTTCTTAAGGTTGTAAATACAGTACCTTCTTCAGAAAGTGGCTTTTGTTATGGCTGCGTACAAGAAAGTGCATGTCCGCAGCGTGCGTTGTTTATTCACATGCAAATACAATGAGAAGGTTTGTGCTACGCCACCGCGATCGCGCCCCAGCCAACGTTGTCCAGAATACTCGGAACGCGGCTTTTGTGCTCCGAATTTCTATCGCAACTATCGTTATCATAACGAACTTACTATCAACCCGAACAATTAGGGAAATGGTTACGGTGTTGAAGGCTTGATATACTCGCAAACGAATGCAATAAATAGTATACGTGCACATGTTGCAAGAAACGAAACCGAAGAATATTTCCAAGCAGCTCTTTATTGCTCTCCAATCCTTCCAGCCGTAAAGAACAAATTCTGGTCTACTCTGGATGGTGTCGTATGAATTGAAGAAAATTACTATTACTCTTAGGTCCTGGGCTGAGGACCCGGCCAACTAATATGCTCGATTTTATGTTGTTAAATAAAGTTTTCTGCTCCTCCTCCTCCTCCTCCTCCTCTTGAGTGCAGTTTTCATATAAAGCATGTTTGAATATTGGGAAGATATGGCTGTGAAAAATGTACCGGAATATCTCTCGAGGTATGAACAGGCATAGTGTTACTGTATCTTTACCGTAGACGGAACTCGTTTTGCTCAATAAACCCATACTGGTTATAAGCCTGGTATAAAACCAGCAAGCGCCTATATACACAGTTGGTTATTTGAAACTCAACCTGCAGTTTTTACATCCCACAGTGCATGTCAGCATGTACTTTCATGCCATTAAAACGTAAAGAGATGTGATACAATACTTTCGAGCAGTCGGCAAGGTTGCAAAAACTGTTTTACCTTACGTATGATTACTGGGAATCGTAATGCCTTCTGCCAAAGCCGGCAGCCCCGAAGGCCAAGAATTTGTGTTGGTCTTGTATTTTCGCTGTTGTCGGTTACTAGCAGCTGGCTGTTTTGTTCGTTCGAAAGATTGCTCGATACAGAAACTGATGCATAGCTCCGACTCTTCGCGCTCCGCACAGGACCGGCTTCGCAAGGAATGGGGCGACGCCGGCAATGTCTCTTCCGTAGCGGTATCCAAAAACTTTACTTGAAGTCACGCCTTGAGCTAGTGTATGCGATTTTAAGTCTATTATTATGATAAAAAGCTACGCGCACGCAAAATCTGGTACGGGCAAGCATCAGACGCCAGCCGAGCCAATGAAATAGCAGGAAGAGCGAGCCCGAGTGAAACAGACGACAAAGGCGAGAATCCCTAAGCCGACGTCACGGAGGTGTAGCGCGCAGCGCCTCCCGTGGTCGCGCTCACTGCCAATACGCTACAATGTTGGCGGGGAGCGTATTCCGCCGAACCCAAAACAGCCAGAGAGGGCAGGCAGGGGTACTTGTCTAGTAGTGTGTGTAGGTCCCTTGAAATAGTGCAATTGTTGAATACTCGGCGTAAATCCCGTATCGCCGCCGTGGAGCCCGTATAAAGATGAAAGATGCAACCCATTGTGGCCTGCTGTAAGGCCGGCGTTAGTGCCTGGAGGCCATCCCGGATGGCTGTGGGCTCTGCCAGTAGAGATCGCAGGGTGCAGATTGTTTGGTAGAAGCAAGTTCGAGATGCGTCAGGGTAGACGGGACACTGCCTCACAGTGGATAAAAACGACATCCTGGGCAACAGCGTCAACAAAGGCCTCTACCACCTCGTGCTGGGACGCAGCTGTCAGTCAGTGGTCGATTGTCGGCCACGTAATCATAGAGCAGTGGCGGCCCGGTGAAGCACGGTGGTGAAGCACGAAGGGAAGCACGGTGAAGCACGAAGGGAACAGCGCAGATAATTAGACAATGTCGCTGCTTCGGCAACAAAGGTACGTTTGTGCATACGAGCTGAGCGATGTTTGACCAGTTTGTGAAGTGTATTCAGCTGAGCCTCAGCTTGGAGCGATGGTATCGGGGTCATTCTAGGGAGGCAGGTTATGGTGCGCCTTGCGGCTCTGCTAATAGCCCCAAGACAGGCCCACTCCGTCTGAGTCATTAACTGGAATTGGGCCTGATAAATCCGCCGAGGCTGCAGTACTGACCTCACCAGGATACAAGCAATCTCGGAGCAGCAGCCACCAGGCTTCTGCGAGATGCATGGAATAAGGAAAAACAGCTGGCCTGCTTTCTGTCGGGCAGATGCAAGCCACATGGCATCCGACCCAGACGCAGAAATCTCTAACTTTAGCACGCGGTCAACGCTAGTACGCGAAGTGCGTACGGGTTCGCCAGAAAGTTGCAATGCGAGGGGAGAAATCGTCAGTTTGCGACGGCCCCATGCACTGGCCACAGGCATAACGGGTGGTTTATCCGCTGAAAGTGTCCGTCCATCGTATTGGCACCATGTCTGTCTGTCTGTGAGGGCTTGTTCAAGGCACCCGCTTTCGCGATGCAGGTCTGGGCGGACAATCCATACCGTTATGTCTTCCGCGTAGACGAGGAAGTGGAGGTGTGGTATGGATCCCAGATGCCAGGAAAGCGGAAACATCATAATATTAAAAACGAGGGGCGAACTAACTAACCCCTGACGTACTCCGCGAACTGGTGTGAAGTGGCCGTAGCTTGCCGCGCCAATTCGTATCGAGAAAGATCTTTTATTAAGAAAGGTTTTGAAGAAAGCGCACACCTTGTCTGCTTGACAAACGCTTGAGAGAGTTTCGAGGATAGCCCTGCGGCTGACATTATCGTAGGCCTGATGGATGTCCATGGCAAGGACTGTCCGCACTTTGTGTGAACGACCGCCTAGCAGCACCATTGACGACAAATGGGCAAGCCCATCCTCTGTACCCAGGTTAGGTCTAAACGCGATCTGAGCCTATTGGTACTGTAGCAGCCGGGAAGGTCGGCTGCCGAAGGAAGCGAGAAGCAGACGTGGTGCTGGTTTAGAGTTTCAAGACACACTGTTTATTTTGCAAAGATTCGAGTGCAGAGAGTTCCCCCCGACGAGGGAGAGAAGGGGAACCCCCCGCGTTCTTGTAAAAGAGAGAGGAAAAAGGGGCCCCCGAGCCAGCACATGAAGCATGCCGCCAGGGCTAATCCCAAGAGTCGGCCAGACAACAAGTTGTTCCCCGAAGCGAGTAGGGAGAGGCGCCGGCGCCGCGAATACTAGTGTTTCACAAAGGCGCGCTGTCGACGGCCGGCTGCAGAGGGGAGAAAGGAATGCGGCGGTGCAAAGCAGATTCAGCTACAAAACCTCCTCCTAGATTGCGGAGCTTTTAAAGAAAAACAGCAGTTACGGGCTGAATGGCGAAAGGTCAGAGTCCAATGGTTAGCACTGAAAACGTACGTGAGAGGCTGCATGACCGGAAACCTCAATATGAGCAGGCTTGGCGCGGTCAACGGCGACGACTTCTCGTTTGCACCGCACGTCCATTGTGGTGATCTTGTTATTACGTCCCAAAACTTTGAAAGAGCCGTCATACGGCGGAGTGAGGGGCGGCTTCGTTGCCTTGTGTTGCACGAACACACGCGTCGCTGAGTCCATGCCGGGAAAAGTGAAAACCTTTCTGTTGCGGGCGATGCGAGGTGCTGTTGGCCTGAGTTGCGCTAGTCATGCGCGCAGCTTCTCGGTGTGGTCGGAGGCTTCTGGGGCGGAAAGTGTCTGATCGGAGAAGAATTCTCCCAGGAGGCGCTGAAGCCGAGGTCTTCCTTCACCGTTGAGCGTAGGCCAAGAAGAACGAGCAGGAGCTTCTCCACCCAGTGCTGGCGATTGAGTTTCGCTGCAAGTGCGGCTTTGAGTTGCAGGTGCAAGTGCTCAACCATTCCGTTGCTGGCGGGTGGTAGGCGGTTGTATGCAGCAGCCTCGTGCCGAGGAGGGTTAAAAGTGCAGAAAAAAGGTTGCTCTGGAATTGCCATCCCCGGTCAGTTGTTATGCGGGCGGGCAGCAAAAGCGGGACACCCATTTTTGAATGAAGGCGTGCGCGATGGTCTCAGCTGATATGTCCGCACTTGGTATAGCTTCGGGCCACCGGCTGCACCTGGCGATGCATGTGAGTAGGTACCTGTATCCTTGGCAGGGCGGTAGCGATCCCACCAGGTCGAGGTGAACGTGGTCAAACCGCGACTCCGGAGTCTGAAATCCATGTAGTGCAGCACGAGTGTGGCGAGTCACCTTCACTTGCTGACACGTTTCACATGTCCGCGCCCAACGTAGCACGTCCGCGTTGACTCCGGGCCAAACGAAGCGTTCTGTTATCAGCCGCTGGGTGGCGCGGACACATGGGTGGCTGATGGAGTGGAAAGTGTTGAATACCACTCGGCGAAAATTCAGTGGGACGAAAGGTCGTGGGGCTGCCTGGGAGGTATCGCGGGTTATCGTGGCCTGGACGTAGGGAAGTGCAACCACCGAAAGCACGAGTGAAGATCCCCCTCCTTTCAGTCTTCTCAACTCAGTGTCCTCCCGTTGAGCCGTGGCCATCGCTTCGAAGTCCAGGACTTTCGTGCCGGAAGCGTTGACGCGAGACAAGGCGTCGGCTGCTTCGTTTTCGATCTCGGGAACGTGGTGGATGTCTGCAGAAAACTCAGAGAAGAATGAGAGCTCACAAATTTCTCGTTCTTAGTAGGAGAAACTCTTGTTAAATACGTAGGTGAGGGGCTTGTGGTCTGTTGAGATGTAGAACTCACGACCTTCGAGGAAGTAGTGGAAATGCTTAATGGAACAATAGATTGCGAGCGTCTCCCTTCCAAAAGTGCTGTGCCGTACTTCTGCAGGCTTCAGAGGTTTCGAAAAGAAGCCCAGTGGCTTCCACTGTGCACCCTCCTGTTGCTGCTGCACTGCTCCGACCGATGTAGAAGAGGCGTCCACCATGAGGCGTGTAGGAGCTTCAGGCAGTGAACGAATGAGGAGGGTAGCCGCAGCCAGCTCGTCCTTAGCTTTCTGGAAAGCGTTCTCGTGTTCGTCAGACCAACAAAATTCTGGTGCCTTTTGGGCGTCTCGGCGCAGCAGGTCGGTCAATGGCTGGAGTACTCGAGCACAAGACGGAATGAACTGCCGGTGGAAGTTTAACAGCCCGAGGAACTGTCTTAGCTTGCCGAAAGATGTTGGAGCTGGAAGCTTATTGACGGATTCAACCCTCGATTCTAATGGCATAATGCCTTCAGCAGTGACGCGGTGGTCGAGGACGTTGAGCGCCTCTACCCCAAACACACACTTTTGAGGTTTCAACACAATACCGTGCTCATCCAGACGCCGAAAGAGCTGGCGGAGGTGCTCTTCGTGCTGCGTAGGCGTTCTGCTGGCCACCAAATTGTCATCCACGTAGACAAAGACGAAAGGAAGACCCCGGGTCACCTCCTCCATGAACCTTTTAAAGGTCTGTGCGGCATTTTTCAAGCCGTAGGACATGCGAACTAACTCAAACAGGCCGAACGGAGTTGTTATGGCTATTTTTGGTATGTCCTCCGGTTCGACGGTGATTTGGTGGTATGCCACTACGAGGCAGATCTTGCTGTATATATTCCTACCTGCCAGCCGCGCACTAAAATCGTGAATATGCGGCAGAGAGTACTGGTCAGGCGTTGTAGATGCGTTCAAGGCTCTGTAATCACCGCACAGGCGCCAGTCGTCCCCGTCGTCTTTAGGCACCTAGTGCACCGTCGATGAATGGCTGCTAGACGACAGGCGAACAATTCCCAGCTGCAGCATATGCTCGAACTCCCTGCGTGCTGCTTGGAGCCTTTTTTGCTAGACAGCCGTCGTGGCCGGGCGGTGACTTGCGGCCCGGTGGTGACGATGTGGTGAGGCACGTTATGTTTCACCGGCTGTTCCGTGTTGCGGGGCTTGGTGAGAGAGGGGAATTCGGCCAGGACGTGGTGGTAGGCAGATACTGGCTGGAAGGCGCAGATGCCAGATAAGCAGATGTTTGACTCCAAACCACGTACTTTGAGGGATGTGTTGTTATCCTTGAGGCAACGGTCAGGTACGGTGACATCCAGGTTCAAGTGGCTGAGAAAGTCTGCTCCGAGTATGGCGAAATTGACGTCCGCCACCACGAAGACCCCGCGAAACAGGCGACTGAGCCAGACGTCTATTGCCAGCAAGCGGAAGCCATACGTAGCGATGGCAGTGTTGTTCACTGCCTGCAGCGACGATCTGTTCTTGCTCGTCGGCGATCCTCGGGGGCTGCCGGGACAATAGAGATTTCGGCTCCCGTGTCGACCAGCAGGAGCGAGTTGCTTACGCTGTCGACTAGGAAGAAGAGGCGACTGGGTGGAGGGCCGATGTCGCAAGCCGCCGTTAACGACTGGCCGGAGCGTTTCCCGGAAACGACGAAGGTTGAGTGCAGCGGCTAGCACCCGTGCCGGAACGACGGTTGTACCAGAAAAGTCCGTCCTGTCTATCTCGTGAATGGCTTCTCTGGGAAGAGCTTGGCTGTGTTGAAGGGGATCGGTTGCGTCGTTGCTCGTCCTGTTGGGGAGCGCCAGATAGCAAAAGTTGCTGCATGGTCTCGGTAAGGTGTTGCACTTTCTCATCAAGGCGCAACAGTCGATCTGGTTGCTCATGTGTTCTTGCAGCAGCTATGGGCGCCAAGGTTGGAGTTGAGTATTCCGTGATGCAATCAGCAAGTTGCGCTAGTCGATCAAGGAACGTCTCATTTGAACCCGGGAAAACTGTGAGCACCGACTGGGGCACCCGTTGCAGAAAAAGTTTACGAATAAGTGGGAGCTGCCATCCTGACGCGCGTGCACACCGCGTAGTTGCCGCATCCGTTCAGCAGTTGGGAAGGTCGTTGGTCACCCAGCTCTTCGCGACACAAGAGCTGCTGAAGTCTGCTTTGTTCAGGCACCTCGAGGCGGTCCAGCACCGTCTTTTTGAGGGTGTCGTATTCTTGTGGTGCGGGGGTGAAACCAAAATGTCGTCGATAGCGTCGGCGATTTCTGGGGGCCGGGCTGCGACGACGTGAAGGTACTTCGTCGACTGCGAGGTGATGTTCCTGAGCTGAAAACGGGTCTCCACTTGGCTGAACCGTACTCTTGGACTTTTAGGCCAAACATTTGGTAGCTTCAGTTCTGTGGCGATGACTGCAGGCGTGGAGGCAGCTGTATTGCCGTCGGAGCTCATCGCGGCGTGTTCGTTGAAGCATTGTTCGGGACACCAATTTTGTAGCAGCCAGGAAGTTCGGCTGCCGAAGGAAGCGAGAAGCAGACGTGGTGCTGGTTTGGAGTTTCAAGACACACTGTTTATTTTCTAAAGATGCGAGCGCCGAGAGTTCCCCCGACGAGGGAGGAAAGGGGGAACCCCCCTTTGCGTTCTTCTAAAAGAGAGAGGAAAAATGGGCCCCCGAGCGAGCACACGAAGAATGCCACCAGGGCTAATCCCAGGAGTCGGCCGGACAACAAGTTGTTCCCCGAAGCGGGTAGGGAGAGGCGCCGGCGCCGCGAATACCAGTCTTTCATAAGGGCGCACTATCGACGGCCGCCTGCAAACGGGAGAAAGGAATGCGGCGGTGCAAAGCAGCTTCCGCTACAGTACCATTGGAAGGCGTCCAACCATCATTGAAGGCGGGCTGTCAGCATTCGCTCCCAAAGCTTGCAAATCGTGGATGTCAAGGCGATTGGGCGCAAATTGGGAAGATGGTCGGGTGGTTTTCCTGGCTTTGGTATAGGCACAATATTGACGTGAAGCCACGACTCTGGTATGTTGGCAGAGTGCCAAACCGCGTTGATGTAGTCGAGGAGACCCTTAGGTTAGGGCTGGTTCATCGAGGTTCTTGTACACCTCATAAGTAATTCCGTCCGGTCCTGCAGTAGTTCGAAGTTTTGCATAGTCAATCGAAGTTACGGACTCAGTCATGATAAAAGCTGATTGAATTCCATAGGCCGCGTCGTAAGAGGGCGGGGCACCAACCTGGTGTGACAGAGTAAATGGGCACTGGCTACTGAATTATGTCATATGCAGGGTACAAGGCGCGGGAAACATCGGTGGCAAAGTGGTCGGGAGTCTTGCCCGATGCCAGACATGCACTCACTGGCAGCCACATCCGGAGTGCGGCCTCCACTTTCCATCGCACCAAAGGTGTGCCAGAGGGATGATGTAGTCACTGAAGCGCCAGGCGATTTACAGCAGCTCAGCCATCGCTGCCTTGACAGACGCTTCTCGTGACGCCTGGTAGCCGCAGTCAGACGTTGTAATCCTATTTGAGCCTCCACAGACTAGGCATCTTGTGAAGAAGCCACTTCAGCTTGCTTGCGCTGGGCCCATAGCTGCAAAAGTCGAAGGTCAGGCGTTGATCGGTACTCCTCTACACAGGTTTTCGGAGAGGTATCATTCAGAGCATGCCTGATAACAGCGATGGGATCTGGGCTGAGTGTCGTGAGGTATGTGTTGGTTTACCCTGAAAGTCATCCCAACTGACCACCGTGCATCTACGCCGAAGTCAACGCGTCGAGCCTGGGGTAATGCCAATCCTAATGGCGTGATGGTCACTGCCCCAGCAGTCTGCTCCTCGCTGCAATGATAACGTATCACCCTCAAGCTACCATGTTAAGTACGGTGAGTACGGCGGCATTTCAGGATGAATACATGGGCACGTAGGGCACACAATGTCATTAGGTAGCTTAAAGTTAGCATCACTAAAGTGCTCCAGTAACACACGCCCGCGTTAGCTTGAGCTGGGGTACCGCCTGTCACGATGAGGAGCAATAAAGTCACCAGTTACAAGTATGGGACAGTCTGTGTTTGAATGGAGCAGAAAGTATAGCCAGCCCAAGTGTAGCCGGGGTGCACGTCTCCTGTGTGGGTGCAGGGAACATGACAAAAGAATTACAGCGCATCGGGGCAGTTGCACCTAAATCGCAACCCCTACTTGCCATGCCGTGCACCACGTATGTAAGGGGATTGCAGTTTGTGGATGCTAGGTAAGTATATAAATGGTGGCTTTGCCTGGCGGAGAGCTGGTGGAGCCAAAGCGCCGATCAGGTATGGATGGATTAGCGTAAGTGGTGAAATCCGACAGGCGAGGCAATTAGTCTCTTGTAAGAGGAAAGCCCAAGCACAAAGTTTTCCCAGGCGAAGACGTTCCCGAAGCTCTCCAATTTTTCTTGTGAGCCCGCGACAGGTCCACTGCACTATGTATTGTGGTTCAGTCATAATGGAGTTGAGCTGCTAACACCGACGCCAAGTGCTCCAGCTGCTGCATCACAAAGGGTAGGAGTGCTTGGTGGTAAAGTGCAGAGGAGACTGGCTTTGATGGTGTCAGGTTGGAGGAACAGAAACGGGTCTGGTTGGAATGACATTGTTGTTGTGGAGGCTGTTGACGTTCCCTACGAGGAATTAGCCCAGCATGGCGCTGGGTGAGCTGCATCACCTCAACTTGCAGGAGGGCCCACTGATGGTCTACCTGAACCGGCTCGTCCTTTTAGGAAAATTCCTCTCCCCTTCAGCTTTGCTCATTCCGCTGACGGCACGAGGCGGCGGAGCACGCCGCGGTACGTCGGCCGAGTTATTATTTTACCGACGGGCTGGGAGCTCTCCAGAAGCTCCATATTGTCTTCCTCCGCTGCGTCCTGCTCCTCCTTCTCCAAGACACCAAACCGGTTAGATGTAAGGATCCGTTGGGAACATTGTGGCGTCACCACGCGCGTTGCTTAGGGCGAATTTTTCTTTCGTGTTTACAGGTTCATCTGTACTGCACAGACTACATCGAAACTCGGTCTGTGGCCATGCAGCTCATGGCGTATCTGGTGGTTTTGAGGCATTAGTAGCCGGTGGTTCTGGCGCAGGGAATGGGCACGACTTGCTCATGTGTCCCTGACGAAAGCATCGATAGCAGTGCACCGCTCTGGCTTTGTACTGACGTGGGCGACGTACGCACTCGTTGTACAGGAAACGGTCGGGTGGCTCCAGCGGGCCTCGTATAGTAACAAGGCATGTACGACCGGTGACCATGTCCCGAACAAGGAGCACCTGGTGGGTGGCGCGAAGGATTCCAGACCGGAGGTCTTCTGGAGTTTCTCCAGGATCCACACCAGAAACAACATAGCGCGTGATGTCAATTCCTGATAGAATGTACGCTTGCAAGATAGCTTCTTTTCAGGAGTCACACAAGCACATCCGACTTAATACTTGCCAATATCTCGGCCGACGTGAGTTGCGGGTCTGCGCCGAAGATCAAGCCACGACCCGTCCAGCGTTGGACGGGTCGGTAGGCGCGCACAGGTATATCACACATTTTCTCTGTTGCTAACAGTGAAGACACCCACTCAGTAGTTTCAGCATCGGAGACAACAACGTTTAAGCGAGCGTTCATCCTCAGTTAGGAAACACCGGCTACATCGGCCAACTCACGTGTGACTGCTTACCTTGATACCGCAAAGGAGAAGGCTGAACGGTCATTGGGGCAGAACAGGCGGCGCACAGTTTACGCTGACCACCTGGTCGTCAGCAACGGCGTCTGGAGGGCTGTGCTGCGTGTCGATGCTTTCACAGTGGTCGCCAGATGTGGCCAGGGAGCTCGTGGCTATTTCCGATACAGCAACAAGCAGGGAAACCATCTTACCCCGCGCTTGAAGCAGCTCAGTGGTGCGTGTATTTGCGAGCATTTTAAGGCTGAATGATGGTAAGTTGCGTTTGAAGGGGCTAGGCACAGTACGGTGCGTTCTTCGAGTTATTCTGTCATGACGCGTAACTCGGGGCCGGCGTGCTGCTGGTCGCTCTCCGACACAACTCCCAAGAACGTTCTGTCTTCATCGGAGTCTTGTGGTGGTGAGTCGACGGGCGGCGAGGCCTGCAGTCGGCATCAGAGGGTTTCCTGTTGGATTTATAGATGATTGTATCATCGAATGTATCATTGTATCACCAAGGTAATTGCTAAACGAATCTCTGCAACCTTAGATTTCAGTCAACCTAAAGAACAAGCAGGGTTCCGTAAAGTTTATTCAACAATGGACCATATTCACACGATCAATCAGGTGATAGAGAAGTGCGCTGAGTATACTGAACCCCTATATATAGCCTTCATAGATTATGAGAAACCATTTGACTCGGTCGAAACCCTAGCAGTCATTCAGGCATTACGGAACCAGGGGGTAGATGAGCATTACGTAAGAATACCAGAGGATATCTACAATGGGTCTACAGCTACCATCATCCTCCATAGGGAGAGCGGTAAAATACCTATAAGGAAGGGTGTCAGACAAGGAGACACAATCTCTCCAATGTTATTCACAGCATGCTTACAAGAAGTATTCAGAACGCTGGATTGGGAACAGGTGGGAGTAAGGGTTAATGGAGAATACCTCAGTAACCTTAGATTTGCTGATGACGTTGCCTTGCTAATTAACTCGGGGGACGAATTGCAAAGCATGCTTTCCGCACTGGGCGAACAGAGTAGAACCATGAGCCTGAAAATTAATATGCAGAAAACTAAAGTAATGATCAATAACCTTGGGACAGCACAGCAGTTTGAGATAGGTGGCGAGGCAGTGGAAGTGGTAAGCGAATATATCTACTTAGTCCAAGTTGTGACCCCAGATCCCAAACATGAGGCAGAGATAATTAGAAGGATCAGAATGGGGTGGGGTGCATATGGCAGACATTCTCAGATAATGAATAGCAGCCTACCATTGTCGCTGAAGAAGAAAGTGTACGACAGCTGCATCTTACCGGTACTCACCTACGGGGCAGAAACTTGGAGGCTCACTAAGAGGGTTCAACTTAAACTGAGAACGACTCAGCGGGCAATGGAGCGGAAAATGATAGGTGTAACATTAAGGGAGAAGAAGAGAGCGGAGTGGGTCAGGGAGCAAACTGGTGTTAAAGACATATTAGTAGAAATTAAGAAGAAGAAATGGACGTGGGCAGGGCGTGTAATGCGAAGGCAAGATAACCGCTGGTCATTAAGGGTAACAGAGTGGATCCCTAGAGAAGGCAAGCGTTGCAGGGGGCGGCAGAAAGTTAGATGGGCAGATGAGATCAAGAAGTTTGCGGGGATAAATTGGTCACAGTTGGCACAGGACCAAGATAATTGGAGAATAATGAGAGAGGCCTTTGCCCTGCAGTGGGCATAGATTGGCTGGTGATGATGATGATGATGATATCGAATTCTCGCAGGGGCAAGCTCCAACGCCCAAGGCGGCCAAAGGGGTCCTTGTAATTGGAGAGCCAACACAGCGCACGGCGGTTCGTCACAACCTTCATGGCTCTACCATATACGTATGGGTGAAACTTTGAACGACCCATATAATAGCGAGCCACTTTTTCTGAGAGGCGGAGTAGTTTTTCTCTTTCTTCGACAGACCACAGCTAACATGGGAAAGAAATGTACGTTTTCTCACCCGCTTTGCTTTTGGACGAGCACGGCGCCCAAGCCTACATCACTGGCGTCCGTGTACATTTTTGTTTAGGCGTTTTAACTGAAGTGAGCGAGAACAGACGGGCTTTGCAGACATGGTTGCACCTCGCAGAATGGTTACTCTTGAGCGTTGTACCAGCTGAAAGGGGTGTTATCGATCATCAATGGCGTGGGTAGCTCTGAATTGCGTGCCAGATTTGCGCCGAAACACCGCTAGAACGCCCAAAGTCCGACAAATTGACGTACATCCTTCTTGTCTTTCGGTCTTGGGAAGTTCGGTATGGGTGAACTTTTCGCCGGGTCAGGCACGGCTACCGCGGCGTTGACGACGAGACCCAAAAACTTCAGTTCCTCGTACGCGAAACGGCACTTTTCAGCCTTAAGCGTTACCCTCGACGTAAGAATAGCCTGGACCACAGTTTCCAACCTTGCAAGTTGTTCGTCGACTGTCCGCGTGAATACCTCAACGTCGTCGAGGTGTACAAGGCAGGTGTGCCACTTCAATCCAGCTATCACTGTGTCCATCACTCTTTGAAACGTTGCTGGTGCCGCTCACAGCGCAAGAGGCATCACCTTAAACTCGTATAAGCGTATAAGCCGTCCATGGATATGAATGCAGTCTTCTCCCGGTCTCTCTTGTCCACTTCAATTAGCCAGTAGCCTCTCTTCAGATCAATCGAGGATAAGTACTTCGCGTAGCAGAGGCGTTGGACGGTGTCATCGATTCGTGGCAGGGGGTAAATGTCCTTTTTGGTGATTTTGTTCAGTCGCCGGTAGTCACCGCACAACTTTAATATGCCGTCTTTTGTCTTCACGAGTACGACCGGTGCATCCCAGGGGCGCATCCCCGAGAGCACTTGGATCAAAGGATGGAGTAGTTTTCTATGATCATGCTGGAAATCAGCGCGCGTTTAGATAGCATTACGACGCTCTTTGTCGGCGCATCTAATTGACATGAGAAAATTCAAAAAATAATTTTTTATTGTCATGCCGTGTTTAGAGGAGGAACTATAAACTACCCTTGAGAAGCCACTAACTCACTAACTGTTGGCGAAGTGAAGGAAGCCGTAGATGACTTAAGTAAAGAGAAAAATTCCCCGCATTTCCCCGAGGGGAAGAATGTGAAAGTGCGAATGCACGAGTTGAATTTGCGCGGTTCGGTAATGTTCCCGAAAGAGAGATCACACACACACACACAACAACAAAGAAAGAAAGATGCATTTATTCACAGACACCTATTTGTGTTGTCGTTGTACTTGATTGCTAGAGTGGATCTCAGCTTTGAAATTTCGTGTCAGTACTCCTTTAAGCGGGTGCATTAGCCCTTCTCACGCCCGATTCCTGGCCAATCCCCCACGTGGGTCTGTGCCATGTCAGCGGCCAGGCAGCGCGCACCCATCTCCCCCGTTGCCAAGGAAGACTAGGAGATTCCTGGCCAATCCCCCACGTGGGTATGCTATGCGGACATCGCCAACTGATTGCTATAGCGGATCTCAGCTTTGAAATTTCGTGTCAGTACTCCTTTAAGCGGGTGCATTAGCCCTTCTCACGCCCGATTCCTGGCCAATCCCCCATGTGGGTATGTGCCATGTCAGCGGCCAGGCAGCGCGCGCCCATCTGCCCCCGTTGCCAAGGAAGACGAGGAGATTCCTGGCCAATCCCCATCGCCCCCCGTTGCCAAGGAATCCGAGGAGATTCCTGGCCAATCCCCCACGTGGGTCTGCTATGCGGACATCGCCGGTGGACGCAGGTTCAGGGTCGCTTAAGAAGTGCATCGCACTTAAAAATGCGTCGTCCAGATGGATTTGCCGCAGCTTTTTGTAAGCGGTCAAGCATGACCTCAGTCCAGTCCTATGCGAAATGTACACTGACGCACACGAAAACAAAATACTGCCAGCGTCGTTTACCTTTTCACACATTATTCTCATCCCAAAAACTAAAGACAACCTTACACTCAGCAAGCTCACAGCGTATCGCCCCATTAGTTTTACTAACGTTCATTACAAAATATTCGTAAAAATTCCCCCAAGACGCATGCAGTCCGCCGTTAAAGCCACAGTTAGGCCACAGCAAACGTTTGGCATTATGGCCCGATCAGTAGTAACTAACGTGCACATTCCCAGGAGCATCCTTGAATTCCGTGATAACTGAAACAAAGGGTAGCAATGATACAAATAGACCTAGAAAATGCTTTCGATAAAAGTCTCACATTGACTATTCACTAGTCCGCTTGACCACATTAATGTAGTCTACTAAAATCGTGGGAATGGCATGCAAGAAATGTTTCTCTAGTCTTAAAGCTAAAAAGAGGATTAGCGCACGGATCAGGGTCAACACTTCCGCACACCAGTGCTGCCCTTTACATTAATTGCTGTACTGTACTACACTGAGTCGTTTTGTGCTAGAAACATTTTTAAAAGTAGCATCCGGGGTTTTTCATGTAAACGGGAGAACTAGGCGTACTTGCTTACGTGACGACATAGCTATGTATTTGTCACGATAGAAGCCGCATTAGAGAATGTATAAGCACACTGAAGAGGTTTTGCAAATATTTTGGCAGCATCGTCAATTCGGAGGATGTTCTTCGTCTTTAGCACGGTCATTGGGGATGGAAGTTCCATGTACTTACAGAAATCAACAGCGAAAACACGCCAACAAAATAGCTGGGTCTCTCGCTAGAAAACTATGTGGATAGTGACCAGTACTGGTGGAGACACGTAGTTGAGACGCGCGACAAAGCAGAATAGTGGAGAAGACGTGAGCAATTGTTCCACGCAGTGGTTTGTAATTGATTTTTCTATCCAAGTTGCGGTACGGGATACAGGTGTTCCATTGTGGGCGTGCCAACCTACAACGATTGCACCATGTTTTTGCTGTTTATGTCCAACTTGAGAGAGATGGAGCTGTAGCAGCAGCTCCAGCGACATCGCTGGATCGAGCGCCTCTCCTCGCGCAGCAGCCCGATCGACATGGTCATAAGCCGCGCAGCCGCGCCAGCGCACTAGGGAACGAGGAAAACAGAATCGGGTTTTACATGCGACGAACCGCCGTTCTGCCTGAGGCTCCCTTCTCTCGCCCGACATAGTGCACTACAACTAGTCAACCTACCGAACATGCCACCGAGGTTAATGTAGAGGCATGTCCCTCGAAAACCAGGACTCAACCCGTTCACGAGAAGCCGGCGAATCAGTCTCAGTCTTGACCGTTCGGCTGCCGCAATTTTGGGAGCGCAATCCGACGACTTCGTTTATGCAAGCAGAGCCGCAATTCCAGCTGGCTCGGACCACCTCTCAAGAAACCAAATTTCTTCACGTCATCGGAGCCCTTCCACCGACAGCCGCAAAGGAGATCGCCGACATCCTCGCTACGTTCCAGCACAACTGCCCAGCAGCGCCTTACAACCAGCTCAAGGCTGCCCTCCTGACCGCACAGCTGCTTCGGAACGCACGCGCATCCAGCAGCTCCTCTCATTCGAGGAGCTCGGCGAACACAGGCCAATCAAACTGCTACGGCGCATAAAGTAACTCCTTGGCACGTATTCTCACGCCATGGAAGGCACACTTCTGCGTGAGATCTTCCTTCCGCGCCTACCTTCAAACGTGCAAATGGTCCTCGTCTGCAGGCGCCACAGTATTCGCTCATCCACCTTGCTCAGACCCTTCGCAGGGGATGGGTAAAGCCGGTGGTTATCGCAGTAATGTTTTACAATTTCTCTAAACCGCCGAAGTGGTTTGCTAATCTCCGAGCCGGGACAGCATGGGCCAGGCTCCCGGTGGGTAAGCGCTCGGGCAGACGCGTGCGCGGCCTCGTTACCTCTCAGACCCTGATGCCCCGGAGTCCAGACAATTTCTTTAGGGGAGGGGCTTATGAACCGCACCGCTCGTTTTAAAATACTGTAGGCCAAGGGTGGTATCGTGCCCGCTAAATAGCTTTCACAGGCTCGGCGAGAGTCCGTGATTATTGTCCTTGACTTCGGTTCCGAGGCGGCGAGCGCTATGGCCATCGCCTCGGCTTGCGTGGAGTTAAGAGCCCGGTAGGAGACCCCCTCGACTTGCTGGTCCCTGTGAATTGCAGCGGCAGTGAAGAACCCTAGAGGAGACGGTCCTGCCACATCAACGTAGAACATACCGCGCCTATTTCCGTATTTCCTTTCCAGGGTCTTAGCGCGTGCTTCCCTCCTACCTTCGTGAATGTGTTTTTCTATGTTACGCGGAAGTGGATGCACCCACAGCCTGTGCTGCCACAACTCTGGGAGTTTGCACGACTCCTCTGGGATGCACTCATGTTTGATTTGTAGGCGATTAAGCAAGTGGCGCCCGGACGCCATTTGTGCGAGTCTAGTGTACTGATTGGTGTGATGAGCTTCTTTCAGCTCTTGATACGAATTGAGTACTCTCAACGCCGATAACCTGGTGTTGGAGGTAGCCACCGGGAGGCCAAGGGCTTGTTTTGTGGCCTTCCTAATGATGATGTCAATGCTATTCTCGTGTTGCTTAGTCGTACGTAGGTACGGTGCGGAGAAGAGGATCCTACTGGTCACAAAGGCACGGGGGCTGGAGCGCTTCCTGATTTCTTCCACTTCTCTAATAGAACCACCTTTTAAAAAGATGTAAAGCCTTATGTTCTCTTTAGGATTGGGTTTATTGTGAAAAAGGTTTAATTTATTGGGGCACATTGAAGGCCGCAGTCATTACCATAGCTTTCGACTATGCTGGCAGCCTTTTGAAGGCAGTCCTCCATTTCCCCGAGGCTGCCTTCTGTGCTCCACATTGTTATGTCATCGGCGTAAAGGGCGTGTTGTATGCCCTCTACCCGAGCTAATTTGTGTGGCAGCTGCATCATAGCGATGTTAAAGAGTAGCGGCGACTAAAAAGCTCCTTGTGGAGGACCCCTTGTACCCATGTAATATGGACCGTACTCCTCATCTTCGATACTCAGAAATGCTTTACGTTTGGAGAGGAAATCGGACGTACGCGAAGGCTTTCTGAGCACAATCTGTTGTGCTTAAGTTTGCTAGTATGCTGCTATGCCGGAAGTTGTCAAATGCCCCTTGAAGAATGGTTTTATCGTTGTGTCTCATTGTAGTTGGTCGAAATACCTCGCGGTTTAGCTGCAGAAGGACGTCCTGTGCTGACATGTGGTGGTGGAACCCGAACATAGTCTCAGCAAAGAGGCCCGTGGACTCAATGTGTGCAGAGACGATCCCGGACCATCGTCTCCATTAGCTTACCCGCGCATGAGGTGAGCGAAATTGGCCCCAGATTATCAATATTAACAATTTTTCGTGGTTTGGGAATAAATCTGACCAAGAAGGTTTTCCATTCCCGGGGGGAGTGGACGGCCGTCACAGATTTCATTTGTGTAATATATCAGTTGGAAGTAGGCCGAGTCTGATAGGTTTGCATTTAGCTGTACTGTTGTATGGTCTCTTCCCGGGGCTGCACGTCTGCGCATCTTAGCTAAAGCTACCCGCAGGTCTTGTAGTGTAAAGGGGGCATCCATGTCTGGGTTCTGTCGGCCTGCGTACTGATACTCAGGTCCATTGGGGTCTTCCGTGTGGAAACAATATCTGTCACATAGAGTATCCCCGAGTTGGGCCGTCGTACCTTGGTACCCGTGTAAGGCTCTTCGGAGTTGACGTTGCGTTTCCCCTCTCGTCTGAGTTGGGTCAATGAGACTACGAAAAAGGTGCCATGTCCCCTTTGATCCAATTTGACGCGTGTCGAATTGCATCTCTCTATCCAATTTGCGTCGCTAAGTTGGACGGCGTATTCCGCCGATTTTCCCGTTAGTTCACTGATGCGGCCTCGAAGCTTCCGATTAAGTTTCTGTTTCTTCCGTCTTTCAGTAAGGCTCTGGCGTGCCTCCCATATATGCATCAAATGGTTGGGATGTCCACAGTTGGGTTTTTTTCGGTTGTATGAATTGTTGTAACGTGTTGCTGTTGTAAGGCGGTGATCTGTTTTCCCAACTCCATACAGCTGTCTGTGAGGAGAACAGGTGGAACTTCTTGCAGCCTAATATCATGCGAATTGGTCAGTTTCGCCTGGCCCCACTTTCTTCTAGCAGCCTTCGCCAAGAGGGTGATCCTGAGGAGGCAGTGATCACTACCGAGTGTCTCCTCCAGGTTTTCCCAAGTAGCGTCTCTACTATTTCTAACTACGGATAGGACGGGACATGTGTCGCGAGTTGCCGAGTTTCCCATATGCGTGGGACATTCCGGGTCAGTGAGCAGCGTAAGTCGAAGCCTCGAGATTAACTCCGCTGACTTAATCCCCTGGCCTGCTCGAAGTGGTATCCCCAATGAAGGCTCGGGGCGTTAAAATCCCCAACTATCACGAGGGGTGCTTTGTCGGCCGATTTATGTGCTCGATAGAAGACTTCGTTAAAAGTTATGCGGGGCTTGTGCGGGGGGCTGTAAATGTTGAGCACATGTATTGGAGGATCACGACGTTTAAGTGGAACGACCTTTACCATACTGTATTCCTGTTCGGTTTGCAGATCTAAATCAACTTGAAGCGCCATGTACACCTTGTTCACCAGGATGCAAGTCGTAGGGCCTCCCTGGAATGAGCTGTACCCTGAAAGTTTAGCATTTCTCCAGGCTCTTGAAGAGCCAGAATAGCTGGTGCGTGGCCTACGGACAGGAGATATAATTGGAGATGCGACCTTTTTTTCCTATTCCGAAATCATCTACAGTTCCATTGAATGATCACGAATTTCTTATCTGGAGTTTTCCTTCGGGCATTCCGCTGCGGTCGGTTAGCCATGATTCAAGATTATTGAGATTTAAGATACATGGCCTCCTCCCAGGGTTAATAGTGTCTCTAACGGGGGCACCAGTGGTTCCGTGGGGGTAGTGGCCGAACTGAATTCCTGCGAGCCCATGGCCGGGCGAGGCACCACCTTACGCCTACGCGAATCCGATCGCGGGGATCGCGAGCGGGAGCGATTGTCTCTGAGTTGTGTGTTGACCCAATCCTGAACTGTTTCCATTAATGAGTCAGTTACCGCTAGAATTGTCTGAGAAAGTTGCTGCTGCCAGGGCTCTGCAAAGGATGCCATGACTCCTCCTAGAATTTTATTTGGCAGTTCCTCTATTGTGCGTTCCAGTTTTGTAAGCCGGTGTTCCACCTGTGGCACACGTACAAGTGTGCAGTCTGAGCATCGGCAAGCGCTAGACGCCCCAGACGCGGCCGAGGCGCTCTCATCTCGCTCTGGTGGCTCGGACTGCTCCATTGGCTCCAAAAATCCCAGCTGTTGTTTCGGACTCCGTGACCCAGCAAGCCTCGTTTCTAACTCTTGAATATTGTTCGCAAGAATTTCGCTCTGGCGCCTTAGCTCCACATTTTGTCGCTGTAGGGTGACTTCGGTTGGGGTTTTGGGGAACGAAAGGGTAGCAGAGAGGCCTCGAGGCTGCCCTAACCCAATCGCTTACCTCATTTTGGGAGTTTGGCAGGGTTGGAAAGTGCTCAGCACTGAAAATCTTCGTCCTTGGCCCGGTCCCGGTTCCGGTGTTCTTCTTGACCGGAGTTCTGCCCGACGCTGGGGTCGAAGTCTTGTGGCTTCCCTTGCTTGCTTGAATTTTCTTGAGTCTTCTTTTCGTTTGTCGGTGGTTGGTGAGGTTGCGTTTGCTGTTACATCCAGAGGTGCCGCTGAGATGGTCGCCCCCGCAGATGAGGCAACAGGGAGTGCATTTGTGTTCGACAGGGCCATCGGGAGCGGTAGCCACCTCGTAACCGCATTGGTCACAGCGTCCCGGCTTGGGTCTCGGGCAGATATCCGCGCTGTATCCCAACGTCTCGCAACGATGACAGGCGGGGATCGTTTTCTTGTACAATCTCACCGGGATGCCGTGGTCGTTGTAGTAAATTTCACGGGGAACAAATTTACCCTCGAAGATGACCACAGCGACGTTGCTGCTGCCAAGACTTCTCACGGAAAGAATTTCGCAGTTTTTCCATTGCACCTTGGGTTTGGAGAGGCCGACGTATCATTGGGATCGATGGTGATGACCCCATTGCAGACGTCGCCTGTGGCTTTGGCATGTCCCCTGAAGGAGAGCTGGCGGCCGTCGACTGTCGGAGTAATATCACCGAGCAGTCGTCGGGCGGCAGGCTCTGAGTTGAGTCCACACACTATCACATTTCGTTCCCAAACCGGCCACACAGACAGTTCCACGTTCCCGCATTCGCGTAAAAGATTGCGCACAGCGGATTCGACTTGGCCTGGAGCAAAAGTTGCCTTAAAATCCAGCGTTGTGCTCGGCTTGAGTACAACGATGCGTTCGTCGCGCCCAATGTGGGGCGTGTGCTTCGGTCGCCACTGGGGCTTGCTGGATCTGTGCGTGGAGGACTTGGTAGCCACACCCCCCGGAGCATGGCCAGAGCGAGCCGCCGTCTGTTGTTGGCCTGAAGCGTCGTTGCCCTTGGGAGCTTTCGATCTGCTTGCGTCGCCATATGCGAATCATGTCTTCTAAATAGTCTTCCACGGATGGTAAACAGTCCCCGTGTTGGGCAGTGTCCATGCATATAACTTCCATTGAGACAGGACCGTAGCCCGTGATGGTCTTCGACGCCGCCACCACCGGGGAAGCCCCGGCCTGCGCTAGCGACAGCATGTTCGCGCTAGGCTTAGTGGCGCGGCGGCCGGTGGATTATTGAATCACTCAGAGCTTCCTCAAAAATGGGCCCACCTTGATAAGAATAGTATCCGCTTGTGCCGCTGACCTTCGCGAAGAAGCTGGTTTCAATATTTTTGAGGTTCGTGTTATATGTTGGCCACAAAAAGGGGAAATTTGCGGAGCCCACCGAACAGGCTACTGTTCCATGCACGTGCCGGCACGTGCCTCCTCTCCTGCCTGAGGCTCCCTTTTCTCGCCCGACATAGCGCCCTACATAGCCATACCAATTTATTTTGAAGTGTCCGAGCCGTTGCTCTTTCGTTGGTTCATTTTTTTCTTGTGCCACTGTCGTTTTCTTCTACGCGATGTGCGTGACCACTTTTTGTGTACGATGTGCGAAGCGCGACTGTGTGCCTCCTGGCCCGAATTTGATACGTGCCGCGGTGGGGTTCATGGTTATCTGCGTGAAGTTGAAGATGCCACAAGATTCTTGTGCGCTCGCTTATCTTTCATATGCCTATCAGACGTGCCAAGGAAAAACCTGTATAAGCAACTTGTAGATACTGTATACCAAACCCACTCTACACGTCCCTTCCAATGTTGGTCCAGTGCAAGACGTACTTCAGCGAGTTAAAAATGCCAGTGAAGAAACAGCTGATTAATCAGCACTGCAAGGGTACGCCTCCTCAGGCCGAATTAAGGAAAGTTCGAACTAACGAAAGTTAAGCACAGAAGCCGTACAACGCTATTAGGGAGCAGTACAGCGTGGCAGCAATTGAAGGCTTGAAAAAGACCGCGACTGAAGCCTGCATTTTATCCTTCAAGGTGAGAACCAGTACCTTTTGCACGATGAGCGAGTGCCGCGGAAGCCCTCCTTCCTGCGTATACCCGAAAACTGAAAAAGGGACAGGCGGAATTCCATCCGGTCATTCCTTCTCAGCGGTCGCCGCACTGGTTCTTCGTCCGCAGCCTCCTCGCGGTCACCCGCAGCGACATGTTCTACGCTTCTAACCTCAGGAATGATGCCATCTGTCGGCTTGCCTCGCACCTTGAACTCGTTTCGACGCAGTCGGCACACTTCTTCCAAAACATCCGGCTTGAGTGCTTTAGATTGCTGTGGCCCGATTTAACTTCTCTCTCCATTTTTCTCTACTTCCCGGAGGCGACGCAGCCGTGAGTGTACGGAGCGGGTGCGTTTCTCAGGCTCTGGGCCAGGCCCAAAGAAGCCGGCGTGGTGGCGCGTAGTTTTAATTATCCGTGTGGGAGGCTCCTCTTATTCGAATTAACAGGCTTTGCTATTCACAGACTTCAATCAAGCTTGACCGGATTAAATTATACTGTTTGAATTGTCCCTAAAATCAAATTCTTGAAGTTCGAATTAGCGAGCTTTCACTATACCAGCTTATAAAAGCTCAGCTTGTAGCCGCAATAGTGTCCCCTGGCCTAACTTTGCTGGTGTTTAGAAAGAATGGTTCCGATACTTTTATTATCTCACTAATGTTGTGCGCAGTATTCGTCTCTAAGTGCATGCATTCTATTTCTCCCAATATTTTTATTTTCATTCCTTGCAATTACTACCTTCTTTCTTGAGCGTATTTTGAACCTTACGATTGTTGCAGCCAGAAATGCCACGCACTTCAAGTTCAACAGGTCCACCAAAAAAAGAATGAGTGGCATGATTTTCTTCTGTTTCAGTTTTCAAGCGGTAAGAAAGACGCGACTGGGGCTAAGTACTTGACTTCCTTGAGGTCAACATTTCAGAGGATGTGCTGTCTGCCCTTGTGTGTCCGCGCAGCACGAACGGTCAGACGCAAGGAAGTTACGGTCAAATTGTAATGCATCCGAAAGGGTGCCGCGAAGCGACACGTGGGGCAAAACAAGGAACGGGTGGCTCAGTATTTTTACTGTTGCGTCTCTCAGATATAGATACCAGCTGTGGCAGAGCTACTTGATAACGTGGTGTTTGCGTCGTAGAGCTATCTAGTTTTACAATGTTAGAAGCAACACTCCTTTTCCCCGTAAATATTGCGACTTTCTGTACGGCCCCGAGAAACATGCAGCTATAGAATATTTTGACAATTTTACTTAAAGTACTTTACGAGCCCGTGGTAGGGAATTCAGTGAGGGGGTATACCGATTCAGAAAAGAGGGCCACAAATACAATAAATTTACGCTATAATTTCTGGGTTTCTTCCCTTTTTCTGTAGGCTCTAATTGTTTGGTGATTTTTTTACAAGTTTATGAACAGTTACGGGGAGGAAACATCCTACTGGAAGAAACATGCCCGGCGGCATCGAATGACTGTGTACGATTTGAGCTTACGTCGTAAACCGCAATGCAGATATCAGTCTTATTACTTTAGAAGTCTTCTGTGTTTCTGTGATCTTTTGTCTGTGATCTTTTGGCGTGGGTAGCTATGAATTGCGTGCCAGATTTGCGCCGAAACACCGCTAGAACGCCCACAGTCCGACAAATTGACGTACACCCTTCTTGTCTTTCGGTCTTGGGAAGTTCGGTATGGGTGAACTTTTCGCCGGGTCAGGCACGGCTCCCGCGTCGTTGACAACGTGACCCAAAAACTTCAGTTCCTCGTACGCGAAACGGCACTTTTCAGCCTTCAGCGTTACCCTCGACGTAAGAATAGGCTCCGGACAGCGAAGTTTGCCGCGGGAGCGCAGCGCCGGCCGCGACAGACCCGCGCAACTCTGGGTCGGTCCCGCCGCGCCGACCGCCTTCAGCACCCGCCAACGCAACTTTGCAAAGACGTGTGTCATAACGTTATTTGCGTGTATATCTACTACGTACTGCAACAAAGTCATGCAGAAATGTTATGTAGTAGGGGGAAGCCTCAAAATAAAACGGGCCGCTGATAAAATGCTGTCGCCTTGCTGCCGAGCAGTAGGTTACCACAACTGGGAAGCGTGTGTTCAAGGTTTTATATTCTCCTGCGGGTGCTTCTCTTTTTTTTTCGCAGATATGAAGCGTGGTTACTGAATCTTGAAAAGCCCCCACAAAGCGTGCGGATTACGTGCTGCCGTGGTGTACGAGCAGCTGGTTAGCAGGCGGTAAATACACATAAGTGCGCATTAAATTTGGTAACACAAAGGGGCCACAAACACAGCCATGGCATCATAGTTTATCCCCCAGCGCGCTCTAGTCTGCTTCGTCTGAAATTTCACGTGCTGATATCGCCATAATAAATACATATAACCACATATGGGGCGGACACTTTTAAGCGTTAACGTTCCCAAATGTTTCGCGAGCTATTGAATAGCATAAAATCACCGCCTTTTCTTGCAAAAGATACAATGAAATTGTTGTCTAAGCCACTGAAAAGCAAAAAAAAATATATCTAAGACTTGCCACAATAAAAGTTAGAAATATATGAACCCAGGACGAAATTTCCCCGTTCTGGGAGGAGCAGGAGTAGGACAAACTTTATTTATCCCATCCATTGTGATTGCGGTCACTCCAGACCAGTGAGGGGTGTCCTCAGAGAACTAAATGTTTCTCCCGTGACTTCTACTGCAAACGTGTTGACGGTAGTAAAAGCGCCACTATTTCTTTCTAGCTTGGTCTCACGCCGGACCCTTTGGCGTGGAGAGAAAAAAATACCCGAATTTGAATATTCCGTAATTTATTCCGATACGCCTATTAGATGTTCTGCTTACCCCTCCTCTCCACCCACCCCATCCCCGCCTAGTGAATATTCTTGTGATAGCCTTCTCGCGAAGAGTTTGTTTTTTGGGGGCGTGGTTGCATACAGCTGGCGTACTGGGTGGGCTACATCTGGAACCCCAAAAGTTTTTTGCGGAGCGGGCACTTATTAGCGGCAGAACTTTCGCTATACACAAACAAATGCGAATTTCATACTTTAACATGTATGGAGCATCACGTTCGGATCAAAGACCCATATGTAACAGCCATGCGGTCCAGTTAGTAGTTCTGCAGTCGCCAGTGCACTCACATGGATGGAATACCCCGCGCGGAAACATCGCTCAACGTTTCATATATTTGCAGACAGAGCCTCCTCTTTTGTGGATTGAACAACATAAATTAACTTTTCTTTCGAAGCGAAACATGCTCATCTTGAGAATGTTTTGCCCGCAGGTAGGCTGTACAAGCGTTTCTCTTCTAAGCATTACGTCTTTATACGTCTTCCCATATGCGAGTTCAACCGACTAAATCCTTCTTCATTCACGTGCACTATGTGGCAGGATTACTGTACAATCTCTTACTTCGTTTTAAACCCAAATGGGGCGTCTAATATGCTTCATCCGCGCTGCAAAAAGAGGAGCGCCCCCTAGCCAGGAGCGTGCCGGCTTGCGGGGACCGACCCAGTGTTGCGCATATCCGCCGAAGCGGGCGCTGGGTGTCGCGGGCTCTGTGTCGCCCTCTGGGCGCTGTCCGGTGCCTATAGCCTGGAGTACAGTTTCCAACCTTGCAAGTTGTTCGTCGACTGTCCGGGTGAATACCACAACGTCGTCTAGGTATACAAGGCAGGTGTGCCACTTCAATTCAGCTATCACTGTGTCCATCACTCTTTGAAACGTTGCTGGTGCCGCTCACAGCGCAAGAGCCATCACCTTAAACTCGTATAAGCCATCCATGGATATGAATGCAGTCTTCTCCCGGTCTCTCTCGTCCACTTCAATTAGCCAGTAGCGTCTCTTCAGATCAGTCGAGGATAAGTACTTCGCGTAGCAGAGGTGTTCGACGGTGTCATCGATTCGTGGCAGTAGGTACACGTCCTTTTTGGTGATTTTGTTCAGTCGCCGGTAGTCGCCGCACAACTTTAATGTGCCGTCTTTTGTCTTCACGAGTGCGACCGGCGCATCCCAGGGTCGCATCCCAGAGAGCACTTGGATTAAAGAATGGAGTAGTTTCCTATGATCATGCTGGAAATCAGCGCGCGTTTAGATAGCATTACGATGCTCTTTGTCGGCGCATCTAATTGACATGGGAAAATTCAAAAAATAATTTTTATTGTCATGCCGTGTTTAGATGATGAACTATAAACTACCCTTGAGACGCCACTAACTGACTAACTGTTGGCGAAGTGAAGGAAGCCGTAGATGACTTAAGTAAAGAGAAAAAATGCGTGGCCCAGATGGATTTGCCGCAGCTTTTTGTAATGCGTTCAAGCATGACCTCAGTCTAGTCCTATGCGAAATGTACAGTGACGCACACGAAAACAAAGTACTGCCAGCGTCGTTTACCTTTTCACACATTATTCTCATCCCAAAAACTAAAGACAACTATACACTAAGAAAGCTCACCACGTATCGCCCCATTAGTTTTACTAACATTCATTACAAAATATTGGTAAAAATTCTCCCAAGACGCATGCAGTCCGCCTTTAAAGCCACAGTTAGGCCACAGCAAACGTTTGGCATTATGGCACGATCAGTAGTAACTAACGTGCACATTCCCAGAAGCATCCTTGAATTCCGTGATAACTGAAACATGGGTAGCAATGATACAAATAGACCTAGAAAATGCTTTCGATAAAAGTCTCACATTGACTATTCACTAGTCCGCTTGAACACATTAATGTAGTCTACTAAAATCGTGCGAATGGCATGCAAGAAATGTTTCTCTAGTCTTATAGCTAAAAAGTCGATTAGCGCACGGATCAGAGTCAACCCTTCCGCACGCCAATGCTGCCCTTTACATTAATTGCTGTACTGTACTACACTGAGTCGTTTTGTGCTAGAAAACTTTTTAAAAGTAGCATCCGGAGTTTTTCATGTAAACGGGCGAAGTACGCGTACTTGCTTACGTGACGACATAGTTATGTATTTGTAGCGATAGAAGCCGCATTAGAGAATGTATAAGCACACTGAAGAGGTTTTGCAAATATTGTGGCAGCAGCGTCAATTCGGAGGATGTTCTTGGTTTTTAGCACGGTCATTGGGGATGGAAGTCCCGTGTACTTACAGAAATCAACAGCGAAAACACGCCAACAAAATTGCTGGGTCTCTCGCTAGAAAACTATGGGGATAGTGACCAGTACTGGTGGAGACAAGTAGTTGAGACGCGCGACAAAGCAGAATAGGGGAGAGGACGTGAGCAATTGTTGCACGCAGTGGTTTGTAATTGATTTTTTATCCACGTTGCGGTACGGGATACAGGTGTTCCATTGTGGGCGTGCCAATCTACAAAGACTGCGCCATATTTTTGCTGTTTATGTCCAACTTGAGAGAGATGATGCTGTAGCAGCAGCTCCAGCGACATCGCTGGATGGAGCGCCTCTCCTCGCGCAGCAGCCCAATCGATATGGTCACAAGCTGCGCAGCCGCGCCAGCGCACGAGGAAACCAGGAAAACAGAATCGGGTTTTACATGCGACGAACCGCCGTTCTGCCTGAGGCTCCCTTCTCTCGCCCGACATTGTGCACTACAACTAGTCAACCTACCGAACACGCCACCGAGGTTAATGTAGAGCCATGTCCCTCGAAAACCAGGACTCAACCCGTTCGCGAGAAGCCGGCGAAGCAGTCTCAGCCTTGAACGTTCGGCTGCCGCAATTTTGGGAGCGCAATCCGACGACTTGGTTTCTGCAAGCAGAGGCGCAATTCCAGCTGGATCGGACCACCTCTCAAGAAACCAAATTTCTTCACGTCATCGGAGCCCTTCCACCGACAGCCGCAAAGGAGATCGCCGACATCCTCGCTACGTTCTAGCACAACCGCGCTGCAGCGCCTTACAACCAGCTCAAGGCTGCCCTCCTGACCGCACAGCTGCTTCGGAACGCACGTGCATCCAGCAGCTCCTCTCATTCGAGGATCTCGGCGAACACAGGCCAATCAAACTGCTACGGCGCATAAAGTAACTCCTTGGCACGTATTCTCACGCCATGGACGGCACACGTCTGCGTGAGATCTTCCTTCCGCGCCTACCTTCAAACGTGCAAATGGTCCTCGTCTGCAGGCGCCACAGTATTCGCTCATCGACCTTGCTCGGACCCTTCGCAGGGGATGGGTAAAGCCGGTGGTTATCGCCGTAATGTTTTACAATTTCTCTAAACCGCCGAAGTGGTTTGCTAATCTCCGAGCCGGGAGAGCATGGTTGAGGCGCCAGGTGGGTAAGCGCTCGGGCAGACGCATGCGCGGCCTCGTTACCTCTCAGACCCTGATGCCCCGGAGTCCACACAATTTCTTTAGGGGAGGGGCTTATGAACCGCACCTCTCGTTTTAAAATACTGTAGGCCAAGGGTGGTATCGTGCCCGCTAAATAGCTTTCACAGGCTCGGCGAGAGTCCGTGGTTATTGTCCTTGACTTCGGTTCCGAGGCGGCGAGCGCTATGGCAATCGCCTCGACTTACGTGGAGTAAAGAGCCCGGTAGGAGTCCCCCTCGACTTGCTGGTCCCTGTGAATTGCAGCGGCAGTGAAGAACTCTAGAGGAGACGGTCCTGCCACATCAACGTAGAACATACCGCGCCTATTTCCGTATTTCCTTTCCAGGGTCTTAGCGCGTGCTTCCCTCCTGCCTTCGTGAGTGTGTTTTTCTATGTTACGCGGAAGTGGATGCACCCAGAGCCTGTGCTGCCACAACACTGGGAGTTTGCACGAATCCTCTGGGATGCACTCATGTTTGATTTGTAGGCGATTAAGCAAGTGGCGCCCGGACGTCATTTGTGCGAGTCTTGTGTACTGATTGGTGTGATGAGCTTCTTTCAGCTCTTGATACGAATTGAGTACTCTCAACGCCAATAACCTGGTGTTGGCGGTAGCCACCGGGAGGCCAAGGGCTTGTTTTGTGGCCTTCCTAATGATGACGTCAATGCTATTCTCGTGTTGCTTAGTCGTACGTAGGTACGGTGCGGAGAAGAGGATCCTACTGGTCACAAAGGCACGGGGGCTGGAGCGCTTCCTGATTTCTTCCACTTCTCTAATAGACCCACCTTTTAAAAAGATGTAAAGCTTTATGTTCTCTTTAGGATTGGGTTTATTGTGCAAAAGTTCTGATTTTGTTGGGGCACATTGGAGGCTGCAGTCATTACCATAGCTTTCGACTATGCTGGCAGCCTTTTGAAGGCAGCCCTCCATTTCCCCGAGGCTGCCTTCTGTGCTCCAGATTGTTATGTCATCGGCGTAAAGGGCGTGTTGTATGCCCTCTACCCGAGCTAATTTGTGTGGCAGCTGCATCATAGCGATGTTAAAGAGTAGCGGCGACAAAACCGCTCCTTGTGGAGGACCCCTTGTACCCATGTAATATGGACCGTACTCCTCATCTTCGATACTCAGAAATGCTTTACGTTTGGAGAGGAAATCGGACGTACGCGAAGGCTTTCTGAGCACAATCTGTTGTGCTTAAGTTTGCTAGTATGCTGCTGTGCCGGAAGTTGTCAAATGCCCCTTGAAGGATGGTTTTATCGTTGTGTCGCATTGTAGTTGGTCGAAATACCTCGCGGTTTAGCTGCAGAAGACGTCCTGTGCTGACATGTGGTGGTGGAACCCGAACATAGTCTCAGCAAAGAGGCCCGTGGACTCAATGTCTGCAGAGACGATCCCGGACCATCGCCTCCATTAGCTTACCCGCGCATGAGGTGAGCGAAATTGGCCCCAGATTATCAATATTAACAATTTTTCGTGGTTTGGGAATAAATTTGACCAAGGAGGTCTTCCATTCCGGGGGGAGTGGACGGCCGTCACAGCTTTCATTTGTGTAATATAGCAGTTGGAAGTAGGCCGAGTCTGATAGGTTTGCATTTAGCTGTACTGGTGCATGGTCTCTTCCCGGGGCTGTACGTCTGCGCATCTTAGCTAAAGCTACCCGCAGGTCTTGTAGTGTAAAGGGGGCATCCATGTCTGGGTTCTGTTGGCCTGCGTACTGATACTCAGGTTCATTGGGGTCTTCCGTGCGAAAACGATATCTGTCACATAGAGTATCCGCGAGTGTGGCCGTCGTACCTTGGTACCCGTGTAGGGCTCTTCGGAGTTGACGTTGCGTTTCCCCTCTCGTCTGAGTTGGGTCAATGAGACTACGAAAAAGGTGCCATGTCCCCTTCGATCCAATTAGACGCGTGTCGAATTGCATCTCTCTATCCAATTTGCGTCGCTAAAATGGACAGCGTATTCCGCCGATTTTCCCGTTAGTTCACTGATGCGGGCTCGAAGCTTCCGATTAAGTTTCTGTTTCTACCATCTTTCAGTAAGGCTCCGGCGATCCTCCCAAATATGCATCAGATGGTTGCCCACAGTTGGGTTCTTTTCGGTTCTATGAATTGTAACGTGTTGCTGTTGTAAGACGGTGACCTGTTTTGCCCACTCCGTACAGCTGTCTGTGAGGAGAACAGGTGGAACTTCTTGCAGGCTGAATTCATGCCAGTTGGTCAGTTTGGCCTCGCCCCACTTTCTTCTAGCAGCCTTCGCCAAGAGGGTGATCCTAAGGAGGCAGTGATCACTACCGAGTGTCTCCTCCAGGTTTTCCCAAGTAGCGTCTCTACTATTTCTAAGTACGGATAGGTCGGGACATGTGTCGCGAGTTGCCGAGTTTCCCATACGCGTGGGACATTCCGGGTCAGTGAGCAGCGTAAGTCGAAGCCTGGAGATTAACTCCGCTGACTTAATACCCTGGCCTGCTCGAAGTGGTATCCCCAATGAAGACTCGGGGCGTTAAAATCCCCAACTATCACGAGGGTGCTTTGTCGGCCGATTTATGTGCTCGATAGAAGACTTCGTTAAAAGTTATGCGGGGCTTGTGCGGGGGGCTGTAAATGTTGAGCACATGTATTGGAGGATCACGACGTTTAAGTGGAACGACCTTTACCATACTGTATTCCTGTTCGGTTTCCAGATCTAGATCAACTTGAAGCGCCATGTACACCTTGTTCACCAGGATGCAAGTCCCTGGAATGAGCTGTACCCTGAAAGTTTAGCATTTGCTCCAGGCTCTTGAAGAGCCAGAATAGCTGGTGCGTGTACTAGGGACAGGAGATATAATTGGAGATGCGACCTTTTTTTCCTATTCCGAAATCATCTACAGTTCCATTGAATGATCACGAATTTCTTATCTGGAGTTTTGCTTCGGGCATTCGGCTGCGGTCGGTTAGCCATGATTCAAGATTATTGAGATTTAAGATACATGGCCTCCTCCCAGGGTTAATAGTGTCTCTAACGGGGGAACCATTGGTTCCGTGGGGGTAGTGGCCGAAATGAATTCCTGCGAGCCCATGGCCGGGCGAGGCACCACCTTACGCCTACGCGAATCCGATCGCGGGGATCGCGAGCGAGAGCGATTGTCTCTGAGCTGTGTGTTGACCCAATCCTGAACTGTTTCCATTAATGAGTCAGTTACCGCTAGAATTGTCTGAGAAAGTTGCTGCTGCCAGAGCTCTGCAAAGGATGCCCTGACTCCTCCTAGAATTTTATTTGGCAGTTCCTCTATTGTGCGTTCCAGTTTTGTAAGCCGGTGTTCCACCTGTGGCACACGTACAAGTGTGTAGTCTGAGCATCGGCAAGCGCTAGACGCCCCAGACGCAGCCGACGCGCTCTCATCTCGCTCTGGTGGCTCGGACTGCTCCATTGGCTCCAAAAATCCCAGCTGTTGTTTGGGACTCCGTGACCCAGCTAGCCTCGTTTCTAACTCTTGAATATTGTTCGCAAGAATTTCGCTCTGGCGCCTTTGCTCCACATTTTGTCGCTGTAGGGTGACTTAGGTTGGGGTTTTGGGGAACGAAAGGGTAGCAGAGAGGCCTTGAGGCTGCCCAAACCCAATCGCTTACCTCATTTTGGGCGTTTGGCAGGGTTTGAAAGTGCTCAGCACTGAAAATCTTCGTCCTTGGAACGGTCCCGGATCCGGTGTTGTTCTTGACTGGAGTTCTGCCCGACGCTGGGGTCGAAGTCTTGTGGCTTGCCTTGTTGCTTGCTTAAATTTTCTTGAAGTCTTCTTTTCGTTTGTCGCTGGTTGGTGAGGTAGCGTTTCCCGTTACATCCAGAGGTGCCGCTGAGATGGTCGCCCCCGCAGATGAGGCAACAGGGAGTGCATTTGTGTTCGACAGGGCCATCGGGAGCGGTAGCCACCTCGTAATCGCATTGGTCACACCGTCCCGGCTTGGGTCTCGGGCAGATATCCGCGCTGTATCCCAACGTCTCGCAACGATGACAGGCGGGGATCGTTTTCTTGTACAATCTCATCGGGATGCCGTGGTCGTTGTAGTAGATTTGACGGGGAACAAATTTCCCCTCGAAGATGACCACAGCGACGTTGCTGCTGCCAAGACTTCTCACGGAAAGGATTTCGCCGTTTTTCCATCGCAGCTTGGGTTTGGAGAGGCCGACGTATCAGTGGGATCGATGGTGATGACCCCTTTGCAGACGTCGCCTGTGGCTTTGGCATGTCCCCGGAAGGAGAGCTGGCGGCCGTCGACTGTCAGCGTGACATCACCGAGCAGTCGTCGGGCGGCAGGCCCTGAGTTGAGTCCACACACTATCACATTTTGTTCCCACACCGGCCACACAGACAGTTCCACGCTACCGCATTCGCGTAAAAGATTGCGCACAGCGGATTCGACTTGGCCTGGAGCAAACGTTGCCTTAAAATCCAGCGTTGTGCTCGGCTTGAGTACAACGATGAGTTCGTCGCGCCCACTGTGGGGCGTGTGCTTCGGTCGCAACTGGGGCTTGCTGGATCTGTGCGTGGAGGACTTGGTAGCCACACCCCCCGGAGCATGGCCAGAGCGAGCCGCCGTCTGTTGTTGGCCTGAAGCGTCGTTGCCCTTGGGAGCATTCGATCTGCTTGCGTCGCCATATGCGAATCATGTCTTCTAAATAGTCTTCCACGGATGGTAAACAGTCCCCGCGTTGGGCAGTGTCCATGCATATAACTTCCATTGAGACAGGATCGTAGCCCGTGATGGTCTTCGACGCCACCACCACCGTGGAAGCCCCGGCCTGCGCTAACGGCAGCATGTTCGCGCTAGGCTTAGTGGCGCAGCGGCCGGTGAATTATTGAATCACTCAGAGCTTCCTCAAAAATGGGCCCACCTTGATAAGAATAGTATCCGCTTGAGCCGCTGACCTTCGCGAAGACGCTGATTTCAAAATTTTTGAGGTTCGTGTTAAATGTTGGCCACAAAAAGGGGAAATTTGCGGAGCCCACCGAACAGGCTACTGTTCCATGCACGTGCCAGCACTTGCCTCCTCTCCTGCCTGAGGCTCCCTTTTCTCGCCCGACATAGCGCCCTACATAGCCAAACCAATTTATTTTGAAGTGTCCGAGCCGGTGCTCTTTCGTTGGTTCATTTTTTTCTTGTGCCACTGTCGTTTTCTTCTACGCGATGTGCGTGACCACTTTTTGTGTACGATGTGCGAAGCGCGACTGTGTGCCTCCTGGCCCGAATTTGATACGTGCCGCGGTGGGGTTCATGGTTATCTGCGTGAAGTTGAAGATGCCACAAGATTCTTGTGCGCTCGCTTATCTTTCATATGCCTATCAGACGTGCCAAGGAAAATCTGTATAAGCAACTTGTAGATACTGTATACCAAACCCACTCTACACGTCCCTCCCAATGTTCGTCCAGTGCAAGACGTACTTCAGCGAGTTAAAAATGCCAATGAAGAAACAGCTGATTAATCAGCACTGCAAGGGTACGCCTCCTCATGCCGAATTAAGGAAAGTTCGAACTAACGAAAGTTAAGCACAGAAGCCGTACAACGCTATTAGGGAGCAGTACAGCGTGGCAGCAATTGAAGGCTTAAAAAAGACCGCGACTGAAGCCTGCATTTTATCCTTCAAGGTGAGAACCAGTACCTTTTGCACGATGAGCGAGTGCCGCGGAAGCCCTCCTTCCTGCGTATACCCGAAAACTGAAAAAGGGACAGGCGGAATTCCATCCGGTCATTCCTTCTCAGCGATCGCCGCACTTGTTCTTCGTCCGCAGCCTCCTCGCGGTCACCCGCAGCGACATGTTCTACGCTTCTAACCTCAGGAATGATGCCATCTGTCGGCTTGCCTCGCACCTTGAACTCGTTTCGACGCACTCGGCACACTTCTTCCAAAACATCCGCCTTGAGTGTTTTAGATTGCTGTGGCCCGATTTAACTTCTCTCTCCATTTTTCTCTACTGCCAGGAGGTGACGCAGCCGTGAGTGTACGGAGCGGGTGCGGTTCTCTGGCTGTGGGCCAGGCCCAAAGAAGCCGGCGTGGTGGCGCGTAGTTCTAATTATCCGTGTGGGAGGCTCCTCTTATTCGAATTAACAGGCTTTCTTATTCACAGACTTCAATGAAGCTTGGCCGGATTAAATTATACTGTTTGAATTGTCCCTAAATTCAAATTATTGAAGTTCGAATTAGCCAGCTTTCACTGTACCAGGTTATAGAAGCTCAGCTTGTAGCCCCAATAGTGTCCCCTGGCCTAACGTTGCAGGTGTATAGAAAAAATGGTTCCGATACTTTTATTATCTCACTAATGTTGTGCGCAGTATCCGTCTCTGAGTGCTTCCATTCTATTTCTCCCAGTATTTTTATTTTTATTCCTTGCTATTACTACATCCTTTCTTGAGCGTATTTTGAACCTTACGATTGTTGCAGCCAGAACTGCCACGCACTTCAAGTTCAACAGGTCCACCAAAAAAAATGAGCGGCATGATTTTCTTCTGTTTCAGTTTTCAAGCGGTAAGAAAGACGCGACTGGGGCTAAGTACTTGACTTCCTTGAGGTCAACATTTCAGAGGATGTGCTGTCTGCCCTTGTGTGTCCGCGCAGCACGAACTGTCAGACGCAAGGAAGTTACGGTCAAATTGTAATGCATCCGAAAGGGTGCGGCGAAGCGACACGTGGGGCAAAACAAGGAACGGGTGGCTCAGTATTTTTACTGTTGCGTATCTCAGATATAGATACCAGCTGTGGCAGAGCTACTTGATAACGTGGTGTTTGCGTCGTAGAGCTATCTAGTTTTACAATGTTAGAAGCAACACTCCTTTTCCCCGTAAATATTGCGACTTTCTGTACGGCCCCGAGAAACATGCAGCTATAGAATATTTTGACAATTTTACTTAAAGTACTTTACGAGCCCGTGGTAGGGAATTCAGTGAGGGGGTATACCGATTCAGAAAAGAGGGCCACAAATACAATAAATTTACGCTATAATTTCTGGGTTTCTTCCCTTTTTTGTAGGCTCTAATTGTTTGGTGATTTTTTTACAAGTTTATGAACAGTTACGGGGAGGAAACATCCTACGGGAAGAAACATGCCCGGCGGCATCGAATGACTGTGTACTATTTGAGCTTGCGTCGTAAACCGCAATGCAGATATCAGTCTTATTACTTTAGACGTCTTCTGTGTTTCTGTGATCTTTTGTCTGTGATCTTTTGGCGTGGGTAGCTCTGAATTGCGTGCCAGATTTGCGCCGAAACACCGCTAGAACGCCCACAGTCCGACAAATTGACGTACACCCTTCTTGTCTTTCGGTCTTGGGAAGTTCGGTATGGGTGAACTTTTCGCCGGGTCAGGCACGGCTCCCGCGTCGTTGACAACGTGACCCAAAAACTTCAGTTCCTCGTACGCGAAACGGCACTTTTCAGCCTTCAGCGTTACCCTAGACGTAAGAATAGGCTCCGGACAGCGAATTTTGCCGCGGGAGCGCAGCGCCCGCCGCGGCAGACCCGCGCAAGTCTGGGTCGGTCCCGCCGCGCCGACCGCCTTCAGCACCCGTCAACGCAACTTTGCAAAGACGTGTGTCATAACGTTATTTGCGTGTATATCTACTACGTACTGCAACAAAGTCATGCAGAAATGTTATGTAGTAGGGGGAAGCCTCAAAATAAAACGGGCCGCTGATAAAATGCTGTCGCCTTGCTGCCGAGCAGTAGGTTAACACAACTGAGAAGCGTGTGTTCAAGGCTTTATATCCTCCTGCGGATGCTTCTCTTTTTTTTCGCAGATATGAAGCGTGGTTACTGAATCCTGAAAAGCCCCCACAAAGCGTGCGGATTACGTGCTGCCGTGGTGTACGAGCAGCTGGTTAGCAGGCGGTAAATACACATAAGTGCGCATTAAATTTGGTAACACAAAGGGGCCACAAACACAGCCATGGCATCATAGTTTATCCCCCAGCGCACTCTACTCTGCTTCGTCTGAAATTTCACGTGCTGATATCGACATAATAAGTACATATAACCACATATGGGGCGGACACTTTTAAGCGTTAACGTTCCCAAATGTTTCGCGAGCTATTGAATAGCATAAAATCACCGCCTCTTCTTGCAAAAGAAACAATGAAATTGTTGTCTAAGCCCCTGAAAAGCAAATAAAAATATATCTAAGACGTGCCACAAGAAAAGTTGGAAATGTATGAACGCAGGACGAAATTTCCCCGTTCTGGGAGGAGCCGGAGGAGTACAAACTTTATTTATCCCATCCATTGTGATTGCAGTCACTCCAGACCAGTGAGGGGTGTCCTCAGAGAACTAAATGTTTCTCCCGTGACTTCTACTGCAAACGTGTTGACGGTAGTAAAAGCGCCACTATTTCTTTCTAGCTTGGTCTCACGCCGGACCCTTTGGCGTGGAGAGAAAAAAATACCCGAATTTGAATATTCCGTAATTTATTCCGAAACGCCTATTAGATGTTCTGCTTACCCCTCCTCTCCACCCACCCCATCCCCGCCTAGTGGATATTCTTGTGATAGCCTTCTCGCGAAGAGTTTGTTTTTTGGGGGCGTGGTTGTATACAGCTGGCGTACTGTGTGGGCTACACCTGGAACCCCAAAAGTTTCTTGGCGGAGCGGGCACTTATTAGCGGCAGAACTTTCGCTATACACAAAAAATGCGAATTTCATACTTTAACATGTATGGAGCATCACATTCGGATCAAAGACCCATATGTAACACCCATGCGGTCCAGTTAGTAGTTCTGCAGTCGCCAGTGCACTCACATGGATGGAATACCCCGCGCGGAAACATCGCTCAACGTTTCATATATTTGCAGACAGAGACTCCTCTTTTGTGGATTGAACAACATAAATTAAGTTTTCTTTCGAAGCGAAACATGCTCATCTTGAGAATGTTTTGCCCGCAGGTAGGCTGTACAAGCGTTTCTCTTCTAAGCATTACGTCTATGCTGTCTTTATACGTCTTCCCATATGCGAGTTCAACCGACTAAATCCTTCTTCATTCACGTGCACTATGTGGCAGGATTACTGTACAATCTCTTACTTCGTTTTAAACCCAAATGGGGCGTCTAATATGCTTCATCCGCGCTGCAAAAAGAGGAGCGCCCCCCAGCCAGGAGCGTGCCGGCTTGCGGGGACCGACCCAGTGTTGCGCATATCCGCCGAAGGGGGCGCTGGGTGTCGCGGGCTCTGTGTCGCCCTCTGGGCGCTGTCCGGTGCCTATAGCCTGGAGTACAGTTTCCAACCTTGCAAGTTGTTCGTCAACTGTCCGGGTGAATACCACAACGTCGTCGAGGTGTACAAGGCAGGTGTGCCACTTCAATTCAGCTATCACTGTGCCCATCACTCTTTGAAACGTTGCTGGTGCCGCTCACAGCGCAAGAGGCATCACCTTAAACTTGTATAAGCCATCCATGGATATGAATGCAGTCTTCTTCCGGTCTCTCTCGTCCACTTCAATTAGCCAGTAGCGTCTCTTCAGATCAGTCGAGGATAAGTACTTCGCGTAGCAGAGGTGTTCGACGGTGTCATCGATTCGTGGCAGGGGGTAAATGTCCTTTTTGGTGATTTTGTTCAGTCGCCGGTAGTCACCGCACAACTTTAATGTGCCGTCTTTTGTCTTCACGAGTACGACCAGCGCATCCCAGGGGCGCATCCCAGAGAGCACTTGGATCAAAGAATGGAGTAGTTTCCTATGATCATGCTGGAAATCAGCGCGCGTTTAGATAGCATTACGATGCTCTTTGTCGGCGCATCTAATTGACATGGGAAAATTCAAAAAATAATTTTTTATTGTCATGCCGTGTTTAGAGGATGAACTATAAGCTACCCTTGAGACGCCACTAACTGACTAACTGTTGGCGAAGTGAAGGAAGCCGTATATGACTTAAGTAAAGAGAAAAAATGTGTGGCCCAGATGGATTTGCCGCAGCTTTTTGTAATGCGTTCAAGCATGACCTCAGTCTAGTCCTATGCGAAATGTACACTGACGCACACGAAAACAAAGTACTGCCAGCGTCGTTTACCTTTTCACACATTATTCTCATCCCAAAAACTAAAGACAACTATACACTCAGAAAGCTCACCGCGTATCGCCCCATTAGTTTTACCAGAGTCCTTCAATGCTGTAAAGCATTGAAGGACTCTGGTTTTACTAACATTTATTACAAAATATTAGTAAAAATTCTCCCAAGACGCATGCAGTCCGCCTTTAAAGCCACAGTTAGGCCACAGCAAACGTTTGGCATTATGGCCCGATCAGTAGTAACTAACGTGCACATTCCCAGAAGCATCCTTGAATTCCGTGATAACTGAAACAAGGGAAGCAATTATACAAATAGACCTAGAAAATGCTTTCGATAAAAGTCTCACATTGACTATTCACTAGTCCGCTTGAACACATTAATGTAGTCTACTAAAATCGTGCGAATGGCATGCAAGAAATGTTTCTCTAGTCTTATAGCTAAAAAGACGATTAGCGCACGGATCAGAGTCAACCCTTCCGCACGCCAATGCTTCCCTTTACATTAATTGTTGTACTGTACTACACTGAGTCGTTTTGTGCTAGAAAAATTTTTAAAAGTAGCATCCTGGGTTTTTCATGTAAACGGGCGAAGTAGGCGTACTTGCTTACGTAACGACATAGCTATGTATTTGTCACGATAGAAGCCTCATTAGAGAATGTATAAGCACACTGAAGAGGTTTTGCAAATATTGTGGCAGCACCGTGAATTCGGAGGATGTTCTTGGTTTTTAGCACGGTCATTGGGGATGGAAGTCCCGTGTACACACAGAAATCAACAGCGAAAACACGCCAACAAAATAGCTGGGTCTGTCGCTAGAAAACTATGGGGATAGTGACCAGTACTGGTGGAGACAAGTAGTTGAGACGCGCGACAAAGCAGAATAGTGGAGAGGACGTGAGCAATTGTTGCACGCAGCGGTTTGTAATTGATTTTTTATCCACGTTGCGGTACGGGATAGAGGTGTTCCACTGTGGGCGTGCCAATCTACAAAGATTGCGCCATGTTTTTGCTGTTTATGTCCAACTTGAGAGAGATGGAGCCGTAGCAGCAGCTCCAGCGACATCGCTGGATCGAGCGCCTCTCCTCGCGCAGCAGCCCGATCGACATGGTCACAAGCTTCGCGCCCGCGCGAGCGTACGAGGACACGAGGGAAACAGAATCGGCTTTTACTTGCGACGAACTGCCGTTCCGACTGAGGCTCCCGTCTCTCGCCCGACATTGTGCACTACAACTAGTCAACCTACCGAACATGCCACCGAGGTTAATGTAGAGCCATGTCCCTCGAAAACCAGGACTCAACCCGTTCGCGAGAAGCCGGCGAAGCAGTCTCAGCCTTGACCGTTCGGCTGCCGCAATTTTGGGAGCACAATCCGACGACTTGGTTTCTGCAAGCAGAGCCGCAATTCCAGCTGGCTCGGACCACCTCTCAAGAAACCAAATTTCTTCGGGTCATCGGAGCCCTTCCACCGACAGCCGCAAAGGAGATCGCCGACATCCTCGCTACGTTCTAGCACAACCGCGCTGCAGCGCCTTACAACCAGCTCAAGGCTGCCCTCCTGACCGCACAGCTGCTTCGGAACGCACGTGCATCCAGCAGCTCCTCTCATTCGAGGAGCTCAGCGAACACAGGCCAATCAAACTATACGGCGCATAAAGTAACTCCTTGGCACGTATTCTCACGCCATGGACGCACACTTCTGCGTGAGATCTTCCTTCCGGGCCTACCTTCAAACGTGCAAATGGACCTCGTGTGCCGGCGCCACAGTATTCGCTCATCGACCTTGCTCAGACCCTTCGCAGGGGATGGGTAAAGCTGGTGGTTATCGCAGTAATGTTTTACAATTTCTCTAAACCGCCGAAGTGGTTTGCTAATCCCCGAGCCGGGACAGCATGGTTGAGGCGCCAGGTGGGTAAGCGCTCGGGCAGACGCGTGCGCGGCCTCGTTACCTCTCAGACCCTGATGCCCGGGAGTCCACACAATTTCTTTAGGGGAGGGGCTTATGAACCGCACCGCTCGTTTTAAAATACTGTAGGCCAAGGGTGGTATCGTGCCCGCTAAATAGCTTTCACAGGCTCGGCGAGAGTCCGTGATTATTGTCCTTGACTTCGGTTCTGAGGCGGCGAGCGCTATGGCAATCGCCTCGGCTTGCGTGGAGTTAAGAGCCCGGTAGGAGACCCCCTCGACTTGCTGGTCCCTGTGAATTGCAGCGGCAGTGAAGAACCCTAGAGGAGACGGTCCTGCCACATCAACGTAGAACATACCGCGCCTATTTCCGTATTTCCTTTCCAGGGTCTTAGCGTGTGCTTCCCTCCTGCCTTCGTGAGTGTGTTTTTCTATGTTACGCGGAAGTGGATGCACCCAGAGCCTGTGCTGCCACAACTCTGGGAGTTTGCACGACTCCTCTGGGATGCACTCATGTTTGATTTGTAGGCGATTAACCAAGTGGCGCCCGGACGCCATTTGTGCGAGTCTAGTGTACTGATTGGTGTGATGAGCTTCTTTCAGCTCTTGATACGAATTCAGTACTCTCAACGCCGATAACCTGGTGTTGGAGGTAGCCACCGGGAGGCCAAGGGCTTGTTTTGTGGCCTTCCTAATGATGACGTCAATGCTATTCTCGTGTTGCTTAGTCGTACGTAGGTACGGTGTGGAGAAGAGGATCCTACTGGTCACAAAGGCATGGGGGCTGGAGCGCTTCTTGATTTCTTCCACTTCTCTAATAGAACCACCTTTTAAAAAGATGTAAAGCCTTATGTTCACTTTAGGATTGGGTTTATTGTGCAAAAGGTTTAGTTTGTTGGGGCACATTGAAGGCCGCAGTCATTACCATAGCTTTCGACTATGCTGGCAGCCTTTTGAAGGCAGTCCTCCATTTCCCCGAGGCTGCCTTCTGTGCTCCAGATTGTTATGTCATCGGCGTAAAGGGCGTGTTGTATGCCCTCTACCCGAGCTAATTTGTGTGGCAGCTGCATCATAGCGATTTTAAAGAGTAGCGGCGACAAAACCGCTCCATGTGGAGGACCCCTTGTACCCATGTAATATGGACCGTACTCCTCATCTTCGATACTCAGAAATGCTTTACGTTTGGAGAGGAAATCGGACGTACGCGAAGGCTTTCTGAGCACAATCTGTTGTGCTTAACTTTGCTAGTATGCTGCTGTGCCGGAAGTTGTCAAATGCCCCTTGAAGGATGGTTTTATCGTTGTGTCGCATTGTAGTTGGTCGAAATACCTCGCGCTTTAGCTGCAGAAGGACGTCCTGTGCTGACATGCGGTGGTGGAACCCGAACATAGTCTCAGCAAAGAGGCCCGTGGACTCAATGTGTGCAGAGACGATCCCGGACCATCGCCTCCATTAGCTTACCCGCGCATGAGGTGAGCGAAATTGGCCCCAGATTATCAATATTAACAATTTTTCGTGGTTTGGGAATAAATCTGACCAAGGAGGTCTTCCATTCCGGGGGGAGTGGACGGCCGTCACAGATTTCATTTGTGTAATATAGCAGTTGGAAGTAGGCCGAGTCTGTTAGGTTTGCTTTTAGCTGTACTTTTGCATGGTCTCTTCCCGGGGCTGTACGTCTGCGCATCGTAGCTAAAGCTACCCGCAGGTCTTGTAGTGTAAAGGGGGCATCCATGTCTGGGTTCTGTTGGCCTGCGTACTGATACTCAGGTCCATTGGGGTCTTCCGTGCGAAAACGATATCTGTCACATAGAGTATCCGCGAGTTCGGCCGTCGTACCTTGGAACCCGTGTAGGGCTCTTCGGAGTTGACGTTGCGTTTCCCCTCTCGTCTGAGTTGGGTCAATGAGACAACGAAAAAGGTGCCATGTCCCCTTTTATCCAATTTGACGAGTGTCGAATTGCATCTCTCTATCCAATTTGCGTCGCTATGTTGGACAGCGTATTCCGCCGATTTTCCCGTTAGTTCACTGATGCGGGCTCGAAGCTTCCGATTAAGTTTCTGTTTCTTCCATCTTTCAGTAAGGCTCCGGCCTGCCTCCCATATATGCATCACATGGTTGCCCACAGTTGGGTTCTTTTCGGTTCTATGAATTGTAACGTGTTGCTGTTGTAAGACGGTGATCTGTTTTGCCCACTCCGTACAGCTGTCTGTGAGGAGAACAGGTGGAACTTCTTGCAGGGTAAATTCATGCCAGTTGGTCAGTTTGGCCTGGCCCCACTTTCTTCTAGCAGCCTTCGCCACGAGGGTGATCCTAAGGAGGCAGTGATCACTACCGAGTGTCTCCTCCAGGTTTTCCCAAGTAGCGTCTCTACTATTTCTAACCACGGATAGGTCGGGACATGTGTCGCGAGTTGCCGAGTTTCCCATACGCGTGGGACATTCCGGGTCAGTGAGCAGCGTAAGTCGAAGCCTGGAGATTAACTCCGCTGACTTAATCCCCTGGCCTGCTCTAAGTGGTATCCCCAATGAAGGCTCGGGGCGTTAAAATCCCCAACTATCACGAGGGGTGCTTTGTCGGCCGATTTATATGCTCGATAGAAGACTTCGTAAAAAGTTATGCGGGGCTTGTGCGGGGGGCTGTAAATGTTGAGCACATGTATTGGAGGATCACGACGTTTAAGTGGAACGACCTTTACCATACTGTATTCCTGTTCGGTTTCCAGATCTAGATCAACTTGAAGCGCCATGTACACCTTGTTCACCAGGATGCAAGTCCCTGGAATGAGCTGTACCCTGAAAGTTTAGCATTTGCTCCAGGCTCTTGAAGAGCCAGAATAGCTGGTGCGTGGCCTAGGGACAGGAGATATAATTGGAGATGCGACCTTTTTTTCCTATTCCGAAATCATCTACAGTTCCATTGAATGATCACGAATTTCTTATCTGGAGTTTTGCTTCGGGCATTCCGCTGCGGTCGGTTAGCCATGATTCAAGATTATTGATATTTAAGATACATGGCCTCCTCCCAGGGTTAATAGTGTCTCTAACGGGGGCACCAGTGGTTCCGTGGGGGTAGTGGCCCAACTGAATTCCTGCGAGCCCATGGCCGGGCGAGGCACCACCTTACGCCTACGCGAATCCGATCGCGGGGATCGCGAGCGGGAGCGATTGTCTCTGAGATGTGTGTTGACCCAGTCCTGAACTGTTTCCATTAATGAGTCAGTTACCGCTAGAATTGTCTGAGAAAGTTTCTGCTGCCAGAGCTCTGCAAAGGATGCCCTGACTCCTCCTAGAATTTTATTTGGCAGTTCCTCTATTGTGCGTTCCCCTTTTGTAAGCCGGTGTTCCACCTGTGGCACACGTACAAGTGTGCAGTCTGAGCATCGGCAAGCGCTAGACGCCCCAGACGCGGCCGAGGCGCTCTCATCTCGCTCTGGTGGCTCGGACTGCTCCATTGGCTCCAAAAATCCCAGCTGTTGTTTGGGACTCCATGACCCAGCTAGCCTCGTTTCTAACTCTTGAATATTGTTGGCAAGAATTTCGCTCTGGCGCCTTAGCTCCACATTTTGTCGCTGTAGGGTGACTTCGGTTGGGGTTTTGGGGAACGAAAGGGTAGCAGAGAGGCCTCGAGGCTGCCCTAACCCAATCGCTTACCTCATTTTGGGCGTTTGGCAGGGTTGGAAAGTGCTCAGCACTGAAAATCTTCGTCCTTGGCACGGTCCCGGATCCGGTGTTGTTCTTGACCGGAGTTCTGCCCGACGCTGGGGTCGAAGTCTTGTGGCTTCCCTTGCTTGCTTAAATTTTCTTGAAGTCTTCTTTTCGTTTGTCGGTGGTTGGTGAGGTTCCGTTTGCCGTTACATCCAGAGGTGCCGCTGAGATGGTCGCCCCCGCAGATGAGGCAACAGGGAGTGCATTTGTGTTCGACAGGGCCATCGGGAGCGGTAGCCACCTCGTAACCGCATTGGTCACAGCGTCCCGGCTTGGGTCTCGGGCAGATATCCGCGCTGTATCCCAACGTCTCGCAAAGATGATAGGCGGGGATCGTTTTCTTGTACAATCTCACCGGGATGCCGTGGTCGTTGTAGTAGATTTGACGGGGAACAAATTTCCCCTCGAAGATGACCACAGCGACGTTGCTGCTGCCAAGACTTCTCACGGAAAGAATTTCGCAGTTTTTCCATTGCACCTTGGGTTTGGAGAGGCCGACGTATCATTGGGATCGATGGTGATGACCCCATTACAGACGTCGCCTGTGGCTTTGGCATGTCCCCGGAAATTAGAGCTGGCGGCCGTCGACTGTCAGCGTGACATCACCGAGCTGTCGTCGGGCGGCCGGCCCTGAGTTGAGTCCACACACTATCACATTTTGTTCCCATACCGGCCACACAGACAGTTCCACGTTACCGCATTCGAGTAGGAGATTGCGCACTGCGGATTCGACTTGGCCTGGAGCAAAAGTTGCCTTAAAATCCAGCGTTGTGCTCGGCTTGAGTACAACGATGAGTTCGTCGCACCCACTGTGGGGCGTGTGCTTCAGTCGCAACTGGGGCTTGCTGGATCTGTGCGTGGAGGACTTGGTAGCCACACCCCCCGGAGCATGGCCAGAGCGAGCCGCCGTCTGTTGTTGGCCTGAAGCGTCGTTGCCCTTGGGAGCTTTCGATCTGCTTGCGTCGCCATATGCGAATCATGTCTTTTAAATAGTCTTCCACGGATGGTAAACAGTCCCCGTGTTGGTCAGTGTCCATGCATATAACTTCCATTGAGACAGGATCGTAGCCCGTGATGGTCTTCGACGCCGCCACCACCGGGGAAGCCCCGGCCTGCGCTAGCGACAGCATGTTCGCGCTAGGGTTAGTGGCGCGGCGGCCGGTGAATTATTGAATCACTCAGAGCTTCCTCAAAAATGGGCCCACCTTGATAAGAATAGTATCCGCTTGAGCCGCTGACCTTCGCGAAGACGCTGATTTCAAAATTTTTGAGGTTCGTGTTAAATGTTGGCCACAAAAAGGGGAAATTTGCGGAGCCCACCGAACAGGCTACTGTTCCATGCACGTGCCGGCACGTGCCTCCTCTCCTGCCTGAGGCTCCCTTTTCTCGCCCGACATAGCGCCCTACATAGCCATACCAATTTATTTTGAAGTGTCCGAGCCGGTGCTCTTTCGTTGGTTCATTTTTTTCTTGTGCCACTGTCGTTTTCTTCTACGCGATGTGCGTGACCACTTTATGTGTACGATGTGCGAAGCGCGACTGTGTGCATCCTGGCCAGAATTTGGTACGCGCTGTTTTTGCCGCGGTGGGGTTCATAGTTATCTGCGTGAAGTTGAAGATTCCTGTGCACTCGCTTATCTTTCATATGCCTATAACACGTTCCAAGGAAAAAACTGTATAAGCAACTTTTAGATACTGCATACCAAACCCACTCTACACGTCATTTCCAATGATGGTCCAGTGCAAGCCGTACTTCAGCGAGTTAAAAATGTCAGTGCAGAAACAGCTGAGGTACGCCTCCTCAGGCCGAATTAATGAAAGTTCGAACTAACGAAAGTTAAGCACAGAAGCCGTACAACGCTATTAGGGAGCAGTACAGCGCGGCAGCAATTGAAGGCTTAAAAAAGACCGCGACTGAAGCCTGCATTTTATCCTTCAAGGTGAGAGCCAGTACCTTTTGCTCGACGAGCGAGTGTCCCGGAAGCCCTCCTTCCTGCGTATACCCGAAAACTGAAAAAGGGACAGGCGGAATTCCCTCCGGTCATTCCTTCTCAGCGATCGCCGCACTGGTTCTTCGTCCGCAGCCTCCTCGTGGTCACCAGCCGCGACATGTTCTACGCTTCTAACCTCAGGCATGATGCCATCTGTCGGCTTGCCTCGCACCTTGAACTTGTTTCGACGCAGTCGGCAAACTTCTTCCAAAACATCCGCCTTGAGTGTTTTAGATTGCTGTGGCCCGATTTAACTTCTCTATCCAGTTTTCTCTACTGCTCGGAGGCGACGCAGCCGTCAGTGTACGGAGCGGGTGCGTTTCTCAGGCTGTGGGCGAGGCCCAAAGAAGCCGGCGTGGTAGCGCGTAGTTCTAATTATCCGTGTGGGAGGCTCCTCTTATTCGAATTAACAGGCTTTGTTATTCACAGACTTCAATGAAGCTCGGCCGGATTAAATTATACTGTTTGAATTGTCCCTAAAATCAAATTATTGAAGTTCGAATTAGCGAGCTTTCACTATACCAGGTTATAAAAGCTCAGCTTTTAGCCGCAATAGTGTCCCCTGGCCTAACTTTGCTGGTGTTTATAAAGAATGGTTCGAAAACGTTTATTATCTCACTAATGTTGTGCGCAGTATTCGTCTCTAAGTGCTTGCATTCTATTTCTCCCAATATTTTTATTTTTATTCCTTGCTATTACTACCTCCTTTCTTGAGCGCATTTTGAACCTTACGATTGTTGTAGGCAGAAATGCCACGCACTTCAAGTTCAACAGGTCCACCAAAAAAAAAGAATGAGCGACATGATTTTCTTCTGTTTCAGTCTTCAAGCGGTAAGAAAGACGCGACTGGGGCTAAATACTTGACTTTTTTTAGGTCAACATTTCAGAGCATGTGCTGTCTGCCCTTGTGTCCGCGCAGCACAAGCGGTCAGACGCAAGGAAGTTACAGTCAAATTGTAATGCATCCGAAGGGGTGCGGCGAAGCGACACGCGGGGCAAAACAAGGAACGGGTGGCTCAGTTTTTTTACTGTTGCGTCTCTCAGATATAGATACCAGCTGTGGCAGAGCTACTTGACAACGTGGTGTTTGCGTCGTTACGCTATCTACTCTTACAACGTTAGAAGCAACACTCCTTTTCCCCGAAAATATTGCGACTTTCTGTACGGCCCCGAGAAACATGCAGCTATAGAATATTTTGACAATTTATTTAAAGTACTTTACGAGCCCGTGGTAAGGAATTCAGTGAGGGGGTATACCGATATAGAAAAGGGGGCCACAAATAAAATAAATTTATGCACTAATTTCTGGGTTTCTTCCCTTTTTCTGTAGGCTCTAATTGTTTTGGTGATTTTTTTACAAGTTTATGAACAGTTACGGGGAGCAAACATCCTACGGGAAGAAACATGCCCGGCGGCATCGAATGACTGTGCACGATTTGAGCTTGGGTCGTAAACCGCAATGCAGATATCAGTCTTATTACTTTAGACGTCTTCTTTGTTTGTGTGATCTTTTGTCTCCAAATTTGTGATATCATGGCACATTTTATGCATTACTTCCAAAAAATCTTACCGTCGAGGTGCTGCACTCGAGTTGCAGGTTCTGCACTCTTTCATTTCTAGAAACTAGTTTTTTTTGGCTTTTCAAAGAAATTATCAAATCAAATATGCATCCTTATTACGTTTCCTGTATTTTATGAACGGTGTTTTGTTTTACAGCAGTGTAATCCAGACTTCCCTTAATAAAATTATCCCCCAGGAACCACACATATGTGCCTATGTGCCAAATTCATGTGATCTTGCTAAGTGTGTGTGCTCAGTTCTGTAAAAGGCTTAGAAATAAAAAGTACAGGTGGAAAACTATTAGGAAATTAAACTTCGTGTAAACAAATCTTTCACGAAATAAATGGACAATGACCATGAGTTTAATTTGTCTGCTTTTTACTGAAAGCACTTCCAAACGCTTTCAAAAGTTTTCAGTTAACTCATTCTGTACTTTGTGCCTTCGTGTCGATAACAACTTTGGGCATAAACAAAACCCTTTTCCGAAGAACGGGGGGCGCGTCACGTCGCCGACTTAATTATTCTACTAAATAAATGTTAAGTCTTCATGGCATTCGGGTGCTCGGCGGGCAGCGCGTCTTTCTTTGGAATTTCCCCAGCAAAACAATTACCGTATTTACCCGATTATAACGCGCACTTCTTTTCCGAAAAAATAGGCCGAAAAATCGCATGCGCGTTAGAATCGGATGCCAAACGAAAACTGCCGAAACAGCGGAAATTTCGTCTGACCCATCTCCATCGCCATCTCAAGATGGCACCAAAGCTTTTAGCAAAGATTTTTCGGACGCAGCAAGCCTAAGCGCCTTGGCCTTTCTATCGGCGTTCGCACAAATCGTCATATCGTTTCACTTGCGCGCTTGATAACAGCAATGGTAGCTGCGGCTCCCACGCGTTCAAAACGAGCGGTCGGCTGAAGCGTGCACCTCTGGAGAAGCTCTCGGGATGGGCGTGCGAGGGGTGGGCCACGATCCTATAGACCATGGTTGAACGTTCGTTCAGAAGTGTGGCATCGCGAACGCGCTTGAGGGCACCGAGGCTTAGATGTTGTGGTCAGCGGACAGCGACGAGGAGTGAGATGAGTGAGATTACTTTCGGAAATAAATCGCCCGTTTCTCTCGCATTCGTTTGTCTGGGTCACAAAGTCCCGTGCGCGTTACAATCGGAGGTGGAAGTTTTTTTCTTTTTTTTTGCCAGGAGAATCGGGTGCGCGTTAGAATCGGGGGCGCGTTAGAATCGGGTAAATACGGTAGTCAGAAACCATCTTTCATATCCATTGATGTAATGCAATCAGTGTTGTTCTGGTTATGTGAAGTATTTCTGCTGGACAACTTCCTCTTTCGTTCCATTTATATGTTCTCCCATCTTCCAATTGTTTTCCAATCATGTTCAAACTGCCTTTTTCGGTTTCAAGCGGAATTGCCATGCATTCTTTCCCCAACGTTGTCCCTGCATCCCTACACTTCCGCCCACCACTACTCCATTTTTCCACCCTCCTTTCATTTGACAGAGAAATTTGCGCCCTACTGAAGGGAAGCGCTTACACACATACCAGAGCAAACTCTCGGGGAAAAGCAAATTGCAAAGGAAACATCACAACACAAAATTAACGAGCGTCGTACGCTGTGGGCATAAAGCATGACCGGCGTGAATGGCGGCTGGCTGCACTGCCACCTGAGTAATAAGCTCTGCCTGCTAATACTGCCTTCCTGGGGTCAGATATTTTATGAAGTAGCGGCGCACTTTCTGTCACAACAGCGCACGTTCCGCTAGTTGATACACCATTGAAAGTGAAAAGCGCTCATTAACAAAGGACCACCGGAAAGAACACAAACAAAGGCTTAACCAACGCCTTCAGTCCTCAATTCGTGAGGGTTTTTTTTTACCTCATAACAATTTACCTCATATGGACTGATTGCGATTCAATCCAAATGTTTATTTTCAGCATTATCAATAAGTTGGCATTCACCACGGCGACAGCCTAAGGTAACGCCGTGACTAAACTAGACTTTTTAACTGCTCAGGCATTGCCACAGAAGCATTTATCTTAGTCATCATCATTATCAGCAACCTATCTATGTCCAGTACAATATAAAGGTCTCTCAGGCTTACTGCACCTTACGGTCACAGCACCTCAGGCTCATTCCGCTGCACCGCACGCTTCAACAAATTTCGCTTGCCCACGTGAGAGGACGGCTTCTCGGCTGGCGGAGTATGCAGGGAGACGGGGACGTGTTGCGTTTCTACCGAGGTTGATTTCGGCGCACGTTAGAGGCCCGAGGTGGTCAAAATTATTTCGGAGCCCTCCACTACGGCCCCCCTCATTGCCTGTGTAGCGTCATGCGCTAAACCCCAATCAATCTATCAATCAATGAATCAATCTACCAGGGTTGAAAATGGGCTGCCATGTAAAGTCAGGTTGAAGGTTGTATCGTTCTGTTTTTTTTTTTCTAGTGAGAGCTACATAGGCCGCATTCTCCCCCTTTCGCTGTGACCGGTGGCCGCACCTGTGTTCCCTAGCTGGCAGCAGTTCCTTGGGAACCTGTGGTGGGTGGAGAACCTAGCCATTCCCTATCCGCCGCAGTTGGCAGCGCCGCTCGCCGCGCCAAAAAAAAAAAGAAAGAAATTAAAAAAATAAAAATGAAAAGTGAAAAATAAAATAATAAAAATAAGAAATGAGATAGCAAAGCACATAAAAAACAAACAAAAGAATTAAAAATCAGAAATTAGCAGTGCCTTAGCTCGGCTATGCTGGGATATACGTAGCGTGAGCTAAGGTTCAGTTGGTTATTCTTAGGTTTTCTGGCTGTCTAGCATTTGCTGATTATCATGCCTACTGCTGCTTAAACGATTTACAATCCAATCTAATTTATCCAGTCCAGTCCGGTCCGGTCCGGTCCAGTCCACTCACTGCTCCTCGCGCATGTGCAGCACGGCTCCCCAGTAGCCAAGCGAAAAGACTATGAAACGGCTCCAGCGCACCGTCAAACTTGGCTACTGCGCAACGGAGGCGCACAGCTGGGCGCGCGCCGGCGACCGCGCGTCTGCCGTGGCTATGACGTCACTCCTCTTGAATGCGCCGCCGGCGAATGTGCAGACCCAATCCTCTACACACCTGTACTCTTGGATTGGATTTCCAATATAGACCAACTCAATACAATTTATTCCAATCCAATCCAATCTAAATCCCATTCAATCCAACCAAATCCAAATAAATCCAATCTAATCCAATCCAATGCAATGCTCCACGCGCTTGCGCACCACGGCCCTTCAAGGTCCACGCGAAACTGCTCAGCCTCGAACAGTGTAGCTTACCCTACAAAATAGAAAATTCATATATGTAGAAGGGGAGGCTCAGTGGGATTCGTCGTCAGGTTTTGTCGTCGGAACGAAACCAAGAAGAGGCAGCGAGCCGATGAGATGGAGGAAGAACGAGCCGCACGCCTCGAGAAGCGTCGTAACCGCACAGAGAACCAAGCTAAACAATAACATTAACCGTACCTCTGGCTACGCACACCCAGGCATGATTGAGTTAAGTGAGAGTCAATTTTTGGTTCGAATGCAGTTTATCGTCAGAAATGGTTGCAGTGGGTCCCGCGGCGTTGGGCCAAGGCTGTCTGTAAGCGGTCGGCATGGTAACGGCCGCTCTCAGGGGGTAGGTCACTCTCGCTGGCATGTGCGCTACAGGGCATGCTTCTACGGGCTTACGTTGATGCACGAGTAGGCGTAAATTACGCGCCTTCGTGGTTTTATCTGTAAGCGTTCTAAGCGAAGCGGCACGGCCGCCTTACTTCAGGCGACTGCCTCCCGTCACTGCTGGAAAGCAGACATCTCCACTTCACACTCGTGTTGCCTCTGACCAACGATAGAAGCACAACAAGCAGTAAACAACACCGCAGAGATAAAATAGAACAAGAGAGCGATAAATGTTAACACAACAACAAAACAAGAATTGTGGGGCTCCAAAAATGGAGCACCCCTTGGCTGGATAGCTGGCGACAAGTTAAGGTGGAGCCGTTTTGTTTACACGTTGCCTGACACATTGGAATAGCTTTGTTTAACATTTTGTAGGCCACAATGACGAATTGCTACAAGGAGGGAAAGCAGCTCATGCGCACACAACCAATGGGAAAAGGCCTATTACAAGCATCACGTACAATTCAATTCAATCAATTCAATTTATTGTTCTTTGTGGCGCTACAAAACATACGCAAAAACTGTTTGGACCCATAGCCAGCGGCTAGTAAGGGGTCGATTAAAAAATGCAAGAATTGCAGACAACACATGTCAGTACACATCGTCGACAGTAAACTTAAAAAACGTTAAAAGACACTCTAAACACTCGTTACAGCCCAGATTTCTTGAAATAATACAATTCTAAAAGATGGTGAAACAAACAAGAGCACGTTGAATTTTTACCTGCAGTAACAACGGCAATTGCATTTGTCACTCAGGTTACAATGAATACATCATATTAAAGCACCAGAATCACTTAAAATGCAGGATGTCATCACATTGTATAAGAAGAATCACGTCGTTCGATAATGGGGTATAAGTGTGAGAGAACGTACAAATAATAGCTGCAAGCATGTACTCAAACTGCGTCATTCATTTTAAGGTAGTGCGCTTTTATTGCAACAGAAAAAATTGTAAGCAACTTTTACGTCATGCGGCAGGCTGATCCAGTTCTTTACACCAGTGAATTCCAGCATACGTGAACCGTACACATTTCTTTTTACGGCTACGTTAACGTTTCCAAAGGTATGGCCCCGTATTGCGCGTGCAGGAGTTTTAAGCGTAGAGACGTCAAACGGAAGGTTGTTTCTTATCATGTTGTGGGTGCATTCAGCAGTTTTTTTTCCCGCGGAGTAGATCAAATGGTAGGACGCGTAGTTCAGTAAACAGCGCCTTGCTGTGTCGATAGTAGCCAGAACGCGTAATTATTCTAAGAGCTCGTTTTTGCGCTCGCCTCAGGCGCTCTAGGTAAGTATTTTATGTCCAGCCCCATGACTCGATGCAATACGTAAGATGAGTGTGCACTAACGTGAAGTATAAGACTCGCAGAAATCCCCATTCGAAGGCCTCAAGAGGTAGGGCGGCGCACGATCACTTGTTTCATCAAGAGGGAGCACAATTACGCCGTGTATTCCCGATAGGCGCCTCTAATGAGAAATTTGAGGCACTGAGAGTGTTCAATACCATTGAAGCGCTCACCCTGGAGCACCGCCCTTCTCACCTCGAACGCCTCCCAAAGACGCCCACCGGAAGGCACCTTTTTTGACCACGCACGCATTCCCTAGGAGATAACTGTCGGGAAAAAAGCACCCCGTCAAAGCGGAACAATGTCCTGGCAATACTAAAGTATAAAAAAACAGTTCAGTAGCCCAAAGGGCACATTTATTATCGCCAGCAACGGGTAAGGGGATACCATCACGCTTAGCGAAGGGCATAAAATTCAAGTGGGCCGTCCAGACAGCTCAAACAAGCCTTTCCTCCATAGACACGGAAAAGTAATTTCCATCTTCACGGGTTACTTAAGTCTGGTCACGTGCTTCGTAAACGAAAGCCTAGCGATACTTATCAAAGATCTCTTTCGTCGTGCTTGTGTCTCGCCGCCGTTGTTCCTCCGTCTCCCTGCGAGAATTCCTTCGGCAGTTGTAGGGCGACACTTCACGCCAAAGCTTCCCCAAAATTACAGTTATCCGTGGCTGACGTTCACCTGTTCTAATCACGTGGGTCACTTTGGCCTTCCCACGATTTCGCGACACCGCCGTACGCAAGAGGCTATCTCTAGATCCGCCACGGGCAAGGTGCGAGTTAGAGTGGTGTTAACGCACTCGGATCCTACTCTGCACACCCTGGTTCAATTTCCTTAGGAATCGAAATGTTTTCTTGGCTAGTTACTGTAGCGGCCATTTTATGTCTCACACGGAACAAAAACGCCGCTTTTACTTTGAACAATGGGCCATTGGGGCTTTCGACCCGAAGCTAACTCTTGTGGAGCGAATACAACAATGCTATATTAGGGGCGAATCCCCTTCGGGGCTCGTGCTGTCGGCGTCTTATATCATAGTATCATGTCATCGTCGATGTCGTTAAGGTACTCAGCACCAGGGCACTCGTTTACGCCTCGCGCTAGTACGTAACGTGTACTAAAAGAACACACCGAGACACTCGATTTTCAACGCCTCGCGCTAGAACGTTTTATCTTCGTGGTATACACCCAAACGGCTTCACCTCCGTTGGAAAAACGTCAAGGCGCCAAGAATACATTAATACGCCATATGCTTAGCCCCTCCCTAGGTTCACCTTATGGGAGATGACCCGAGATTTTTTTTCGTTTCCGCCCTCTTTCGACCATCTCTAATCAGGACAAAGCTATTAAAAGGTATCGCGTATGTGCCCTCTTTCCGATTGATTCGAAGCATTTCGTTCAATCTGGTGTGTAATATTTGCACTTTATTATCTTTCTTTATACTTTCTTTCTCTTATTTGTTTCTACAGTGGGGTGTAATGATTGCATTTCTTTTGGTTTTTAAGCCTCTTATGGCTCTGCTTTTTTTCTCGTGTGGTAATGTATTGTTTGGGATTAGTTTTGGTATGCACTTTCCGTGTTTAGATGTTGCATTCATGTGCAGCATCTATGCTTTTATTCTTGTCTTCTGGCGAGGAACTTTTCGGTACTTGAGTATGCAACCCAACTAAATTCTGCCTATAAAATGGCCTCAGGAGGATTCAGGGAATGTAATTAAATGCAATAAGTAAGGTAACGCGAGTCTTGCTGTTTCAATGACTAGTTTTGTAGCACCAACAGGCATTACTTATTTCGCAGGCAATATGCAGTAAAAACATTGTGCGCATAGAACCCAACTCACTGTAAACAGAACTATTCCCGTGAAAGCGAGACATACAACAACACTTTTGTAAGGTAATATTTTCTGTTTCACACTATACTAGTACCCAGGCCTAATGATTTTAATAGAATAAGTGAAAACTAACAAAATAAACCACAGTTCCCGCAACTTTTAGTGAAAGCACGGATAAAGTGCATTTTTACCCCGTATATTAAAGGGACACTGAAGTGATACGTAAACATTGCGGGATTACTTGTGCAAATTGTAGCCCGGAGTCCCCAGGCCATGTTACGACCACCCTGGGCGCGTTTACGCGATTTTATTTAGTAGAAAAATTCATTCGAAAATGCTGTCCTCCTCTCTTTACGCTCGTCCATTTTCTGCGGCGTTTTCGTGTGACGTCGCGAGGAGCCAAGCTCGCAATTGGCTGCGCTACTGCACGGCTCCCCGGCCTTCAGACAGAGTCAGTCGGCCCAGCGTTTCGTCCGCCGGCCGCCGACGGGTCGTCGCAATTCGTTCGCTCAGTTGAAACGAAGCAAGGACACGTTTGTGAATGGAAGAATGGGCCTTTCTTTACCTGGTTAGTTTGTACACTGTATCTAGCTCCAAGTCAAGCTCGCTTCACACAAGCGCTGCACAAGCGCACATGCTACGCTTCGCTGACTGGTGCGCCAGTAGGAAAATATAAGGCCTCTTGAAGGCGGGAGAAGAGTCAACGCAGTCAATATAAGTACTAATAAAATAAAATCAACTGATATTTTTATCGTACAGGGTAAACATAGGGTGCGGAAAGCACTTTTTTGCGCTGGGCGAACAAGCACAGCGGTCAGCAAGCAGCACGACTACGCATCTGCGAACGCTTTTCCGTCTACGAAATGCAATTGCTAGACGTGAGCTATTGTGGAAACTCGGGGGACGCTTACTGCACGTGCGCAATACAACAAATAGTCACCTAAGCTGCTTGAAATGCCAAAACTAAATAAAAGTGTAAACTGGTTGTACAATATATACCTTATATTACCATAGTCGGCGGAGCCCGTCCCGTGGCCGAATGGTCTGGGGCACTAGGTACGTTGCCGCAAGTGTTTTGCAAGTCACGAGTTCGAGTCCCCGCGGGTACGTGCTTTTTTTTGTAAGTTAACTCTTTCGTTTTCTGCCGATGTTTTCTACATTGAGTTCACCTTTTTTTTGGACCGCAACGTTCATGGCTCCACGAACTAGTTCACAGAACGCGCGCAGGCTGGCACTGGCGTGCTAGCGAGTTCTCGTTGGCGTGCTATTGCCATAAGCACCGACTGCTTGCGGGTAGTGGGCACAGGCCAGAATGAACAGACCCTTGGCCTGGTGCGAACACACTTTTTACGGTACAGGCATGAGTGAGGCAAGCTCCAAATATGGGGGAAAAGCGTATGACATTTGGGCGTCTCCGGGTACGCGGAGGGCGTCCATGCACTGCGTAGGCCTCGGCCAGTGAATGCTACGATTCCAAGCCGTCCTGGGAGGCTTATCTTTATGCATTTTTACAGCTTACAACATGGCAGAAGCACGGTACGATGATTACTGAGTTATTGAGAATGCCCATCCAACAACGCCACCGGTTGTGTTTTACAGAACCGAAACCGAAACCCTCCTCCCAACGTCACAGCTTTAGTTGGTGCGGCCGCCGCAAACCGCGCATGGTAGTTTTTCTTATTTCGTGCTTGGTAAAATAATTACCGATTTGTCAACCGGATAAACGATGAAAAGTGTGCTAATTTGAGCCAGTCTACGCAGTGCAAGCAAAAACGGGAGCTTGACAAATTCACTTCAGTGTCCCTTTAAAGTGAAGGTTTAGTGCCCCTCACTGATGCCGCTGTACGCCAGTACACCCTGCAGGAAAGCCCAATTTTTCTGACGATGATGATGAATGATCGTGGGTGAAGTGAAAGAAAAAAACGGTTCGCGTGGTCGAAATTGAACCCGGGCCCTTCGCGTTATGAAGCCGGGTCTATCCGGTTGCTTCGTTACGACATGGTCAACGCGAATGCCACGCCGCGCAGCCGGGATTTTTGTTTGTGTGTGTAGGGTGGTGGGGGGCTTAAGTTGTTCTCAAGCCCTCTTCCTCCCCGTCCCCCTCCCCGAAAGAAACAAAACCAGGTAGTTTGCAAGCGCGCTTAAAGGCTATGAAGACAATATACATGTTTGATTCGTTTAAAGACTGCATTTTCCCGAAATCAATGATACCAATCATCGCAAACTTCACAGGAATAGTCGAGAGAATAAATAACACATAAGAAGCAGTGGCGACTACCCAGCCACTGTCGCGCGATTTCTCTGACATCACAGGATCTCCTTTGTACGATCGGCGCTCGACGACATAATTTACCGCCAAAAAACATGATCGCGAGATTGTAAAGGGGCCTCTCCTTCCATTGATCATGCCATTTGAATTCTGAAGTGCAGTTAACACATTCAGAGTTACGTTTTAGTACTGGTCTATAGTACATCACGCCTGCCCGTATTGCGTCCCTGCAGCGCGAAATTTGAAATTTTTTTATATTTTTTGCATTGCTTCGGTTGAAAAACGTCTTATGTGATACGAATGGTGCTGAGTGAATTACGAAAGGCTAGGTCTTTAAAATTCAACGAAGTTGTATTTTGTCTACAAATGGGCCCTTTAGAGTCTCTTTCATGATATTGGTGTTAATTATGATGGTATTTAGTTCCAGATTAAGTTTTAAAATGGGACAAATCCGCAGACCGCGTGGTGCAATACGCACCCGTGATACGGGACGTATACTGCACGCACGGCACATTGTGCAGGAATTGCATTAAATGACCGTAGTTTCATGCGATCACTTGCTTTATTTTAACGTGTGTGGTATGATGAGTGTGGTCTCCGAAATAAAAAGACTTAGGCCGTAAGAATGCGATTTTTTATTTAGTTTCTGTTGACTGAAATTCAGAAGAAAATGTTTTGCTTATAAGCATTTTACGCCCGTCCAGCAGCTTCCAGTGTAAGGGCAATGGAGCTCATTTCGTGCAGTCTACATCGAATCTATGCAATTATGTTATGTGTAGCGCAGGTCTTACGTTATGTTTAGCGCAACGAGAGGATATGGATTATGCATACAAGAAGCGTCATATCCCTAGCAATCATTTCAGAAAATACCGACCCTAAACACATAGACATTTTGCACAACACTTGCGCTGCTCACGGCGAAAATTACACGAACATGGCAGGATAAGCTCTCACGCAAAACGGGATAACTCAGTCACTCGTATTTTTCAAGCCATGCCAATTGAAATTTCTGCTTCTGTTTCGAGTCTGTAACGCAGTCCGCCTCGTAGCTTCTAAGGACGCCGGGTGGGCATGAAAAGCTGGTGGCTTGTAACAATGTCCATCTGGTTAACATTTCGGTACAGCCCAAATGTCGACTCTGCTGTAATTAGCTCCCCCTTGGTTGGTATTTTAAAATTCTTGCATTATTCTCTCTGAAGGTTTCAATGCTTCGAGCATAAATGCCATACAGCCTGCCTGAAGGCGGGTGCTATCCAATAACTTTTCTGGGGCGGCCATCCCCTTTAGTTGTACGTACCACTCGTGGATAAAGTAGAGCAAGTCACTGCAAACTTTACTATTCAATGCTATATAGAACTTCTACTTTAGCAAGAACAAATTACAATGCAAAGACGGCGTTGTTGACCACACTCTTGCGGTTGGTCACGTTCTACGCAAGTTGAGCAAAATCTTGCTGGGTTTGAAATTTTGTCGTGAGATCTGAGGTAGGAATTATAAGTGGTGGAAGGCAAGTGGTGGTGAAGGTATAAAAGAAACACCGAAAAAAAAAAGAAAAAAAAGTCACTGAACACACGTAGGCGTCACACCTCGGACATAGATCGAGAAATAAAATCGGTGAGGTTCATGAGAATCTTTACGGCTGTTGAACTGTCCAAAAGGTGACGAAGCTGTGGCGGCTGTAACGGTGAACTCGACAGCCGACGAAGTCTCTGAATGTAGCTTGCCGTTTTCGGGCATTCTGTTAAATAGTGCCCAACCGAAGTGGCAGGCGCACCGCAGAAGCACTGACAGTTTCGCGTGAGTTGTAGACGGTGAAAGTAATGAGGAAATCGACCGTCTCCGGTTATCATGTGAGTTAGCTTCTTGGAAGGCGGGAAATAGGAATGAAGGTCCAATACACTGGGGGTCCATCGATATAATTCTGTGTCGCAGTTGTTTGTATTTCACGTCTCCTGCCATACCAAGCGACCGACCTTCAACAGCAAAGAGCGCACCGTGCTCTTCGACCACCCTCCACGAACCTCCTCTCCTCTTGTGGCAGCACTGCGGGCGACAGTATCCGCAAGCTCATTCCCCCACACACCAGAGTGAGCTGGCACGTGGTATATAGATACAGGCAGTACACTTGACAGTAGGGAAATATTCTCTTTTGGCCGATGAATGGTAGTGGACTGATCAAATGGGTTATTGAGAGCCAGTAAAAGCGAAAGACTGTCTGAATAGATACTGACGGGGCAGGAAGGTCTGTCGTCTAAGAGAAACAGTACGAGTTGTTGCATGGCAATCACCTCGGCATCAAACGACGTGGTTGGACACGCCAGACGGAACCGCCTCACCGCATACACATCGTCTGTCCCTTTCAAAATAACAAAGGCTGCTCCTGATGCAGTTGACGTGTGTGATCCGTATGTGAAGGCATGCAGAGTGGAGAAGTGCAGCCTGCGGTTTGCTTACGTTCTGGTGAGACGGTCGTAACAGACACGACGTCGTCGCGCAGGGTGTGTGTCGACCTTGATGGGCAGGTCCACATCAGAAGGATCAAACGATGCCGTGTTGAAGTTCACTGGCTGCTGGTGATGAAACAAGAGAAACATGCGCACTGTGATGTCTATGTGGATGTGAAGCGGAAGCGCATGGGCAAGGACTTCGAGTGCCGCGGTCAGTGTGGCAGTATACGCCCCGGTGACGGCGAATAATGAAGATCTTAGCAGCGAGTGTACCCGGGCTTTCAGTAGATGGTGTTGGTTGATGTGCCACCATGCAGGCGCTGCGTATGAGACCGCGGGAAGTACCACAAGGTGATGTAACTGACGGAGATGAGATCGACTGATTATGGTATACATAATCGCCAGCGCAGGAACTTGTTCCTGTTGCGTAACCCGCCACAGTGTCAAAAGAGCAATTGTTTTGTCCTGATTGATGAAGTTATGCGCGTCCACTTCTTTTTGCACCACTTATTATAAGCACGACGTTGTTTTGGCTTATTAGTACACACAATCTAGACAAGAATAAAGAGTACAGTTATTTTAATTCTTATTGCCTAAATGTATCATCCATACAGTAAAAACACAACTTGGATATTTTGCGCTTTTAGTCGCAAACAAAAATGTATGGCACATGGCCGCTTGCTAATAACTAGCTATCCAGCCAGTGCATATGTGTCCAGTGCCTTGTCTGTCCAAGGTCCGCGTAGTCTCTGCAGGTGAAATGGGCAGGACACAGCCGGTAGCTTCTGTACATCTGTCGAGGTGGTAAATGAGTCAGGTCCTGCCTTCTCGCACACTGGAGCCAAACGCGAGATCTCGAACATCAACAAGCACGTGTGTATATTTTGGTTAGAATGAATACTAGCTTTAATGCTGCTTCAGGCGCACATAGTTTTGAGTGAGAACTGGCATCTGTTTTCGAAATAAACGTGATCTGATATATTTCCATATATTTCGATATATCTGATATATTTTGATCTGATATATTTGATATCTTTCGATATATTTGAACTTTCTTAAATTGATTATGGCTACAAAGACGACTTGTGACAACACCAATCGTAACGGCAAATTGTAGATTAAAATCAGCCTTTATTATTAAAAGACGCGGATATGTTTTTCAATTTGTGCGATCATAATGTTCGCTGGCAACGACCCACCTTTCCTCCTAATCCAAAATACATTTCTGCAGACAAAAGCAGCCATCCCACACCCCAGTCGTCAAGCAGTTATTCATGCATATATACTTTCGCACACTATGTATTCCTCAGGTATTTGTCGGTCCCGGCAGTAAACCGGTTATAAAAACCTTATTTAAGAACCTCAAATAAATTACCAGCAAAGGTTAAGCCTGCATTGACTAATTATTTATCGGCTTACAGCTGTAACTGCATTTTTGTGAATATATCGTTCTTGTACTTAAAGCTGAAACTCGACGCACGGAACTGAAGCGTAAAGTATAAGTTATAAGTGGCGGAATTATAGTTATGATTGTATTATAAACATATACAGTAATTGCTTAGTGTGTATATTTATTGCTACAAATTTATTCTGCCATATTCCGTTGATTCAGGTGAAGAGAAAATGCAGAACACACAACTGAAACGCAATAAAATAATTTATGTAGTCACTATACTTAGTTAACATAGTGCTAACAACACGATATGAACCTACGGACCCACCCTTTGAGCCATAAGTTTACCGAGATGCCTTCATCCAGCTGTAGACATAAATAGGCTGAAAGTAATAACGATAACAGCAGTACTGATAATAATTATAATATTCACAATAATATTAATATTATAATAACAACAACAACGCAGGCAATCAAAAGCTAATAAAAAGAGTGCGGATAGGCTCACATTGTTGCATTAGTTATTGTATATGTTGCCTGATATACATTTTCCTGCATACCGTGCATTCACTTGCGCTAAAATGCAGAACACACGATCGAAATGCAATAAATCAATAACGCCCGTATAAACAAACGTGTGTAGCTAATGTACACATTGGATTAATTACCAGATGCTCTGCCGCGCATTTCGTGCGTGATTCAAGAGTGAAAGAAGACAATCAGAATGTAATAAACAAATAGTGCACGTGTAGCCCACTTAAATTATAAAACTACTGCTGCAACCGCATCCTGCTATCTCGTGCAAGCGTAGAAAAGCGAAACGAGCACTATGCAGATCGTACCTTTCGTCGGCCGGGATCCAAAAGAATGTTATGCGGCCTGGCGTGTACAATTTTGACACCATTCAGTACAGCCCTATCTGTGATGACGGCGCGAATCGATTCATGCGTCTGTTTCGATTAAACGAACGTTACGGTGGTAAAAACGGTCCTCGGACCACCGCGGATAGTAGCATACCTGTGGGCGCGAAAAGAAACGCCCCTTTTCAGCGGTGCGAAGTAGAAAGGCGCAGTTCCAGTTTTCCGCTCGGGGTGGCGTTCGTATTTTCGCTATCTCGAACTGCCACTTTCAAGTTCTATTGCATTTTAAAAACGCCGCAATTAATAAGTAACCTGGTAATATATATAAAATGCAACAACAACGTTCATTTATGCTCGTATGTAGTACAGCCCCCAAACGTTAGGATCGCTGCAGTCACGGGACAGAAAAACGGCGGCGTTTCATCCCCCTGACTGTATTGTGGATGCTGCCAAAGTGTCGTCCGTCACATGTAGTGACGGTAAAACAGAGGGCGCTCTAAGCTGGTGAAACGCCACATTAAAAGGTAGTCCTAAAACGTTCTTGCCGGACGCTCTCGAGCATGCCTGTCGCACAGCCTTGTCCTTTGCAAGCTGAATATTTTCCCTGTACGCAGCAAGTCGCCAATAGTAAATGAATGTGCAATCCGCTCGTAAAAAGTAGTCGCTACACTGCTGGTACCGGCGGCGCAACACTCGCACGGCCGATCTCTCTCTCGCAATGGCGTCACTCCACCACATGTTTCCCTTGTGCTGCTTCTGAAGCCGCTCAAACTTTCTTTTGAGACAGTCCAGCTTAGCATAAAATCTGTCCAATGACGAGTTGAGGGATCTTGGTGTAGCAATATCTTGATGAGTGAAACCTTCAATCCAGTCATCACTTGCTAATTCTTCAACCAGATGTTGTAATGCGGCCTTGCTTAAGCGTTCTTTCTGCGGTAATTGCACCATTCTGGGACCAAATACTAGATATTTATGATCAGATAGAATTGGTGTGTCTCGAACTTCCCACAAGGGGTTGCCATCCCAGATTGTTCCGGAAATGAAGGTGAGATCAATCCAAGACTCTGAATATGCATTCTGAAATGTGGCTATAGACATGGGGTCGTTTAATATTCGGAGTTGCGCCCCATGAATGAAATGAGCAAGTTGAATGCCACGAGAGTTGAGAACGGTGCCACCCCAAAGAGGATTCCTGGCATTAAAATCACCTGCCAGCAGCAAGTTCGGTACTCGGTGGCGCTGAACAACGTCTTCAATACCGGACAACGTAAATTCCAGAGGTACAGATGGAGCCGCGTAAACGGCTCTTAGGAGCAAGGCGAACTCCTGGTGCTGAAGTCGGAGAGCCACGATGTATGGAGACACTGCCAGCGAGAATACGTCGAATCTGCACTTAGGTATGAGAACCATACAACGCGGGGTGGCTGAGGTAAGGAAACAGAGCCAATTGGGCGGCACTCCGAATAGCCACATCAATGTGCTCCGCTTCGATGAAATCAACAAGCTGAGAAGTAGCTGCACGGGTGTGATCCAAATTTGCCTGAATAAATTTTAAGAAAATCATTTGATATATTTTTTTAACAGTGAGCCGGAAACGAAAAGTTATTTTATGCAGAGACAATGGTGGAAGAGCAAGGTTCCTGGGTGCATTCATAAATGGTTTTTTGACGCATGCGTGAGACCCTTGATTCTACAGTGTATCAGCAAGGCGCATTGAAGACGTGATTTGTACGACGCCCCGCTGCGTGACACTCCCTGCGAACAACCCTTTCCTTGTCAGCCCAAGTGCAGTCGGCAGCGGCATGCTCTTCGGCGGAGTATGTGCAGCATACACTTTCGGAATTGCATCGTACCACTACGTGACCGTAAGTACAGCAGCGGCTGCACGCTGCCACGTGAACATTTTTCTTTATGGGACATGACGCCCATCCAACCAATAGCCGGTCCTTCTTTCTCAAGATGTTGCACACAGAAGGCGAAACTTCCACGATATGTACGTTGTTGCCCGTGGGGTCTTTGAAATAAGTCCTGTGTTTGAAGTCTTCCTGTGGGATCTCTAATCCATTTCGAGCATTGATGTTTGTGCGGAGTATGCCGGGAACAACGCTTGGGTCAAGTCCACTGATCTTAAAGTGGGGAAGGCGGCGTGGAGGCCGGGTGACTTTGATTGCAGCTTTCAATTGTACATTTCCTTCAATGGCTTTTTCCAAATTATCAATGGATGCGTGGTCTGCAGATATTACTGTCAACTACCACTCTGCTGCATGCGCACCGGCCTGTTCCCAACTCGCCTACACACCAGGCCTACGGGACATTATCAAAGAATACGTTTTCCTCAACAATCGAATGTAGCGCAAGCCTTTCTTCTTGAGGATAGCCGAAAAGTGAAGAAAGTACAGGCGGCATTTCATCCAGTCATTTTTTCCGAGCGATGGCCGCAGTGGTTCTTCATCTGCACCCTCCTCGTAGTCACCCGTACCGACATGTTCTACGCTTCTAACCTCAGAATTGATGTCATCTGTCAGCTTGCCTCGCACCTTGAACTCGTTTGGACATAGTCGGCAAACGTTTTCCAAAATGTCCGTCATGGGCGCTTTAGATCGCTTTGACCCAATTTAACTTCTCTGTTCAGAGAAGTTAAATGTTCAGAGGCGACGCAGTATTGTACAGAGGCGACGCAGTATTGTACGTAGCAGGTGCGTTTCTATGGCTGTGGGCCAGGCCCCATGATACCGCTGTGGTGACGGGTTGTACTAATTATCCGTGTGGGAGGCTCCTCGCACTCGAATGGACGGGCTTTGTTATAGACAGACTTCTATGGAGCTTGGCCAGACCAAATCGGAGCTTGAATTAGCGAGCTCTCACTGTACGAGGTTATACACGCTTATCTTGTAGCCGCAGTGCTACTCCCCTTTCCTAATGTTGCTGGTTTATGGTAAAAATCCTTCCGCAGCTATCGTTGTATCACTAATGCCGTCCGCAATGTTGCATTGTTTGTCGCCAAGTGCGTGCGTCCTATTTTTACGAATATTTGTATTTTTATACCTTGCTATTTCTGTCCACTCTCTTGAGCGTATTTGCAATCTTATGATTGTTACAGGCAGAAGTGCCACGCTCTTCAAGTTCAAAAGGTCCACCAAGGAAAGAATTAGCGACATGATTTTCTTCCATTTAAGTTTTCAAGCGGTAAGAAAGGCATAACTGGGGCTAAATACTTGACTGCCTTGCGTGCAACATTTCAGGCGACGTGCTGTCTGCCCTTGTGTGTCCGCGCAGCAAGAACGGGTCCGAAGCTAGCAAGTTAAGGTCAAATTGTTATACATGTGAAAGGGTGCGGAGAGGCGACACCGCGAGGCAAAAAAAGAAATGGGTGGCTTAGCTTAGTTCATGTTGCGCCTCTCAGATATAGATATCAGCTGCGGGAGAGCTACTTGGCAAGACGGTGTTTGGCCGCGTAGCGAATTCTAGTTTTGCAACGTAAGAAGCAACGCTATTTTTCTCGAAAATATCCAAGCCCAACTATGTTGCGGGTACATTGAAGTATACAAAAACGCAGTCGAGTAGTGGAAAGGGCACATTTACTATCGCCAGCAACGGGCAAGGGGATACCATAATGCTTAGCGAGGACCACAAAATTCAAGAGCGTGCCATCCAGAGAGCCGAAGTAAGCCCTTCCTGTATAGACACAGAAAAGTGACTTCCCTCATAGCAGGGCACTCAAGTTGGTCACGTGCTTTCTAAACTAAAGCCTAGCGATACTCATCAAACATCTCTTTTGTCATGCTTGCGTCTCTCCGCTGTTGTTCCTCCGTGTTTCTGCTCGAATTACTGCGGCAGTTCCAATGGCGACACTTCACGCTAGACCTTCCCCAGAATCACAGTTATCCGTGGTTGACGTACACCTGTTCAACTCACGTGTTGTCAAATTCGGTTTCACGTGATTTCACGGCACCGCCTTACACAGGAGGCTAACTCTAGATCCGCCACAGGCAAGCTGCTGAGGTGGAGTGGTGTTAAAGGGACACTGAACTGATTTGTAAACATTGCGGTATTACTAGCGCAAATAGTAGTCCGCAGTTCAAGGGCCATGTTTCGACCACTCTGAGCGCGTTTAAGCGACGTTATTTAGTAGAAAAATCAATTCTAAAATGCTGTCCTCCTCTTTGCACCCTCGCACATGTTCTGTGGCGTTTTCGTGTGACGTCACGAGGAGATGAGCTGGCAATTGGATGCGCTACTGCGCGGCTCGTCGATCTCCCGACACAGTCAGTTGGCACAGCGTTTAGTCCGCCGGCCGCCGACTGGTCGTGGCAACTCCTTCGCTCAGTTGAAACTAAGCCACGGCACGTTTGTGGATAGAAGAATGTGACTTTATTTACTTTGTTAGTTTGCACGCTCTATCTATTTCCAAGTCCAGGTCACGCCACACAAGCTCTGTTGCGGAATTATGGAAGACGAGGAGGTCGACCGCCTATTATCATGGCGATCAGAGTAGAAGAGAAAGAAGCGAATAAACCTCGGTCCGGCTCAGCCATGGCCTCGCGTCCGCGTCCCGTTCCATAACATTTCTGGTGCCGTGAAACCCGGGAACGACGGACCAGAGGCTTCACGGCGCAGCGCCTTCAAGGTAGTGCGTGGCCTCAAGTACGTCGGATCGTCTCATTTCGGAGGCCTCACCCTTGAACGGTGCCTGCCATGGCTGCGTGCTGGACACAGACCCCCCACCTAGAACCCGGAGATGAACCCCACCCATCGGACAGTCCCGACCCCTGCTTCGCAACGCTCTCTTGTTTGGATGACAGGCAGGTCGTGGACCAACTTATCAGTTCGCGGGTCATCCTCCGGGCGGACATAACGGAACTAGCTAACACCACTATTCGGGTCTTGGAATCGTCACCATCGAATACAAGTATGCTCATCGATTTGCACCGTATGGCAGAACAAAAACAAGACGCACTTCGAAAGCTGGACGGTCATATCCAGAGCCTTCTCGACTTTGACAGTTTTGTGGCAGACTTAGAAGAAGGCGAAGAGTTTTCATACGCGATAAGTCGCACGAAGGTTTCATTAAAGGAACGAATCTCTCAGGCAACGTTGAGGACGTCGTTCCCCGCGACGAACACTTTGTCGCCACCTCAACCGACGCAAGATCCTTTCAGAGGGGGCACCTCCATGAAAAGGGACGCGGCCATTGTAGCACTCCCATTCGCAACAAGGGCTGCTTGCGAAACCGCGAGTTCGTGGTGTTCAGCGGAAGAGAACACGGAGCAGCAAAGCGCCCCTGCATCTGCAACTTCGTCGGTGAACCAAGCTGCGGGACGCAGAAGCAATACCGAGTTCGACGAAGCAGCCGGCGCCGTGCCATTCCGCCCAAGTGAGGAAAATACCATCCCAGACTCGCACGCTCTCGGGGCCAAGCCAAAAAGGCCATCGCGCACGCGCAAAACTCAGATGAAGTCAACGGATGACAGGTGTCCCACGTGCAACGTGAAGACATTCAGCCGTGTGCCAGCGTTACGAAACGAGTGGCTCGGCAGTAAGTCTCTGAAGAAGCGAATTCAAGCAACTGAAAGACAAGCGTCCGCTCGACCGACTGAAAACAGAAAACGCAGATCCATTGCGACGATACAGGTGCAAGTGGTTAAAACTCAGCCAGTACGCAGAAAGGAACGTCGAAGGCGAACAGGAAAAGAAAGGGGCACCACTGACCAGAAGGTTCAGGCTGCATTCCGAACACGATTTGCCCATGCTCACTCGAGAACTAACTTTACTGCATCATTTATAATATAGCCCGACCCAAGCAAAACTTGGGGCCCCGTCCTACCCAAGAAAGTATCCAGAAGAAGGCATCGAGCCTCGAAGCATCGATGGAGGGTAAAGCAGGCGCAAACTGCCACCTGTCGTATTCAAAGGAATGACACTGGACCACCCATCTATGGCAGAACCTATACTAACCTGTTCTGAACTTACCCACTAGTGTCACCGTCGGGGGTGGGAGTATGTTGCGGAATTATGGAAGACGAGGAGGTCGACCGCCTATTATCATGGCGATCAGAGTAGAAGAGAAAGAAGCGAATAAACCTCGGTCCGGCTCAGCCATGGCCTCGCGTCCGCGTCCCGTTCCATAACAAGCTCTGCACAAGCGCACATGCGACGCTTTGCTGACTGGCAGGCTAGTAGGAAAATCTAAGGCCACTCGAAGGAGGGAGGAGAAGGCGAAGCCAATGTAGGTACGAAGGAAAGTACTAAGTAGATACTAAGCTGATTCTGGCCTGTGCCCACTGCCCGCAAGAAGTTGGAGCTTATGTCAACAGTACGCCAATGAGAACTCGCTAGCTCGTCAGTGTCAGTCTGCGCGCGTTCTGCGACCTCGCTCGTGGAACTGTGAACGTTACGGCCCAAAATGGTGAACGCTGTATAGAAAGCATCGTCCGAAAGCAAAAAATCAACTTACAAAAAAAATGAATGTACCCTCGGGAATTCGAACTTGCGACATCCAAAATAAGAAACGTAGCACAAGAGACCACTTGACCTCAGGCGAAGACAGCTCCCTTTGTAAATGTAAGGTATATAATGTATAAACAGTTAACACTATTATTTAGTTTTAGCATTTCAAGCAGTTTCTGTGACTATTTGTTGCATAGCGCTCGTGCAGTAAGCGTCCCCCAAATATGTACAATATCTGACGTCTAGCAATTGCATTTATTGGAGGGAAAAGCGTTAGCAGAAGTGTGATCGGGATGCTGACCGCTGTGCTTGTCCACCCAGCGCAATAAAGTGCTTCCTGCTCCCTAGTTTTACTCTGTACGATAAAATTATCAGTTGATTCTATTTCCTTAGTACCTATATTGACTTCGCTGACTCTTCTCCCGCCTTGGAGTGGCCTTAGATTTTCCTACTAGCGTAACAGTCAGCGAAGCGTCGCATGGGCGCTTGTGCAGCGCTTGTGTGGAGCGACCTTGACTTGGAGGAGCTAGATGCAGTGTGCAAACTAGCAAAGTAAAGAAAAGCGAATTCTTCCATTCACAAACGTGTCGTGGCTTAGTTTCAACTGAGCGAACGAATTGCGATGACCTATCGGCGGCCGGTGGACTAAACGCTAAGCCGACTGACTCTGTAGCAAGCTCGGCGAACCGTGCAGTAGCGCAGTCAAGCCAAGTCATTTTCTCCTGACATCGCACGAAACCGCCACAGAAAATGGACGAGAATCCATAGAGGCGGACAACATTTTCGAATTGATTTTTCTACTCATTAAATTCGCGTAGACGCGTTCAGAATGGTTGAAACATGGCCTATGGACTCCGTACTACAATTGGCGCTAGCATTCTCGCAATGTTTACAAATAACTTCAGTGTACCTTTAACTCACTCGGTTTCTTGTCTGCGCACCCTGGTTCAATTTCCTTGAGAATTGAAATGTTTTCTTTGCTATTTGAAGTGGCGGGTATTTTCTGTACTACACGGTCATAGCAACGCCGCTCTTAGTTTGAACAATGGTCCATTGGGGCTTTCGACCTAAACCAACTGTTGTGCAGCGCATACACCAATGACATATTTTTGCATGCGCACTTTTTCGAAAAGGTCTAATAAGGTGAAATCTGATGAAAAATATCGCGTATCTACCTCAATTCCAATTAATGTGAAGCATTAGGTTTTATATGGCGTGTAATATTTGTACTTCTTTATTTTTCTTTATAATTTTCTTCTCTCTATTTTTCTGCAGTTGGGTATCCTGATTGCATTTCTTTTGGTTTTTGAAGCCCATTATGGTAGTGCTTCTTTTTTCTCGCATGTTAATAAATTGTTTGGCGTTACTTTTCGTATCTACCTTCCGTTTCTAGATGTTGCATTCATGTACTGCATCTATGCTTTTATTGTTGCGTTGTGACGAGGAAATGTTCGGTACTTGCGCATGCAACCGAACAAAACTCCCCCTGTAAAGTGGCCGCAGGGGGCTGTAGGGTGTCTAATTAAATATAATAAATAAAGCAAGGCGAGTCTTGCGGTTTCAATATCTAGATTTTTAGCACAAATAGTAATAATATATTTCGCATCCAATATGTGGTAAAAAGATTAGGCCCACAGAACTCAAGCCACTGTCAACAAAAGTGTTTCTGTAAAAGCAACACATAGGGTACGTGTTTTCTGTTGTGATTTTCTGTGTTTCCCCACATACGAGTACAAACGCCTAATGATTTCAATAGAATACCTGAAAACTAATATAACAAACTACAGTTCTCTCAACAATTCATCAAACCGTAGCCAAAGTGCATTTTGATCATATATCTATTAAAGCGAAGCGTTAGTGTCCTTAATGATGCGGTTGTATCGAATTACGCTCTGCAGGAAAGCCAACTTTCTCTGACGATGGTCAGAGAAAGTCAGACCAAACAAAAGAACCAAACCATTTGGTTTGGTTGTTTTGTTTGGTGCGACTTAAATTCATCCTACTTTCTAGCCAATCCTCTGGTATTAATACCAGAGGACTGGCTAGAAAGTGGGATTAATTTTATATATAAAGGCAGAGGCAACAAAGTCAGTATTGGTTCATACAGACCACTCACAGTAACGTCAGTGGTGTATCTCAGTGGCTAAGGCGTTCTGGTGCTGGGCACGGGGTCGCGGGTTCGATTCCCGGCCGCGGCGGCTGCTTTTCTGATGGAGGCGAAAAGCAAAAACGCCCGTGTGTTCGAGATTTTGGCGCACGTTAAAGATCGCCAGGTCGTCAAAATTAATCCAGAGCCCTCCACAACGGCGCGCCTCATCGCCGGCGCTGCGTCGGCGCGTTAAACCCTACAATCAATCAATCAATCAACGTCAGTGGTATATAGATTAGTTATGCAGGCGATAAAATCAGAAATTCAAGCATGTATGGAAGAAAATGAAATACTTGGGCAACTGCAGAATAGATTTAGATAAGACAGGCGATTGGATGATAATTTGTTCGGGATAACGCAATGCAATGAAATTGCGAAAGCGCAGAATAGACCCTTATTGAATACGTTCATGGACATTAAAGGGGCATATGACAATATAAACAGAGCACTGCTGTGGAGAATGCTGAACTTCCAGGGAAGAGATGACGAGTTTATACAGTTACTTATAGCAATCTATGAAGACAATAGAGTGCACCTAACATGGGAAGGACAGAAATACGCCCAGCCGGTCTACACCCATCGGGGACTGAAACAAGGATGTCCCTTGAGCCCAATACTGTTTACGCTTTACATGGCAGGGTTAGAAAAGAAACTGGAAGACAGTCAAGTAGGGTTCAGCCTAACCCATATGCTGCAAGGCGAAGTGGTACAACAGCGTATCCGGGGAATGTTCTACGCAGACAACATTGTTCCTTAAGCTGATAACCAGACCGATATGCAACGGCTAATAAATATTAGCGGCCGGGAAGCCACCGACCTCGGGTTAAATTTTAGCGCAGAAAAATCGGTAGTCATGGTTTTCAATTAGGCTCCCAATGGCGCAGTGTCTATCCAGCAAGGCCAATAACCCAGAGTGATTGATTGTGGGGTTTAACGCGCCGACCCAACGCAGGCGATGAGGCGCGCCGTAGTGGAGGGCTCCGGATTAATTTTGACCACCTGGGGATCTTTATCGTGCGCCGAAATCTCGTACACACGGGCGTTTTTGCTTTTCGCCTCCATCAGAAAAGCGGCCGCCGCGGCCGGGAATCGAACCCGCGACCTCGTGCTCAGCAGCGCAAAGCCTTAGCCACTGAGCCACCGCGGCGGGTAATAACCCAGAGTGAAGGAATATAAATATTTGGGAGTGTGGATACACGAAGGGGATAACTACTTAAGAACTCATGAGGAGCAACTTAAGGTTAAGGGAAAGCGAAACGCAGCTATAATGAGGCGTAGAGCTCTGTGGGGGTATAACAACGAAGACGTAGTAAGAGGAATGTGGAAAGGAGTAATGGTTCCGGGTCTCACGTTTGCGAATGCTGTACTCTGCTTAAAATCAGCCGTTCTATCAGGCCATGAAGTTAACAAGAGAACGGTAGGCCGTTTGGCCTTACGCGCGCATGAAAAAACAACTAACGAAGCAGTACAGGGAGATATGGGCTGGGCGTCGTTTGCAGAAAGTAAAATATGTTTTGAGATGAGGTTGAATGCAATGGATCAACGAAGGTGGGCAGCTAAGGTTTTTAGGCACCTATACTTGAAAAGCGTGGACACGCAGTAGTTAAAGGAGCCATGAAGACAAAATGCAAGTTTGTTTTATTCGCAAGATTTCGGGTTTTATAGTGCCCCCAGCGCTTGTCCGGGTACAAACGCTGCTTTATTCACTCTAAATTAATCAATTGGTTAAAATTTTGATTTTGCTGCTAAATCTTCTGTTTTCGTGGTCTACAATGACATCACAGGAACCGACCGCTCTGCAGCCTACGGAGCCTTGATTCACGCGTCCGCCGTACAGGGTGGAGACACGTATATGCTGGCGCCGACATTTTGGGACACTCGCTCGCCGCCGTAGCAAGTCATTGTATGAAAACCACGGTAATATTACCGCCGCAACGCAGTTTTCTGGCGAAATTTGAATAATCGTATCTGTTTCGCGTTGCTGGGTCTCGTGTGAAACGAAAAGAACAACGCGTTAAGCACGTTGACCCAATTGCGGCGGCGCGGGACCGTTCAAAGGGTGTCTCCACCCTGTACGGCGGCGCTGGCATCGAGGTACTCTACTGCAGCCGATTGTGCACGGCCGGGCAATAGCGGCGGTGTTCGCGCGTTTGTTTACTTTACTGAACCTAGATGGCGCCACCATACCCTGGCAAGCCGTATTCTGCCTTTGGTTTGTTTTTGAGCGTATTTTAACCAGGCTGGTTTTTGTTTTGGGAGAAAATAATCGCTTCGTGAAACAATGCCCGCTCGACAAATATGGTCACGTAACACACCGTTGCTTCCGTCAATCGGCCGGTGTAGTCTGGGACAACCCTAAAGCCCCGCAGTGCTGTGCAGCCAAACCAAGCATACTGCGCCCAGTACCAACAGCAGTACGGATGAGTACTTCTATGTTTACATGTGCTTTCGTAGCTTCCATTGTTTGCACCACCATTCTTGTTGCTTTAAAAAGAATGTGCCCTACATTTAAGCACAAATAGCTCGATCTGCAAGCTTATAAGTTCAGCCTGATTTGCGTTTGCTTCTGCCGGCCTCCGCCAATCGCAGAGCAGTCTCTGATGACAACATAGGTTCTGTTGCGGGAAATGAGCTAGTGGGTCGCATGGCCATTCCCTTTTTTCCTAATTACTATATCTTATTTGACCGACGTTTACGTTATAACTAGTGTCAGGGTGATTCTAACCAGGCCGTAAACTGAACCAAACTTGGGGTTTGTCTTCATGGCTCCTTTAAGGAAGACTGGAAGGCTAAAGATGAAATAGGGAAAGAACAGCGGGGAATCCGAACAGCCACGGTAAGCAAAAAAGAGGCAAGGCAGATTGAAATGAATAAATGAAGCGAAACACTGGAAGCTAAAATGTCGCTAGAGAAGTACAGGGGTGAGAATTTGGACATCAGAAAAGAAAATTTTTACGATGATTCCCAGAGCGGTGCTTTGCTTTTTGAGGTTAAAGGAGGTTCCTTGCGAACTAAGAGCTATGTGGGGAAGTATAAACAAATTGATGGGGTATGCGCGATCTGCGGAAAAGAAACAGAAACTATGCGGCACATAGTGTTAGAATGTGAGGGTATACATCCAAATCTACACGAGGGAAATATTTTGCTTCCAGAAGCCCTTGGATGTAAGGGTAGCACAGAGGAAGTTAACTTCAAGGCTGTCGAGATGACGAAAAGAATATTAGAATGCTGTAGGACGAAAAGCAGAGGGGTAAATATTGCCTAGGACAGTTACCACCCGTACGAGAAAAAAAAAGTATTTTGTGCCAAATAAGATTTTTGTGCCCGCCCTAAGCAGCGCTAGTATTAAACCAAGAGTATAACACATAGGTATGTCAGTCCTTTTTGGTAAGATGACACGTCATCACCCCGCTACAAAGGGAAACCAATACCAATCATCATCGGTCATGAGTGATCGTGGGTGACGTGGAAAAAAAACGCTTCCCGCGGCCGGAATTGAACCCGGGTCTATCACGTTCTGAAGCCAGCGTCTATCCGATTGGTCCATTTCGATATTGTCGAAGCGAACGCCAAGCAGAAGGTACACCCCGTACACCGTACACGCCGTACACCCCAAACCCAAACGTTAGGCCCACGCAGTGCACACCCGAGAGCTGCTGCGGGTATTCTCGAAAAGTCGTACGTACCTCCAGAGTAGCACAAACTCGCAGTGTGGGATTCGCCAAGAAAAGAAAACATCACGAGAAAGTTTCTCACTAATGTTGTCCGCAGTCTTCCATTGTTTGTATCAAAATGCTTTCTTTCTTATTCTCGCAATATTTTTACTTTTATGCCTTCCTATTATTTTCTCATTTCTTATTATTCTCATCTTATTTGCAATCTTATGAATGTTACAGGCAGAAGTGCGACGTTCTTTAAGTTCGACAGCTCCACCAAGGAAAGAATTAGCGACATAATTTTCTTCCATTTCAGTTTCCAAGCGGTAAGAAAGACACAACTGGGACTCAATACTTGACTGCCTTGCGTGCAACATTTAAGCGGATGTGTTGTCTGCCCTTGTGTATCCGCGGAGGAAGAGGGGTCCGACGCAAGCAAGTTAAGGTCAAATTGTAATACATGCGAAAGGGTGCGGAGAGGCGACACCGCGGGGCAAAAAAAGAAATGGGTGGCTTAGCTTAGTTCCTGTTGCGCCTCTCAGATATAGATATCAGCTGCGGGAGAGCTACTTGACAACACGCTGTTTGGCCACGTAGCGAATTCTAGTTTTACAACGTAAGAAGCAACGCTATTGCGACCTTCTTTACGGTCCCGAGAGACATGCAGCTATGCAATATTTTGACATTTTTATTTATAGCTCTTTACAAGCCTGTGGTAGGAAATTCATTGAGGGGGTATACCTATTAAGAAAGGAGGGCCACAAATAAAACAAATTTATGCACTAATTTTTCGGTATCTTCTTTTTTCGCTAGACTCTAATTGTTTGGTAAACTTTTTTTGCAAGTTTACGAACAGTTACGGTGAGCGTACATTCTCTGGGAAGAAATTGATTGATTTGATTGATTGATTGTAGGGTTTAACGCGCCGACGCAACGCAGGCGATGAGGCGCGCCGTAGTGGAGGGCTCCGGATTAATTTAGACCACCTGGGGATCTTTAACGTGCGCCGAAATCTCGTTCACACGGGCGTTTTTGCTTTTCGCCTCCATCAGAAAAGCGGCCGCCGCGGCCGGGAATCGAACCCGCGACCTCGTGCTCAGCAGCGCAACGCCTTAGCCCTCTGGGAAGAAACATGCACTGCGGCAGCGAATGACTGCGCACAATGTGAACCGCAACGCAGATAAGTCTTATTACTTTAGACGTCTTCTTTGCTTCTGTGATTCGTTGTCTCCTGAATTGTAATGCCACGGTACATTCGATGCGTTACTTCGAAAAAATCTTAATACCGCCCAACGTGCTTTCACCACGCTTTCACTTATCGAAACTAGTTTTTCTTTTCAAACAAATCAAGCAAACAAATAATAATTCTCATTTAATCTTATGCACATAACAATTTATAAATTTTTGAATTGTGTTTTGTTTTACACCAGTGTAACCCAGACTTCCCGAATATGTGTAGCTCTTCAAAATTATCCTCCAATAACCACACATATGCGCCTATGTGCCAAGCTCATCTGATCTTGCATTGTGTGTGTGCTCAGTTCCGTAAAACACCCGCAAACAAAAAGTATAGATGAAAAATTATTAAGAAATTTAAATTTCGTGTAAACAAACTTTTGACGAAAGAAATGGACAAGGACCATGAGTTTCAGTTGTCTGCTTTTTACTGGAGGCACTTTGAATCGGCAAACGTTTTCAGTTTACTCATTTTGTACGTTCTGCCTTCGCGTCGATAGCAACTTAGGGCAAAAACACAACCATTTTCTAAAGAATGTGCATATGCAGGACACGTCACATCGCCGACTTAATTATTCTACCCAATAAATGTTGAGACATCGCTGCATTCTGGTACTGGTCCATGGCAGCGCGTCTTTCTCTGGAATTTCCCCGGCAAAAAAAAAAATTAGTCAGAAACCATCTCCCATGTCAGTTGAGTAGCGCAATCAGTGTTCTTCTAGTTTTGTGACGCATTTCTGATGGACAACTTCCTCCTCCGTTCCATTTGCGAATTCCCCCCATCCTCCAGTATTTTCCAAGTCACCTTTAAACATTCTTTTTCGGCTTGAACGGGAAATTGCCATGCATTCTTTCCCCAACGCTGTCCCTGCATCCCTACAGTTCCTCCCACCACGGCTGCATATCTGCACCCTGGTTTTATTTGACAGAGAAATTCGCACCCTACCCAGAAGAAGCGCGTACACAAATGACAAAACAAACTTTCGGAATGCCAAAGAAAACATCACAAAAGAAAATTAATGAGTGTATGTTGAGGGAATAAAACGTGGAAGGTGTGAATGTCGGCTGGCTGCACTGCCGCCTGAGTAATAAGCGCTGCCTTTTAAAACTGCGTTTCGGGGGCCAGATATTTCACGAAGCATCACCGAACTCTCTAACACAGCAGCGCACGTTGGGCTATAGTCGATAAAAAATTGAATGTGAAAAGCGCACATTAACAAAGGACCGACAGAAATAACACAAACAAATGCTTAACCAGCGCCTTCCGTCCCCTATTCATAAGGGTTTTTTTACTTAATGACAATTTGGCTCATATGAACTGATTGCGATTCAATTCAAAAGTTTACTTTCAGCATTGTCACTACGTTGGCATTCACCACGGTGACAGCCTGAGCAAACGCCTTCACTAAACTAGTTTTTTAACTACTCAGACACTGTCACATAATCATTATCTCAGTCATCATCATTATTAGCAGCCTATCTAGGTTCACTACAGGATAAATGTCTCTCCCGCTCACTGCGCCTGCGCGCACCGCACGCTTCAACGAGTTTCGCTTGACCCCCTGCGAGGACGACTTGATGGCTGGCGGAGTATGCAAGGCGGCGGGGCCGTGTTGCGTTTCTACCAACGTTAATTTCGGCGCACGTTAAAGATCCCCGGGTGGTCAAAATTAACCCGGAGCCCTCCACTACGGCACGCTTCATCGCCTGTGTAGCGTCGGCGTGCTAAGCCCCCTTCCCCCCTCCCTCCCTCCCAATCAATCAGTCAATCTACCAACGTTGAAAATGGGCTGCCATGTAAAATAAGGTCAAGGTTATATCGTTTTTTTTTTTTTTGTCCTAATGCAGTTTACGGTCAGAAGTGGTTAAGGCTAGACTTGGTTACAGCAGGTCTCTCGGAGTTGTGTCTAGGGTGTGTAGCGGTCGGCACCGCAACGGCCGCTGTCAGGAGGCAGATCACTTGCACTGGCATGTGCGCTACAGGGCGTGCTTCTACAGGCTTACGTTTATGCACGAGTAGGCTGTAAATTACGCGCCTTCGTGATTTGGTCTGTAAGCGTTCTAAGCAAAACGGCATGGCCAGCTTACTTCAGGTGCCTGCCTGCTTTCACTACAGGGAAGCAGATGTCTCCACTGCGCCCTCGTGTTGCCTCTTGATAAGAATAAAAGCAGCAATAAACAATAAACAACGCCGCAAAGATAAAATAAATCAGAACAAGAAAATGAAAAATGATAACACAACAACCAAAGAACAATTGCAGGGCTCGAAAAATGGAGCACCTCTTGGCTGAGTAGCTGGCGACCAGTTAATGTGGAGTCGTTTTGTCTACACTTTGCCTGACACGGTGGAATAGTTTTGCGAACATTTTGTAAACCATAATGATGAATTGCTCACTACGAGCGAAAGCAGCTTAGTCGCACACAATCATTGGAAAAAGGTCTATTACAAGCATCAAGTACAAAGCCCCATCCCAAGCCCTCAAGAGCGAGTGTGGCACACGATTGCGTGTTTCATCAAGAGGGCATACCGCAGGCCCTAGTTTCTCCGATACGCGCCTCTAATGATAAATTTAAGAGACTCAGAGTGTTCAATACCCTTGAAGCGCTCATCCAGGAGCACCGCAAAGAGCACCTCGAACGCCTTCCCAAGACGCCCACCGGCCGGCACCTCCTTGACCACGTACGTATCCCCTATGAGAGAACTTTCGCAGAAAAGCTCCCCGTCCCAGCCGAACTATGTTGTGGGAATATTGCAGTATAACAAGACACAGTTCAGTAGTCCAAAGGGCACATTTATTATCGCCAGCAACGGGCAACAGATACCATGATGCTCAGCCAGAACCATAAAATTCAACACTGTACCGTCCAGAGTGCCCAACCAGGCCTTTCCTCTATAGACACAGAAAATTGACTTCCGTCATCTCGGGGCACTTAAGTCTGGTCACGTGCTTTGTAAACGAAAGCCTAGCGACACTCATAAAATATCTCTTTTGTCGTGCTTGCGTCACTCCGCTGTTGTTCCTCCGTGTTTCTGGGCTTGTTACTACAGCCGTTCAAATGGCGACACATAAGGTAGAGCTTCCCCCAAAATAAAGTTATCCGTAGCTGACGTGCAGCTGTTCTACTAACGTGTCGTCACGGTCCGCTTTCACGCCATTTCATGGCACCGCCTTACGCAGGACGCAAACTCTAGATCCTCCACGGGCAAGGTGTGAGGTAGAGTGGTGTCAACGCACTAGGACCCTACTCCGCACACCCGGGTTCCATTTCCTTAAAGGAGTACTGACATCAAACTTTCACGTCTAAAACATGATATAATTGGCTTCAGTAGTTTGTAAAGATGTCTCACAAAAATGTTTGCAGCGATCCGAGGCAGTAATAACATCGAAAATCGACTTTAATTGTCCCGCCCGCGATCTACCACAAATCGGCAGCAATAGCGAAATCGCTATCCTCGGGACGACACATTGTCTGGCGTGTCTGGCCGGTTCAGGGTGTCGTCATATAGTCGCTTTCGGAGCCGGAAACGATAGCCTGCGCTGCTTCTGACGGTTGTCCTCGTTTCGGCAAGAGCCGCGTACCTCTGTGAGTAATGCTTGTAAACTTTGCGCACTTTTATTGTTCGACGTCTTTTTTCTTCAGTTCGTGGCCGGCGCATGGTGTTCCTTTGCACTGGTGCCGAAAACTGCGCGGCGTCTTATATGAGCGGCCTGTGCGCGTCGCCGAGCTCGCCAAAGTTCTGCTATGGGAAGCTCGTGAAATTCGAAGTACTGATCAGTAGAAGCCTGTCCGAGCAAATCGACGACGACGCCAAGATGCATTATTTTCCACGCGACGACATGCAGCGCTAAACGCTGACTGAGTTCTTGCGCGGCGGCGGCCGCAAGAACTGTCACCCAAGCCAGTGGGCTCGGCGTTTCTCGGGTCAGCTTGGGTGTTGGGAACTTTAGGCTTAGCATCGTGGCGAATAGTTGATCGCCGCTATCTGTACAACTGCGAATGACCATCCCGTACACAACTTTTCACCACACTATCATCCCCTTTTTCGCATGTGGAACTTTATTTTGGCGATAATTGCCGTTTGAGCGATCGGTGACCAAGACATCTGCTGTGGCCTTTTTTGGTTCTACCGCGCAGGTAGCGCCATCTTTCAGCCGATCGCCACACCGCGGTGCCGGCAGTGCTGGGTCGGAGCTTCGAACCTCCGCTGCCGGTCAGCGTAGGCTTACCATCGCAGGAAATATCAGATCACTGCTTTTAAATTCAGCGCTGATAACAACCCCTAGCACAATTTTTCCCAGCACTAACGTCTACTTTCTCGCGTGTGGACTTTTCCTCAATCAGATTGATTGGAAGAGTGGCAGCAAGCCGTTGCTATCATGGTCTGCGCTGGTTGAGTCGCAGCAATATTAAAAAATGGACGACGGCGAAGACGTCGCCGGCCTAATCACCTGGCCAAATAAAGTTGTTCTGTCTGTCTGTCTGTGTCTGTCTGTCTGTCTGTCTGTCTGTCTGTCTGCGGGGAAAACGAGGAAAGGTGCGGTTACTACACCGACCGGGGAAACTCTCCTGGCTTAGTAACGGCTAGTAGGCCCGGACCGATCTCCTCTGCAGAGCCGCTACACCACGGCAATGCCAAAAGACTCTTGTTCCATTGAGCGAAAGAGTAGGCACAGAGGAGGACATAAGAAAAGGGCTCGCAGACCAAGTGGGACCCTTGCGAACGTGTGTTGGCTTGCCAACATGGGTCTCAGTTCACGTTCGCATACAAACTTCCGGTTTCCGGAGACCGTGAAAAGCAGGTGTTGCAAGTACCCGTGTATAGTGGAAAGCTTCACTGGTGATTCATGAGTACCTTGTGCGGGACAGTTGATCGAGGACATTAGTACGCATCGGCCGCACAGCTGGGGGTCGGGGGGGGGGGGGGGGGGGACCTGGCCGTCGCCACTAAATAGGGTACTTCCTGTCTCCGACAGTTGGGGCCCAATTATCGGACCCTATGGGTGAGCGGTAACCCGTGGCAGGGACCGCACATTTGGTAATTGGCACTGTCTGATGCCCTCGCTGAGCAATCAGTCTTGGAAGAGAGTCAGACAAAAGGATTGGAGCAAAATTGCTTCCCTCATTCCCACCCTTTTTCCCATAACCCATCCCGATGTCCAAGTTCCCGTTCCCAGCAACCCACCCTATCCGGCTTTTTCCTAGGGGGGACAGGAGGGGTCCCCCCGGGCTCGTCCCCCTGGCGGTGGGTCGCAAGAAAGTCTTTCCCGTTAATTTCTCTCCACCATCGTGTGGACAAAATTCTCTTTGCCGGTTGGCCCTATTTTTGTACTGTTGCAATTGGGTATAACCGGTTGTACTTCGTGTGGTACCGGGGAGCTATTGAAAGCTCCATTTACTCATGTCTGTCTGTCTGTCTGTCGGGTGGCATGACTCATCCGAGGCTGACGATTCAGACGACATGTCGAAAGCGCGAGCAAGTGCGGACCATGTAAAATCGTAGCAGACGATGCGGCAAACGTTTCTGACGTCACTGAAACCATGACGTCACATTCTCCGTCCTGCATTTGAACGGCCGTTTGGCGCGCGACGACCCAATTTGAAAGTGATTGGAATTTATCCGTTTTAATTAATTCTACGCTGGCGGCTGACCGCTTTTGGTTCGATTTTTGTAATTACTGGACCACTATGTATTCTTTACAGCATAAGAACCGAAACCGAGAAATTTAGTGCCAGTACTTCTTTAACGATCGGAATGTTTGCTTTGCTATTTACAGTGGCGGTCATTTTATGTAGCACATGGCAACAGCAACGACGCTTTTATTTTGCACAATAGACCACTGGGGCGTTCGACCCAAAGAAAACTGTTGTGCACCGCGTACAGCAATGCTATATTAGGGGCTCGGGCTATCGGCCTCTCATGTCGTCGTTTCATGTCATCGTCGATGTAGTTACGGTGCTAAAATACCGGTCCACTAGTTGTCGCCTCGCGCCAGTCACGGTACTAAAACAACGGCGCACTCGTTTACGCCTCGCGCTAGAACGTAACGCGTACTAAAAGAACGCACCAGGACACCGGTTTTTCAACGCGTCACGCCAGAAAGTTTCATCTCCGTTGGCTGCTTCATCTCCGTTGGGAAAACACCAAGGCACCAAGAATACACTAATACACCACATGCTTCGCCCCTCCCTACGTTCCCGTTAGGGGAGATGGTCCGGGGTTTTTTTCGTTTACGCACTCTTTCGACCAGCTCTAATCAGGACAAAGCCAATAAAAGGTATTGCGTATGCGCCTAAATTCCGATTTATGCGAAGCATCACGTTCAACTCGGTGTTTAAGATTTGTAATTCCTTATCTTTCTTTATACTTTATTTCCCTTATTTTTTTCTACACTTGGGTGTACTGATTACCTTCCTTTGGTTTTTAAGCCTGTTATGGTTGTGCTTTTTGTTCTTCGAGTGCTCGGTAATGCATTGTTTGGCGTTAGTTTTGGTATGCACTTCCCGTTTCTAAATTGTTGCATTCACTTACAGCATCTATGCTTTTATTCTTGTGTTCTGACGAGGAAAGGTTCCGTACTTGCGTATGTAACCCAACAAAACTCCCCCCTATAAATTGGCCTCTGGAGGCTTCGGGGTTTCTAATTAAATGTCATAAATAAGGTAAGGCGAGTCTTGCTATTTCAATGGCTAGATTTGTAGCAGCAATAGTCATTACTTATTTCGTATACAAAATAGCAAAAACATTGTGCCCGCACAACTTAAGTCACTGTAAACAAAACTGTTCCCGTCAAAGCAAGACATACACCAACAGTTTTTATGTAATATTTTATATGTTTCACACCGTACTAGTACCCAGGCCTAATGATTTGAATAGAATAACTGAAAACTAAGAAAAAAAAACGATTGTAACGGCTTATTTTGGTTACATACTGCCGCTACTGTAGCATGAAGATTGCAGTGAAGAAGTCGAAACGTTGAAGAGGTTTTAAAGGTTAACTTGTTTAATTTACTGATGACATTGGTGACATTTAGCACATACGCACTTGAAACAATTACACTTATTACATAGATGAAAAAGACGGTCAAAAGACTAAGGGTACTTAGCGAAACATGGTTGGCGGGCGAAGGGCTCCCGGCGGGAGGGCACGACGACGGGCGGCAGAGTTTTTGAAGTGACCTAATGCAGGCCGCCCTCTCGCCCTCAATAGCCGGAGACGCCGCGTTATATTTGCTTGAGGGGGACGTATTGGGGGAAAAAGCGCATCCTAGAGTGTGCGGACGCCCGGGAGCAAGTCTAAGGCACACCCGCAGCCAACCAGGAAGACGCTTCTTAGCTTCATGTCCCCGCCATAGTGAAAAGGACCAAAAACACAGACACAAGGTCTCGACTCGAAAACGCGCACTCGGAGAACCACGCGTGTAAAGAAAGTAGTTTAGAAAAAACGCGCTAAAGTAAACAGGGGAAAAGGGAAGGTCGTCGGAAGAACACTGAAGACACGGAGCCCGAACGCGACCAGCGCACACGCCACGGGGGGGCATGGAACGCCGCGGCCGCGGCAACAGAAGCCGAGACGATGGCTCGCTGCCGGCAACAGCCGCGACTCTCCGTCTCTCTCTCTCTCTCTCGGTCGGTCAGCGCGCAGAGATCCACTCCGCATGCGCTTCTTAGAAAAAACGGGGCTAGGCGACCGAAGAGGGATACTACAAAATATAAAAAGCAAACGGGACGGGGGCTTCGCGACACGATAGTTCCCGGAACAATTAGTGAAAGCGGGGATAAAGTGCATTTATATTAAAGTGAAGCTTTAGTGCCCTCACTGATGCCGCTGTGCGCAATATACCCTGCAGGAGAGCCAACTTTGTCTGACGATGATGATGAATGACAGTGGGTGAAGGGAAAGAAAAAATGGCAGCATCTCCGCTCCGTGGATGATGGCGAGGGTGCGTAGTACGGGGTCTCGAAATGCCATCCAAGTTGCGCCCCGAGTGACATCCGATTTCCGCACCGACCGTCATTCGATTTGAGCCGTGAGTTGCACCTTCATTATTCCCTAAATGAAACTGCAACTCACGCCTCAAATCGAATTTCGCTTGATTTTCGCTTGATGGTGGTGTGCGCACGGATGGACGCGGACAGACATTGGGAGGTCCTACAGGATACTCCGCACCGCAACAGGCGAGGGCGTAAGCCGTTTGACTCTCGGGTGCTAACTCATGGTCGTAGCCCAAGGGGTAAAACAACTGACGCTAACTCTGTCTGGTCTACCCGACACAGGCTCGAATCCTGCCGGTGCCTGTGTCATTTTTTGCGATTGTAAATGCCATGCGCACGGACGTGGACGGACACTGTGCGGTCCTAAGGTACTGCGCACCTAAAAACAGTTGCCGTGGCCGAAATTGAACCCCGGAACCTCGCGTTATGAAGCCGGCGTCTATCCGGTTGCTCCATTTCGACATGGTCAAAGCGAGCGACACGCCGCAGGTACGGATTCACACCACACGCCCCAAACCAAAACGTAAGGCCTACGGAGTGCAAATGTGGGAGCTGCAGTGGGTATTTTATAAACGTTTTGCGAACCTGCATAAGTTGCACATACTCGCAGTGCGGGATTGACCAACCCAAAAATCGAGCACGAGAAAGGTTCGCGTTCAACCATCGTCGTCGTTAGACAGAGGGGTGCAATTTTTAAACTGCCGTTCGCCCTTAAGGTTATTCGATAACTTTTATACTTTGAAGCACTTTCTGAACACTTCGCTAGAGAGAGACAAACGCAGGGTAAACGTTGTTTCGGCTAACCATTCCCGAATATTCGACAAGTATTCTGGACCGGCGTGATTTGGGACGGATATATCAATCCGAAAGACGCATTACTGACTTGCGCGGGCGCTCTTCCGTGCAAGTATTTAGGCATCGTCAGCTTCAAGAGCTCCTCACGACAAGAAAAGAAAATTTAAATCGCCGCCGTCCGAAACACCGGAAGGGTAAACGCAAAAAAGACATCCCCCTCGCGAGGGGCACGATCAAATGCACAGCATTTCCGAGGGGGTGCGCCGGCAAGTCGTATCTCTTGATCGCGGGACCCGTGTCGCCATCTTTTGGAAGCGCGGGACAACTTGTGGCGCTTTCGAAACAAACGAGAAATGAGTGAAGGATATAAGGCGCGTTCGGTGCATTGAAATCTGTGTCGGTTTCGTGGCTCGGTCGGTTGTGCGCCGGGCACCTTGCGTTCCGCCCGCGGCGTCATGGGTTCGAAACCGGGCGCCGGAAACTGTTATTTCTTCCTGGCTGCGGACTACGACAGGGCGCGCATGCGGACTACGACAAGGCGCGCATGCGGACTACGACAGCGCACGCCAACGCCGCGTGACATTGTGAGTTACTAAAATGCTATGCATTTAAAAAAACAAATAACCTGCGCTAAGGGTCGCTCATTCTCTGGCGTCATACAGAACAGTCCTTCCCCCTCCTCTTCCCCCCACTTCCTCGGCGGCCGATAGGAGCGGTTGCACGCGCGGGCCCTGCGCCGGCTTCGAAATACGGGAAGGCGCCAAAGCCGGCGATCCCACTTATCTCGACTCTCTCAAGACGCTTCGCCAGCGCGGTATCGCGCCCCGACCTTAGTTAAAAGCCATAAGGCTCGCAACCAGGGAGGTCAGGCCGCGCGCCGAATAGCACCCTCCAGACCACGCGAAGAAAAAGGCAGCACGTAACACACGGCTCACGAGGGCTTTCATTCTGAGGACCTGCTAGGTCACCTCGCCGATATCTGCTCTTCTTTTCTCTGGACCACGTAATACACGCCGGGTTTTTCTTCCCTCGTGGGCGCAGCTTTACACTGCTTTGGCTTCCGCTTAAGTGACCCGCTGAAAGTAATTGTCATTTTTTAAGAGTATTTTCAATGGCTAGAAGGAGAGGGCATTGCTGCTTGGCACGAACGACGTTTTCCGCCGGAGTGTTCGCACCGGCAGCGTTCCATGTGTTGCTACTGGCGTACTCCACTGGCCAAGTTCAAGCTGCCGCCGTGATCCCATCTCCGGCATCCGAGATGTCGACGACGGAGCAGGCGACCGGTGAGTGTTTCTAGACAGGAAACCCTATACTCTCTTATATTTGCAAGTCAGGCAGTGACTCTCGTGGCTTTCCCCAGTAGAGAGACGACGCTGAAACCTTAAGAAGCACGCGTCTGACATGATGTAGGCACACGTGTTCTCCACGTGTTTCTTCCCCGGGATAAAGTTGCTCACTGGGTAAATGTAAATTGTTTTGTGGTCAACTGATAAAGGACGTTTGCTCAATAGCAGACAAGATATGTAATATATCTTGGATATATTTCATATATGTTAGAAAAGCGGCGGAATGTGAGCGTGCAATGGACAATATTTATTTATGAGCAACATTGAATTAGCGCTGCCACAGCTATATTAAAGATGTTTTTATGCTAACGAGAGACCGGATTTTTTAGAATGTTGTATGATGCTAGGCGCTGTAATCAAATGAAAAACCATGACGCTGTTATATACGGAAGTATTCTTAAATGCTCTTCTTTTGTGCGGATTTCGTAGTAAAATTCGCACTGTGAGAAAAAAAGCACATCTAGAGCACTGCTGACAAAATGAATCACATTTAACGGGAAGTTGTCTAAGTATTTATGAGTCAGTGTACCTTTTTTTATTTTCAGCATTTTATTGCCATAGCCTATAAACTTCATGCAAACAGAAAAAAGGCATTCGTTATTACGACAGAGGAAATATGACACGAGCCGTCCGAAATAGAATAATAAATTGCCTAGCATGTGGTTGTGGTGCATGGTGGTGGTGGTTGTTATTCTGTGGGATCAGGCGGGGTTAGCCTGGCTGGATATGCCGGCAATTGCTCCGCCCATACCTATCATGCATTTATTCTGCATAGATTCAATATACCTAAAAAGAGTGAAAACTACTATTCTCAGAATCAGTGGCCCTATATTCCCTTGCACAGCGTGAACCCACAAACAAGTCCTTTATCGAAACCTTTCGCGGAATATATATGTATTAGCAGTTGGGTATTTCACTGCATGTTGGCAGAACTTTATTCCCAAAAGGTTGCTTCAAACTTAAGTCTAGAAATACTTTATGGACCTATTACGTGCAACACTGCCACAGTGCAAGTGGAGCTTCAATTATTTTTTCTTTAACAACGCCTTCGATCAAGAAATGCATTGACATCTCTCCCAACAACAAAATTATTTTAACCTCTGAAGTGTGCCACAAATCTTCGCACAATGCATTTTTACCTACCAGAATTGTACGTAGGCCAGGCTACCGGCGATATGAATTAAAATCATTCTGACATGCTGTTTCGAACTTCGAAATCACACAAGAACAGCAGGCGTCGAACCTGTATCCGGGTAAATATGCCTGTGCAATAAGGTGCAAAAAAGTTGAGTTAACACACCAAAGTATGGGCAATAGGTCCCTCAACTAAATGTAAAACTCTTGTGACACCTGTTTTTTAACTATGCTGATATACCTAGTTTCTAGTGAAATTGGAGAAACCAGTATAATCATACTAACCCAATTTAAAGATTGTTTCGCCATTTTAGAAGCAGGGCATATTAACAGCAGGCGCACTTTTTGCGTTCTTTTACCACGTGTTTTGTGGACGTTGCTTACCTGAAATTAAGCCCTGTTGGTTTCAAATTCTTCAATCCGACTACGAGGAATCAGCATTCCTAATTTCATTAAATTTTTAATGCAAAGCTTTCTAGCTCTACCAGCCAACGGTTCTTTCGTGGCATGCGGGACAACAAAAGCCCAACGCACCGGAGGCGGTGACGGGGGGGAGGGGGCCGAAGGGTTTCACTCACGGAGCACACTATAGATTGCGCGGCGAATTACCCAGCGTTCCCCGCGCGGAAGTTCCTGCTCGCCGGTGGTGGCGTCGGTGGTACGGCTTTGTCGTCTGCTATAGCGATGGTTGTTTTGGGCCTGTTCTGGCGCAGCTTCCCGCCCATTGAGCGCTGCCTTTGCACGGCTTGATTCACTTCTTCGACAGCACCTCCAGGGTAACCGGCACACGACGGAATTACGTATTTGTACGGCAAACATACGTTTAGTATTTGTCTGCAGGGCGGGAAAACAAAATGTAAAAACCACATGCAGATATCTGACCGCTAGAGAAACGCTACCTATTGCGTACTGCTTGTTACTAATGGGGCTCCGTTTTCTAAATTGGTGAATGCCATTTTAGTTGTGTTTTGAATGTAGCAACTGGTTTTGATTAATAACGATTATAAAAGTTCCCTCAGCTTTTTCGCAATTCTCAAACTTACTAAACTAACGAGTTTAAATTGGTATAATTGGGAATCACTAAGCTCACATGCCGAATTGTTTCGGTGTCTGTGCTTGGGTCGCGCGGTGGTGTAGCCCCAAGCTAACACATCAGGACGGCTAGTTTCCGTTGTCTCACCCTTCGAAAGACGCTCCTCTCCGTTTTCTTTATACAGACTCAAAGCGGTGGCGCCCGCCGCACAAGCCCGGCCATGGCCGACGCCGCTGCTGTGTTCGGGGTGCCCCTCCCGCGAATTCCAGTAACGGCTGGCACAATCTCTGGTTTCAGTCTTTGTAGAGCCATGTGTGTGTGAATTCAAGTGATGTCGCATCGGCAACTGTTGGAGGTGTCTTATAACTCTTTGCTTTCCAACCACCTTCACAGCCTGGATTGGAGCTATTTTTTTTTTCCTGTAGTACTAACGTGTAATCTCTTTACACTCACAGCTGTTCGAAGTGAGTGCTCTTAATGCTACAAAAGACGTTGTCGCAACCATTTTTAGCGCGACAACATATAATAAATGAAACGTCTGTCCGAGGCAACTTAGCACAGGTGATTGTGGAAGCCTTCATGTGTCATTAAACACCCACGACGCTTTCTTTCCACCTCGCGTTCTCGATGGGCTTCGTAATCTTGCTACTTGAGATGCTTTGCTTCAAGATCTGCCTTAACGCTCTCGTGCGGCTTTGACCTGTCTCCTACGAGTAGCCTCCGTTCCTTCAGCCCTGTAATAGGCGAGATGCTGCTCGGCTGTTCGTTTGTTTTGCTGTGTTATTTCGCCACCTTCATCTGTCTTGTTGTGAGGGGCCTACGGCCACCTCTCGCTACTTCCTTAGTTAAGCTAGCGTTATAGAACGCCGATGCCCATTTATCGTTCGATAAGTCACTTATTGCTTTTACAAGAAATGTATCCAAACCAGCTTAGAATAACACGTTTTCTGTACTAGTTAAACTCATGAATTCAAGCACCTCGACCACAGTACGTTGGAACAATCACTTCCGCACCCAAACCTGACAGGCTATTCACCGCGTGCCCGAGTGGCAAAAAATGACAAAGCTGACAGTGCGAATCGTCTAACCATGCGCGTAGCAGTCCAGAAACACGCGTGGCGGAGCTCTGTTTATCTGCGTTATAAAGGTCGACGCATTCAACAGAATGCCCCGGTCAAGGTCGGCTGATTCAGCGTCGGAATCGTGGGACAGAACACGATCTCTGTGGGAGTAATGCGGCCTCCGAAACATGATGTGGCGGTCAATGAACATGCATATTGCATGTACATTCATCTGGACTGCGCACGAAACTTCAGTGTCACTGGAGTGCGTCAACTAGGAGCTATATGCAGTGATTACAAAGCGGCCCTTTCACGCCGAGCGACTGCAGCTAAACATTGCTCCACTGCTGAGTCAGCTGAATGAAGTGTGCTGCTTGTTATCCTGTGATCAATGTGGCGGAGAATATCTGCTTATCCATCCTGGAAACCATTCATATACAAAATGCCTGGGTGACATGCAAAAATCATATGGCCAGGCTATCCTTGACAGTAATTTGGATTTTGGCGAACACCGCTCTGTGTAGCTTTATACGGCTTTTTTTTCACTCTTGCTGTACTCTGCACAAGGATTGACACGAGGTTATTATCTCCTTTTTTTAGTTAAACATTTTCATGATAGAAAATTCTCATTTTGGACTTGGTCGAGAGCACAAACATTAGGCCGAATTCAGCCTATTAGATGTACTGGAAGCGCTAAACCAGTTGAGAATGGTAAAATCAAATCAAATGGTTCCCAAGAATGTGACAACACTGAATCTACATCTCTAAACGAAAATGATGTGACCCAAAATTTCTATAAAAATTGCGTGCAAGAAATCGTCACCAGCAACACTTTGTACGATTACACAACAAGGGGCTTCCAGTAGATTTACGTGCAGCTATGTCGCAATGAACTTTCTCTGTGGCAATGGCATCGGAGTGTTGTATAATCATTTCAGGTGATAATAATAAGGAACACGATTCTCGCTTTAGAATTATTCGCATCACGTCGAGTTGATGATCATCGAGGGCGCGAATGATTTAAATACCGGGCGACTATAATAGCTTAAGGAGCGGACTAGGCCTTTATGAAACTTCCAAGAGAACGGGAGGCAGCGCCGGCAAACATTTGTTCACATGAAAAAATTTCCCCGCATTTCCCCGAGGGGAAGAATGTGAAAGTGCGAATGCAGGAGTTGAATTTGCGCGGTTCGGTAATGTTAGCGAAAGAGAGATCACACACACACACACAACTACAAAGAAAGAAAGATGCATTTATTCACAGACACCTATTTGTGTTGTCGTTGTACTTGATTGCTAGAGCGGATCTCAGCTTTGAAATTTCGTGTCAGTACTCCTTTAAGCGGGTGCATTAGCCCTTCTCACGCCCGATTCCTGGCCAATCCCCCACGTGGGTATGTGCCATGCACAGACACCTATTTGTGTTGTCGTTGTACTTGATTGCTAGAGCGGATCTCAGCTTTGAAATTTCGTGTCAGTACTCCTTTAAGCGGGTGCATTAGCCCTTCTCACGCCCGATTCTTGGCCAATCGCCCTAAGTGGGTATGTGCTAAAGAAATTAGGAACTCTTCTTGGCCAATCGCCCTAAGTGGGTATGTGGTGTGGACGGGCGGACGGCGGTGGACGCGTGATTCAGATTACTTGGCCAATCGCGCTAAGTGGGTATGTGCCAAAGAAATTAGGAACTCTTCTTGGCCAATCGCCCTAAGTAGGTATGTGGTGCGGACGGACGGACGGCGGTGGACGCGTGATTCAGGGTCGCTTAAGACGTGCATTCGCACTTAAAATGAGTAGTGGGAAAATTCACTACAGACACCACTTTCAAAATGATGGTAATCCCCGCCATCATGGTAATCCCCGCCCCATTCAAATAATGCCTTTCCAAGCACAATTTTTGATGCATTGAGTTCGCGGCGTTACCATTCTTCTCCTATTTTTAGTCACCACCCTTGGAAGCCATTTAATTCCACTGGTGGCCCATTGATTGTCAGTTGTCCGCATAGCATCACCATTGAATGCAATATCTTTCTCTTTATTTGAGTTGCGATATCTTCCACCCGAGTTTGCCCTCTATTCAAAGGCACTCGGTTCGTATCTCTAAGGGCCACTCTTATCATTGTTCTCTCCGTGAGCCGTTGAAAGAGATGCTGTAATCAAAAGGAGGGTATCTTTTATTACGTACAGCAGGAGGGGGTATCGGTGGAAGACCACTTACTAAACTTCCACCAAGTGGACATCACCCCATTGGAAACGGCCGCAAAGGGCATGACCTCTTTATTATAAACAGGCTCTTGTCGGTTGTATGGGCTCATTCGAACTCTGCCATTACTGCTACGTCAGTGGAAACTATAACGCACAGGAAATTCAGTTTGCCTAAAGCGAGTACACACTAACTTTGTAAAATTCTGACCACTCAAGAGAAAAAAAACTTAGGGAGGATTTTGCAGAGATATTAGGGTTCAAGAGGACCTTGGCAGGTAATTTTTAGCTAGAAGGGAATACTGGATTACCAACTGCGATCCTGCAACCACGCTCTATGATGTGACCTCGAGACAAACAATTGATCAACGCAGCGAAAAACGGCTTGTTGGCAAAGGAGTCTTCATTCGAGCGCTTTGTACTCTTGGTGGCATTTTTACCCTCGTCTTGCATATTCCTTGATAGCTTTTTATTATCCCAAGGCAAACATTTTGTTCCACCACTATAATTTAGCACATATTCTGCTGGAAACATCATCGTCAGAATTGTTAAGACTAGGATAGTATGGTCTACGGTTGCCCGACCACACAAATCTAGTAGATCTCCCTGTAATTCACATTGTAATGCACATTATGGTCAGGTAGTCAAACAAGTAGGAGTGCTGGAAAATTTTGAGAACACAATTTGATACTGCAGGTAATGTCCCAAGATACACCAAGTTTTTCACGCATAAAGCTCTAGAGAAAAGATTGTTCTACGTCGCAACAAATTCAGCGTATTTTTCAGACATTCTCCTCATATATACACAACTTCCTTGACACTTTAAGACGGCAATTTAACACTTCGGTACCCTACTGGTGATGATTTAGAAGAGATTTAACACCATTTGGAGGAACCCGAGAAAATATTTGAAATTTCAATATTAAAAATAAAAGCCATGTGTTTTAGCACTGACGCTTGAAGAGGCGCTGAGATAAAAATTAAACGGTATTTGCCAAGGCATAACCGTTATGTTATGGGTGTAAATTAAGCAGTGTGTCTCGTACAAGCACTTTTTCCTGTAGTTTGTGTGTGTTTTCTTTTGTTTCTGTGGACCTCGTTTGCGGCTGCCAAATGGACCCAAAAAAGGCAAATAATAATGGCCGAAATATGCCCAGCTGTCAATAGTTTAACTAGACATGAATACTTAAAAATAGGAATTCTTCAGAAATATGGCCGTATTTTAACACCTTTATCGGCTAGAATATAATGACATTTGTACAGCAAGTTTTTTAGCTGGAAAGCTTTCAGACATTCTGGCCTGGTTGAGCGTTTTTTCTTCTTTTCACCGTTGGTAAAGTAGTCGCACGGATACCACAAACGTCCAGTAAATCATAAGTCGCAGTTCAAATGCGGGTGATTGTCCAGAATTGCCGCCCGTAAATGTTCCTGTTTTATCGTTTTATTGTGGCAACATCTTACCGCCACTAAAAAATTTTCACAGCTAATCTTCAGGGAACTGTGGACATCTCTAATCCACAGGTCCATCTTCCTTCGATTTCTACTTATTACGAACAATAAAGTTAAATTGCCTTCGATACATTTCAACCACTATGCTTAACTTCAAAATGCAGGGTTGGATGCCGACATAAACATTTCCCAGTCGTTTCTACTCTGAGCTTAAAAAGTTGGTAAAACTGGCGCACCTTTCGCTAGTGGTGCAAGGCTGGAGGAACAGCAGAGCTGCGGGCCGACCTAGCCTCTCCCCACGCTGACAGCGGATCCAAGGAGAGAGACAGAGCAGCCGGACGACAGCACTGCAAAGTCGTTTTTGACGGCACTGTAAAGCAAACACCGATAGGAATGTACAGGGATTTATTCAGTAGCAGTCGTGTCCATCCCTTCCGTCTTCGTCTTCCGACGGCACAGCCGCGTAGGGCGAATCCTCTGGTAGTGAGTCCTCGCATAGAGTTTGCTAGAGGAAATTAGCATAGAGTTTGCTAATATATGCTAGAGGAAAAACTGGCGCCACTGTCTAGGGGAGCCGCGCTTCGGTGAACGTTTCGTCATGTAACGGGCAGGCACGTTGCACTTGTCCTTGGCATGGCTCATGAACAGGCTGGAAAGTTGGCTCTGGCTACAAAAAAGCAACAATATCACTGCAGAAGCAAAACAGCAACAATGTTACTGCATTGTTTTGTTGAACCTCCAAATTCAACCTCCAAAAAGAATATGTTAGTGACCATGTAGAAGCATAATGCACGATGAACAGAAAAAAAAATTTACCCTTTTTTGTTGGTTTTGGCTTCCAGACAAAAAAGAAGCTATAGGGCTAGCTAAGCCAAGTAAGCGAGGAACGTCGCTAGCGGCAATGGCGCCGCCCACGACGGCCCGCGACTGCAGCGCAGATTTCCCTCTAGTATATATTAGTATAAAACTCTATGCCTCCTCGCCTCGGTTCACATCCACTTCTTCGTCAACTGGTCCGGTGGAAATTTGCTTGTACCGAGTAGAGAAAATTCCTTTGAAAATTCCACTGGATGATAAATATGAAGAATTTTTTTATGGCCATGTTACAGATGCAAGCCACGAAATCACTGTTCAGCAAATATAATGAACTTCAGAAAAACAGTTGCTGTTCAGTTAGCTACCGGTTCATTTTGTGCAAGCAGCTCCATGATGAACGTAGGAAAGGGGGGAAAACTACACAATCAAGGCAAGTAAACGAATCCTATACAGCACAAATCACGTATCACGATAACCCCCCCCCCCCGCCCCAACTTGAACATTGAATCAGCCTTGACATCGAAGAAAAGGAATTGGCATTCTAAAGTGTGGGCATATTTAGGAAGCAAGTTAATATAGGCGACGATATGGACAATCTAATGCACATAACAATATGGTCGCACCCCAACGTAACGCTTGCAGCAGTTGCTCAAGGTCATAATAGTGCTTCCTACTAGAACGATTATTATTATTATTGCATGATAATTGTTCGGGTCCGTTCACAATTCCGGCTGGAGTGACAAAAGAGGCGCGATTTCTGTCGCACCAGCCAACCACCATCGTTGCTGTCGCATCGCTCAAGCAGCTGTTGCCTACAGGTCTCGAGCAATTCTTGTCGACGCGGCATCAGCGACTTCAGCAATGCGAGAAGAGTGAGAAAATTTGCGTCGCCTTTGTCGCTCCAGTCGTACGTGTGAGAGGGCCTTTACAATGACAGCTGATTTTATACGGCGACGACAATCATATGATCATGATCTTGATGATAAGCATGAAAGTTGTTATTGGTGCTTCAAGTATACAGCTGTAGTGATCTCGAACGGCAATTTAGAAGGCATACCCAGAGGGTGTATTTCTGGTGCAGGCTTACACGAAAATCACCTGCGCGTAGGAAATCTCGGCGCATATTGAATATACACAGCGGCTCAAAGCAATCCACCCCCTTCCACTATTAAAAGTCTTATACAGGAGTGAGACTTTTGGCACCACCCCGGCGGTTGTACTGAATATGAATTTCGGAGGCACCGGCCCGTTGAGTTTGTGAACAGCGACACTGTATGGCGCTATTTGTCGAATCAAACATGATACAATTAGGCTTCACATGATGTATTTGAAAAGGACAAAATTTGCTAATCTCCTTTTGACTTCCTTCGTAAAAACCGCGTCTGTAAAACGGCAACCCCAAACTCAGAGCTTGCTTATTTAGGCAATCTCAGTTTTTTATCACGCGGCAATGCGCAGGCTAAAAAAAAGCTTTGTTTTGGACCTATATTTCTAAACATTTTGTAATGTCCGCTACCATTAACCTAATACGCGTAGCAGGTGCATTGTGCTTGAAATTCCAAGAAATGCGTGCAAATGATTTGCGTAATTTTTTTATATAATCCGCAAACATGGAAAGTAGCATGTGTAATTAGGCCGGAGGTATTTTCTATACGGTGCGCTGGGAGACTCCATCTGTGTGTTGTTGTTTTTTTATTATTCTCTATCAAAGTTACCGCGCCATTAAGCGCGAAAGGGACCAAAACCGATAAGATAAAAAAAACCTGAACATAATATAATAACCGCAAAATTATTAGCCAGGATGAGTGCCTCCGAGAGAATTGTCGAAATTTCCGCAGCTAGATTGAGCAGCGCCGTAAGGGAGCCGCTGTATTGCCTAACAGCGTGAAACTTGTCGCTAGGAGAGAAGGAAGCCCTAAGGACTTCTTAAGAATTAAATGCTCCACTTAGCGAAAAAAGTTTCGTTGCTTTTGTCGTTGTCCGGTGGGAAAAATGGCCGCGCTATCAAGAGTAAAGGATTACACATGTGATCCGATGGAATTTGTACCCTGGATATGCACAGTTACCATCCCGGCGCTTTTCCAACTGTGCTATCTCCGCACACTTCCAGTGCAGAACAAAGTTGCTGTCGTTATTGTTTCTTTGTTTGTTGCGCGCACACGCACACGCACACACACACACACACACACACACACACACACACACACACACACACACACACACACACACACTATTAAGTATTAGCTAGGAATCGGCAGGTTTGTAAGGTAGTATTCACGTTTTACAAACTCCACAAAAATAGGCATTTAAATAAAAGCTATTTACATAACCACTGTTATGGCGCTCTTTTTCCGAGTTTGCTTTGCGCCATTAACATCCAACCATCATCCCCGAAAACTGTGTACAATAGTACGTGACGCACACCTGAACGTGGTGGCACATGACTAGAACGCGTTCAACCCTGCCACGCAGAACCCTGATTCCAAGGAAGCGGTGGCACGTGACAGTCTGCTTGCTGACGTAATTCGTGCTGTACGGCGAAAAAACGAAAGCGTAGAAAGAGACGCACACACGGCGCAGAACAAAAAAAGGCGGTATAAATTATTCGCACCAGAAGGTAAACAAACAAAAGCGAAGAAAGAGATACAAAGACGCTGTACCAGTAAACAAGTTGTTAGTAAGCATCGACAGGCCTTCGCCTTTACCGCACATAAGGAGACTTTTGAGTCTGAGGAGTTTTTCTTTTTGCAGGAGATGTTGATTGCAACGGTGACCTTGTTCATACAGTGGAGCCGGAGCATTTGTAAGAGTGAGCATGTGACTAACCAGCGCAGCTAGCCAGCGATATCTCACGACAGTCGCCAGCCCAAATTGTGACACTGTGCACGCACGTTATTCTGCTTATCAGCAAGATTGCGTAGGGAGTTATGAAACTGACGTCAGCCTCACAGGCAATCACCGCCGCTTGTAATCGTGAATTTTGGCACGTGGTTATCAGTAAATATCGCTGGTAGTACCACGCCATGGCATCTGGCGTCTTCACCGTCGAACACATTTTCTGTGCAGAAAGCCTAATCCTGATTAACTCAGTGTGAAGCACACGGACACGCTTACATGAACAGCCAGTTTCACAACACAGCGCCACTTTAAATCAGTTCGCTTAGTCTGCCCTCCATAGGCGGCTATTTCAAAAGAATTGCAACACATTTTAAAATATTTTCATGGTCTATAAGGTTTTCTGAACGTAGCCAACAAACGCATCTAGTCCTTAGATTAGGTAGTCAGAAAGTTTCCAGCAATGTGGTACTGTCTATTTTGATCAGATAACTCCGAAACTTGATTAAAATGTTCCGTATTTTTCTCGGTCTGGGCATTGTTTGCAGTCTCGAATGACATGTTTTAGCGATGTCATGGCTATTGGGCATGTTGCTTTAGGCTGCAGCAAATAACGCATTCCATGCCACCTTAACGAAATCGCAACAAAAGCAAAGAAGAAACTGGAAGACGTATCAGATGTGACAAGAACATGACGCAGTGTCGCACCATGCTTGCGATAACTGTAGATTTCATAGTGCTTCCAGGTTTGAAAAAAATAGTGGAAGCGTTTGTCGTATGCGTTTTGCAGCATCCCTTTATTGTGGCAACTTAGAACTAGAATTGATCGGGTATCTCTATTCCGGCCGTTCTAGGCAGAAAGCGAGGGAGAGGAACACATACTGAAGTGTTTATTTATCTTATTCGTCTAACGGTGCACCTTGCAACTTCAAACGTGACATAAGAGTAATGTAAAATTTACTGAGCCCCAGAAGAAAAATGGCATTTTAATGTGCAACGAGGAGAGCGCGCATGACTCCCACACATCCGAAAAAATTCCCACACATTCGAAAAAATTCACTCTTGCATACATGCTTTTCCGGGAGGTCACCCTGTCACCTTCACGTATTTCTATGGATTGTTTCAGCCGACATTCAGTAAAATATATACCGCAGCAGCGCATCCGTAACACACTCTTATCACCTAGGCACGCACCCAAAAGTAGTTTAAAGGTACTCCCACTGGTTGAATCTTCCATAGAAGCGTGCAAGTGCTTCTGCTCAAATTACAATAATATTGCCCTTACAACATCTGGCACAACACGCATGTCCTGCTTTCGAGGTCCAGCAGGTACAATGTGTCATAGCGTTCCACCGCGCCCTCTCTATTCCGCAGATGCAGCGGCACAGGCGCTATGCGGGCGTCCCTCGGTAGAGCCCCAACTGGAGCCCGAAGACCGAATCATGGGCGGCCAGCCTGCAGTTCCAGGCTCCTGGCCTTGGCACGTGGCCCTCCACAAGCACACCACGGGGCACAGCTGTGGCGGCGCACTCATCACCAACCGGCACATTATAACGGCTGCCCACTGCGTCTGGTGAGAGAACCTTTTGATCGCCAATGAAATGCCCGGTCTTTGGTACGACGACGCGCATACACCTCTACGGGGGCCTTGAAGCCACCATTTGTATTTCAGCCGAATAGGCACAGGCTCAGGAACATATACGCCTGTAGGTGCATGAACAGAAAAATAGTGGACAGACGTGGACAAATGAAATGCGGACACAAAAAGATCAGCCAGAATACGCATAATTGAAAAATACGTGGAGGACCCAAAGTGGTGCACTGTTGGTTTAATTGGAAAGCCATATTTCCGACCTTTTTTGCCGTAATGAAGCAACGGGATAATATGTCTTGCATGGCAATAAATCACGCTATTTGTGTGTTCTGCTTCATATTTTTGTGATCGCCTTTCATTTGTCAATGACTGTTCAAAGAGACGCAAGACGAGACACCAGGCAACTCTGACGGTCCCTTAAAGTTTATATTCTAAAACGTGGGGTTTTAGATCAGTGGATAAGAAATGACGTATTGTACTAGATTTGGCACAGCATCGCCGACAGATTCGCGCACACGTGCCTCGGAAAATTGTAGAACTCTCCTCATACGGGCTGCATGAAACCACCTAATGTTGAACGACTGTCTGGTGCTTCAGACGTGGTTTTCTTTCGGTAAAGAGTAATTTTAGGAAACCTTTAATGCACAATTTTGACACCTTCAGCCATACGTTATATCTCTTTCCAGCTTCGGTTAACCACCTCTCACTTAGTTATTGCGGCGTTATGTCACATGACACTATGGCATACTCTGAAATAAAACAAATTACTAGTAATTAGTCTCTTCCTCACATGACGTCATGAGAAGTTACGAAATTTATTACAATATACTGTCACCACTTTCTTTCATTCTAACTTATCTTGATAAAATGGCATTTCCTGCTTTTTACTTTATTTGGAAGTGTAAATTTGTAATGGCCAGGCTCAGGCTTTTGTTGAACCTAGACGTTTTTGATGTAGACACCACCCTCCCTCTATATCGAGGAACCATAGTGCATATCAACTCGGCGGGTGAGTCAGTTCCTGCAATATCGTTCTTTGCCACCGAAATGAAAAACCGTCTTTTTAAAGCGAAGCTTTCAGCCTCTCACTGCCGTCGCCTCTAGTCCGCCGGAACCCACTGCATGAACACCAAATTTCCTTAACGATGGGGATGGTCGTGGGTGAAGTGACAAAAATTTTATTCGCTTCCCGTAGTCGGAAACGAACCTGGGCCCGTCAGGTTATAAAGCAGACGTCTATCCGACTGCAGAATTCCGGCTCGGTCGAGGCAGTTTGGATATGGAGAGGGGTCATAGACGTGCAAAATTTAAACAATGCACTTTCCCGTCTAACAACGACGATGGGTCAACGCTAGGGAAGACTATAAAATGTCTTTATGAATAAAGCACTAGAGAGCACAATCGCAGTGCAGTAAACCTTCCTTCACACCACCTTATGTGTATGATAAAGTGGTGTGATGCGGGTCTGCTCGTTTTTGGGTTGGTTCGTTTGGTGTTGGACTTGATTTTCGAAATCTTCGAGTCCCCCCATCGTTATTTTTTCGAAAAAGGCGTAGTTCATTTTTAATAATAGACTCCTTTAGAAGTCGTGAGAGCAGTTATTTCTTCGCTTGAGACTTAAAAACACCTAGCATCTTCCGTTGACGAATCATTCCATCGCGTTGCTTCGCGCCGCTGCGGAAGTTTCCATCTTATTGTTTCTTCTCAGGGCGCCGCAGCCGGGCCAGCAGTACATCAAGGTTCACTTGGGTGCCCACAGCCGGGACGCTGTCCAGGGAAGTGAGATGTGGGAGGAAGTCGAAGAGATCTGCGCGCATTCAAGCTTCAAGCACAACCGGAAAACAGTGAGCTATTCGGCACGAATGCTACGTGTTTTAAATGAACGTGTAGTGTGAGCAGGAGGTAATCAGGCAAAACATGTCGAAATCCGTAAAAATGAAGGCACAAGATTGGAAGCCCCAGTCGAGTCGTGTACGCGTTTTGATGGTGATTTTTTTCGCCTTTGCCCACGTCCCTCTTCCAGCTCCGTATACTTAATGCAAACTATTTTTGTAGTGTAAGTTTTTTCGAGCATTGTGAAACGCAGATGTGAAAAAAGGCTCTGGGTTACACACGTAAATGGACGTTTTCGGTCTGCTCTCCAGTTTTTATCTCTTCTTTTCATTGCGTGGCTTTTGTTCGCGTTTTTTCGCCTAAATTAACACCTATATTAAAGCATTCCTTAAGTTTCAACAATTCGTTGTTTCCAACAATCGGCAAACTGTTGTTGTTTCTTTGTTTTCTAACTTATGGCACGCGTTCCCCGTACTGTATTCGCTCTTACACAGTATACGGTCAAAATAGGCACTTAGAGCACTCGAATTTTACGACACCTCTGTAGTTCTGTTGAGTGTTTTGACACTCCCAATCGCCTCCTCCTCGTTGTTTTTTCACAGAGCTTCCGCGGTGATATTGCCATTCTAAAATTGAAGAACAAAATCAACTTCACCAACGTGGTCCATCCCGTGTGCCTGCCGGTGAGCTACGAAGAAATTGTTGATGGCTCTCACCTATACGTCACTGGACGGGGACTTACAGGCCGTGAGTAATCCTGCGTAGAGCTGATAAATTTTAGCGTGCAAGTTTTGACGTTGTTTCGTAGCTTGGTAGACTAACGTGCATACAGCCCGAATACGCAGAGAGGTAAAGTAGGCGGCGCTTTCGGGCACTTCTGAATCACATTAGAAACTTAATCCAAACCAGATGACGACGCCAGTTAGGAATCGAACCAGTTTCGTCCCCTCGTAGGCATATTTACATTGATAACTTCAGTATAAGAGACAGTATATGAATGACGGCCTACAAAACGAATGAATGCGAATTATCGGCGCTGTATGAAAACGTCAGCATTTGGTGGGACGTTAGAACGTAAGGTTACATTTATAAGTATCCATTAAAGTAAAAAAGCGGCAACACCATATGATATCTTGACATAAAACAAAAAAGACGACAGACGTGAAGGGCATGCCACCTATTGCACGCCTTTTCCTAAAAGCCGTTCTCGTTGTTTATCCTCACTGACACACTGAAATATTGTTCAAATCCGACCCACTTCGCAGCATTGGGAGATTCATTAGCATCCAAGCTCGTTATGCTCACCTACACAAGTGTGAGGATGCGTAAGTTTGACTTATAGCACGCATAAGCTACAAAATGACATTTAGGCACACGTTAAAGACCATAAGGTAATTTAAATTAACCCGTAGATGTTAAAGTATGACGCGCCTCACAGCCTCGATATGTAGCGCATCAAAAATATTTTTTTCGGAGCCCAGCATGCTTTTGATTATCCAACCGCCTATTTTCCTGCATGTGAAAAATACTTTACACAGAAATGAAAAAAATCAGATCGTAATTGCAGTAGAATCGTGGCGGAATAGCAAAAGCCCGCTGTTGGCGCTTTACTTGCTTCCGCTCATTTGTTTCTCGAACAGAATTATCTCATGTAAGCGCACGCTGGTGATTCGTTACGGGGTGCATATTTCTCTATACGTTTAGTTATGAGAGAAACGCTCTGCGCCACAATTCATCCTTAGTTCTGTCTTAAAGCGAGACTTTGTATGGCTACGCGAAAGGAACATCCTGCGGTATCGTGTACGCAGAAAATTCTTCCGGTGCAACCACATGCGCATGCGCGAAAAAAATGAAGATGCAGCGGAGTTAGATATAACGGCGGCAGATATAGCGTGGTTTTGTGGATGACGTCGCTACATAAGAAAAACGTGCTGCTGGGCGAGTTTGCGTAAACTTTGCGGCATGGTTTTAGCGTTAAAATGGACGAACACAAGATGTTAGAGCGTAAGGTTACATTGATAAGTATCCACTAAAGTAAAAAAACAGCAAATCCGTACGAGATCGTGACATAAAATAAAACAAAAAATCGCGCCAATCCACCCCGTGAATGTGGTTGGAAAGCAAAGCTGTAAACGACACCCATAACGATTACTCATGCGACGTTACTTAAAATCACTCACATCGCTCTACAAATAGTAAAACCAGAGAGAAGTAAAATGCACTTAACCACACCATTTATTACTTCAAAGAGATATTCTTGGTAAGGTTACATCACGGCATGATGCATGAACGGTATTTGGTTGAGTTGTATTGGTGTAGAAAGAGTGGAAACTTTTTTTTATAAAATAAAAGTAAGCGCCAACGTGGTGTTAGACGATCTGACTTCTCCGTCTCTGCGCCGCGGACGGAGGCGACGAGACTTGCGGCTGAGAAGGAGGAGGAAGAAATACTTCTGTTTAGATTTCTGAACGGCCCAGAGTGCAGCCTTGGGGAGTGATTCCTTCTTCTGTGGGGCCAATATGCAGTCCGCGCGGCCTGTGTTCTGTCCACCCGCTGAAGCTGGGTAGGTAGAGAGGGCCTGGACAGCAGCATCTCCCATTGCTCTTGTTGGGTAGTTGACGGAAAGAGAGGAGGGTGCTCAGGGCTAAAGTCGCACACCCCGATTACGGGGCGGAGTATTCCTACTTCTGAGAAAAGTTTACATTCAGCTTCGTAGCGATTCGGATGCATTACGTGTAGACGCGTAGGCTGTGGGAAGGAGCCCGGATTGTATGAGCCGTAGGGTTCTCTCTGGAAAGGTCAGGGTAAGGCGAAGGTACGGTCTGTCTCAGAAGGCGATAATGCTGGATTATCTCCCTGGACGTGACAAGCGGGTGACTGTCCTCGTGCAGCTCCATAGCATGGGAGGTAAAAGCGCAGGCTTGTTGGGTGGGCGTATTTGTTGCCCTCCATTGAAGCGTGAGGCGGCGTCCAGATGAGCTGAATGGAACCGTTCGGGGAGTGGTTTTTTAGCACGCACAGTGCAGGTCAGGACACCCAACCCGACTGGTAATTCCAGTAGGCTTGCTGGGAATCGGTGACTACCCTCCGAACCCATGGTTGAGTGAGAGCCAAGGTGATGGCTGCCTCTTCTGCTGCCGTCATTTGTTGGGTCCTAAGCGAGGTAAACGCAAGGAGGTTGGTTCTGGAGGTATCCACGATGGTGGCGTGTTGCTGCCCTCGATGTTAGGAGAAGTCTGTGTAGATAACTGCATGAGCCCCACCGAGGGTAGTGTTTAGCGCTTGAGACCGTGCTTTTCGTTGACGCTCGTCATGTGAGGGGTTCATATTTCTAAGGAAAGGGAGCATCTTTAGTTTTAGTCGCCAAGAGTCTGGCAGTACGTCAAGCAGAGTGACATTATGGGCTGCCCAGCCAATCTGGCGAAGCATGCGGTTACCTACCGCAGTTCTGAGTCGGACCTTCTGGTTAGAAAGACAGCCTTCTATCAGCTCTTCCACCGTGTTGTGGAGCCCGTGCTAAGCAGCCTCAGTGTGGACGCACTCATGAGAAGACCAATGGCCTCCTCAACCGCCTTTCTAATCATTATATAAAGCATCTCTATGTCTTCCTCGTCGAGAAGAAGATAGGGGTTTGTCGTAAGGAACTCTCGAGAGGACAAAAGCTTCAATTAACCGAAAGGTACGGGATTCTTTTAGGCCTCGCTTCTTGGTTGCAACTCGCCTGATCATGTGTATGATTACATTAATGCTGTTTTTGAGGCGCTGCAAGGAGACGTCACTCTTGGTGTTTGCCTGGAAATGTAGGCCCAGGATCTTGATGCTGCGGTTTGGAGTGATGGCCTGGTCATGAAGGAGTATTTGAATGTATTCCTTGATGTGGAGTGAGGGCGGACGACAAGGAGCTGCGATTTTTTACGTGAACACTGGAGGCCACAGGCTTTAGCACATTGGCGTACTAAAAGTGAGATTCCTTGGATTGGTGTGAGCTTCCTTTAATTTTTGTAACTCTTAGCACATGAGCAAGGTGCGCACAGGGCCTCTAGATGGGCGTGAGTGGTCGTGTGACGCCTTCACGTGGCATTCAACGAGAAGGCAGGGGGTAAACCCGTAGATGTGCTTGGTGAGTACACCATTTGTCTTCCCGTGGTCGCGTGGGCTCGTAGCTGAATCGGTAAGACAACGGGCTCTCGCTTTGTTAGGCTATTAGTTCCAGGTCCGATTCCCCGCGGTGCCAGTAAATTCTTTTATTTGTTCGCTGGAGTTTTCTGGTGACACCAACGGTCGCGAAAGAACCCTTGGGGGGTAGAGGTAGAAAGCTTTGCTTTAAAACGACCCACGTGAAGGCCAGGCCAGCAAGAGGATAGGACTAGCGCCTGTTCTGTCCTCTTTCTTGTGTTCGTCCATGTTTAGCGCTAAAACTATGTCGCGACGTAGCTTCACTTTCGCATCTGCCGGCACTGGTGAGAGAGAACGTCGCAACCGAGACAGCAACACTGAGTCTCTCTTGCAGGAGAGCGCGCGCGCAGCCAGATAAAGCGGAAAGCACACCTCAGGCGAAAACGCCGGGCAGGGGCGGCGGTTGTTCGATCAGAGCAGCGCCAACCTGGAAATGACAAATGACTACAGCTTTTCCGGTTAACTACCCGGGAGCATTTTTGCTTTTTTGTGTCACTCTGGCTATCATGAAGAGCTGATACCGACGACATAAATGGCATTTCTCCTGTGCTCCCAAGTTCATTCATACATCGGCGATTCACTAGAAACATCAACATTTGCCTTGCATTCTTCTTGTTCTGCTCATTGCCCAGAATGCTTGCAAAAATTTGTGCCAATTGGTATGAAGGCAGCCATAAAATCAAGTGCATAAAAAATAGCTCTTGTGCTCACTGGACCTAGCTCGGTTGCTCATTTGTACATTGCTCAGCTTACTTGGGGAGTACATAATTAGAAAAGAAACCACCCAAGGAGTAAGAAGGTGTTCTCGGGTACTTCAGGCATTTTCGTGCTCGCTTGTTTTGAGTATGTCTGACATTTCCGTCGTGTTAAAAAACTGCTGTAGTGTGGAATAAATCGGCTATGGTCGCGGGACAGACTTCATTTACCGACCTTGCGAAAATAGTTTCCTGCTCCCCTTTCACGTGCACGCTTGACTGTACTTGGACCCATGGCTAACTGCCTCATGACCAGCCTTGCCACTTTCCTTAGCATTGATATCTGTGTCCTAAGAGGCTAAACGAAATATCTAGAGGCGTAAAACTGCGCAGAAGCTTCCTTTTTAAATTTTTTTGTTTTGTTCACCCATGCGAGATATTCATACAAAAAGCAAGAGATCTGAACCTATAATTTTCATCAAAACCTTCGTCTCTATGAGAAACAAGATGAGCACAATTGGTTCTTGATGTCATTCTGTGCAACGCTGCTCGGGTGCGTAAAAGCAAGAAGAGGAGAAAAAATGGGGAATGAACAACATGAGCAAAATAAGCAAACTTTAGATCTACGAATTTTTTGCTCGCTACACAATTAAAAAAAAAAGCACTGTTCTTCCGTTGTGATGATGAGCAGTTTGTTCAACCATTTTGTAAACTGATTTTCGGACTACTGCAGACATACTTGCCTTTATTATATTATAATGCTGCGAAATTCTCGTTCGATGTTTTATCTCGCAATCTTCCCCATCACTCTCATCCTATCTACTTTGGTTCCGGCGACGAAAGTGAGCTATACATTGAGGACATCAGACGGCGTTGTTGACACAAGCGAGGCGAAGGGTTTCACACAACCTTGATCTGATTCCCTAGTTAGAAACGGGGACACGACATATGTGGCCTGTTTACGACCTCATCGCCACACACTCAGGAGTAACAAAGATGCAAGGGTTGCCTCCATGGAAAGCAACGAGAGGTTTCAGTCCCGCCCAGTCCGATAGCTAGCTCTTCATCTTAGCGAATGGGTGCTAATGTAGCGGCTCCTAAAAAAAGATACGCTACCGGTTCACCAAAAACGTAGAATAGGAAGCAAACATTGTCATCATGCGTTCCAAGTCCCGTACGTTGGCCATCAGCAAAACCGTCCGCGCTAGAGGATTTTTAATATTTGAGTTAGTGTTCTTGCTTGTTACGGCTGACTGGACAGAAGAACCCGGTTCGTGAAGCAGCAGTGTACTGTATACATGTATAATTTGGAACTTGTAACTCTTCATTAAGTCGGTAGAAGGTATTTTACGAACCTTGCTTTGCAGAAATGTATTCTGCAAAAGCAAGAATGCTGTCCATTATAAAAAAAAACTAACACAGCATAGGTGGGTCCCGTTACTATTTACAGCCCCATTTCAAAATAATTTCGCTATTTTCGTTTGCCTGTTGAATTGTGCAACTGGAGGCACTCCTGTTTCTAGGTAATATTAAATATAATGAACCCTCCTTGGAATTTTATAAAGGTGCCGTGGCCGCACAACGACTATTACATTAGGCTCATACTCATGTAACTTTTTCTAGCATGTTGAAGACTTCATAGAAGGAAGATGATTTCGCAGCAGAACGTTAGCGTGTGTATTACTGCTTGCAGCGATGCTTATCCAATTGAGACACACGATTATAAGTGCTAGTTGGAATCGCACTTCTGCCTTTTTATGGGAGAGTTTCTAAACACAGCTTACTGCACAGAAATAGGAAAATTTTACACAGCCACTGCATTAGGAAGAGAATTGCAGTAACAAGCACCATGCGAATCCTCTGTATATATTCTTACTTCATGGCATTTGCCTTCTTTGTGAGGCAAAGGGAGGCTTCAAAAAATAATGCGTAAATGTACTAATTTGTACGGGCTAATAATGTACGGGCTGAATATACGGGCTAATGTACGGACTAAATGTACGGGCTGATAAACAGATTCCTAAGTAGGTGACGAAATACTTTTCATGCAATGGGCACCTATTACAAAAAATGAGGGCATGGAAATGAAAGCGGCCCCTAGTGCACTTCTTATTTCTGGAGCTTGCAACAATCTAAAAGTACCAAAATTTGTTTGAACACAAAGGAAGATACGAAATAGTAACCCCCAAAATTAAATATTTTAATATTCAACTGTGTCTAGGACACAGTTGAATGTGTTAGCAGTACTGCCCTTCAGTACTGCTAACACATCTTGATTTACGTCATCGCCTTCTAGAAGCGAACCTTGTTGTAATGAATATTGATATAGCGAAATATCGGCGACCGTACTAAATAGGGATTATCGTTGGTCACGCTTAATTTAAATGTCAGGTATCCTTTTTATAACGAAACCGCCATAGCCGGCACGATATCGGGTATAAGGAAGAAATATTTGGTTGACGCGAGGCTCCCAACTCGAAAGCTAGCTTTAAAACGCAAAAAAAAATAATTAGAAGATAACTGTTTCTAAAACTAGAAATGTAGAAAAGGCCATTTCGGGCACTCACACTGCGGCAACGTTCATCCTCCAGTGGTGTGAAAAGCTTCCAGACGAAGATCATGTCCTTCTTCAAATAATTACGAATTCAGGCATGCATTGTCAAACGAACTTTGATCAGTGGTTATTTTACGTTGTGATGTTTCGGACCATTTAGTTTGAAATGCCACAAGGTGCCATGGAAGAATTACCTTGTTTATGGGGGCTTCCAAGCCTAGAATAATGCGTTTTTGTATCTAGACTTCCTGCGAGAGTGATTGTGCCAATGTGTTGGAGGAGGTTTTTACCTCTAGTGTTACAAAGAATATTGGATATAGCGAACTAATTTACTGCCCCGATATTACTTCGCTATGACGAGGTTCGACTGTACAAATATACGAATATTTTGCCGCAATGTAAGAAAAGAACTACGACTTGTGTCTTAGCTTGTCGGAAAGTGATTAAAGACCGTAATAACGGGAACAGCAAACGTAGAACGTTTCCTTTATTTATGATCATGAATGAGCACGACGAATAGGTTTTCACACGAACAACTCCAGAACAAAAAGGCAAATTATTTTAGTGATAACAGGAACATAATGAGTGATTGAACCATTCTTACCTCACCATCATTGCCTCTGACATTCATAACAAAGACAGAAAATCTCGCGAGAACCAAAGGAGCAAGTTAAACTTTCCGCATTTACTCGTCCTGCGCAGAGCACTAAGTGAATAATTTTTGGGGATATGTGACAACTGCTCCGTAAACATTTGAAGCTACTGAAAGTTCAGCCAAAAACAGCCACCAGCTTTATCCGACAGCCGTTGCAGTCTGATGTTACTCTGCTCATTCTAGAGATTGTAGGTAAGATACCATCATGCGTTTCAAGAAAGCACTTCAACATATTATTTCACACGCCACGTGTTCTGGCTAACCTTTGTTTGTATACAGTAGGGGCATTCGCTGTGAATGGCTGGAATTATAATCTACCGCTTAAAAAAAGAAACTTCGTTTAGTAAGAACATTTAGCACTACTTGAATAACCGTAACAAACGCCTGTTTGTATTATTTTTCTGGGAAGTAACAGCAGGCTTTGTTCAGTAAGTAGAACCAGCATTTCGTGTTATAGCATAGCACTTATACATGTGCAACGCGCAGGCGACGTCACACAGTGTTTCGATATGTGCTCCTTACCATAAGCTTGTTTCTGCGATGTATTAAACTAAACAAAGTTTGCTGGTTCAGTCAAGACTGAGGCTCCGTTTGGTAGATAAGGTCAGCAACGATGCAGATTCAGTATTGTGTTTGCGTAGCTGGAGCTGCTCGACTAGTTTCGTAGCCCTTACTCTCGTAAACATAAAGATTAACGCAAAATTTACTTTCCCGGTTGGAAGTAATCTAATGTTACGGGAGGAAGGCGCATTATATTTCACTATTTGCAAGGCAGTCGTGACGGCCGCAGGATCTAACGTCAAGGCCGCTAGTATGAACCGCTGAGGCCCACAGTCAACCTTCGCCAATCATCATCATTCGTCAACCTTCCTCTTTGTGAATCATCAGCTGGACGTCGAAATTGTATAGAGATGGAAGACTGAAGAGGGAGATTGAACACCTTACTTGGGATGTCCCTCAACGTGCGTCGTAGTCTTTAAAATGCACTGGCTTGCATTTCAGCTACAACCTCAGTTCAGCCCGGGTTGTCCTGATCAGACAAAAATATTCATATAAAGCTGCTAGAAAACCAGCCAAGTAGTTTTGCGAGAGAACAGTCATGGAATCCCTTTCACCTGCTAACAACCTCCAATAAATGTCAAATTTCAATTCTGAACGCCAACGAGTACTGTCGGTTCATAGTGGTCGAGGGATGCATGCCGATATTAAACAGGGCGCGCGGATACCACATACCGATATTTCATACATGCTACGAGATAACAAGGACCTTAAGTTAAACATTTCTCTGCAGCGTTTAGACAAGCAACACGAAGTCCCACTGCTAAAAGTTACGCGTTCAACAATCGCCGGACCTCTCAGCGGTTTTAAAAATTAAAAATGTATGACCGCCGTTATTCTCGGAATACGATTTATTAAAAATATAATATTGAAGTACGGGAAAGGTTCCTCTTTGGCGTGATTACCTATCTTGTACTCGGCAGAAGAGACGAGCAGAGAAATTTATAAAGACTTATAAAGAGACTTATAAATCCAACCAAAAGGTGCGAGGTTGGAAGACAAATGTTCACATTATTATCCCAAATATTCATGAACATAGTATGGCTGCCAAAGCAGAACTAACGAACAAATTGCCTCTGAAGGATTCCTTGAGCGGACGCTATGTGCAGACACAATTCCACGTACACGTGCATGCCTAATGAAAGATATGGAAACGTGGGATTGACATATTCGCAACGCCATTACATTGCTAGTATACGGTAAGGTGATCTGCCATTTGCCTATGCCGACATCCATACACAAGACATATTTCCACGATCTTGGTTTTCCTCGTTTCAAAGTGGTAACTTTGGCATAAATTATGCCCCGAACATCCATCATAATCGTAAATATGCATGGGAATAGCTATCACTATCACTGGCGGTTACGGAACATTGAGGTGCTCTTAGTTGATTTTTTTAGTATTCAAGCTTCTGAATTTGCTCTATTTATGAGTGATTACCCTAGGATTATGTTTCACCAGTACCAGACCCGGTGACATATTTTAGAAAGGTGTTTTTCTAAAATGCTTTAGTGAGCCTACCTGCCTTTTTGTGGCTAATTTGATAAAATCAAACAACAGAAAACTTTTCTTACGTAACTTTTCACGGTTATTTCAGTTGCCCTTCAGTACTGCTCTCACAGTCAATAATGTTTGTACAGAAATGACGACAATATCGGCGCACGATGCACCGAATTATTCCTGTTTTCGTTTTCCAACAGGTCCTGGCAAGAGTGAAACCACAGACCTAAAGCAAACTTTAACGAAAGCCATGAGCACAGAAGCGTGCCGAGACCACAGCGGCCGCAACGTTCCACCGACAATACTCTGTGGAGGACATGATTACGGATCATCCTGTGATGTGAGTCAAAACGTATTGCCTCGTCATGGTTTCGGCTGTCAGATTTGAATAGATTTTTCAACCTTTTGTCTTTCGCGATAGGACGGTTATCGCGTCTCAATTTCTGTATGCATATTTCTCGAAGTTGCCCACTATGATTTACAACCCAAGCTGACTCTTGTAATACTTTATATCGTGTAGCAATTTTTTTGTTTCAGTAATTAGAAACTTCGCAATGTATGCTTGGCTGTTTTGTGCCTCTAAATTACGTGTATATTATTCCAAACGTTCAGTATCAAAAAAGTGCTGCCTGGCTCAGTACTGTGTTCGTCCAGTTCACCACAACCGAAATTACTATAGTTCATCGATTCCATTACGAAATTTAGGACTGTCTCCACTCCCGCCAGCATCGTTTTCTTTCACCATTACGTCTTATTTATAAAGAACAAGGTGCTGTCCCGTTGTGAGTTGGGATTCTTGGCTTGATGGGTGTTACTGGGAGAAGTGATTCGGGGCACCAAAAGCGTTGTCATTTGGGAGTACGCTATATACAACCCACCTACCATTACGTCTTATTTATAAAGAACAAGGTGCTGTCCCGTTGTGAGTTGGGATTCTTGGCTTGATGGGTGTTACTGGGAGAAGTGATTCGGGGCACCAAAAGCGTTGTCGTTTGGGAGTACGCTATATACAACCCACCTACCGTTAACTTCTCCCACTGACAAAACTATCATTGGGCGTTACCTTTAAACGGTAAGATAGGAAGTACTCAGAGCAGTGCCGTTGAGATGTAGTGTCAGCCGCGCGCTTCACCCTGGAGTTTGCTTCAAAAAATAGATCTTGCATCGTAGCAAGACTTGCCAGTCAGTACCAATTAGTGTTTCCAACTGGTGTTGTGCCAAATAGTACATTATTTATACAATAAGAAAGCCCAAACTCGCACGAAAGACTGTAATAAGCAAGGTGCAAGTGCTCTATCCACACTTCTTCCATCTGTGGATTTTCTACTGGTGTGCAGTCTTTTAATAAAAGCGGAGCTGTTTAAGCTTCAGCTTTGTCGCGTGCCGTTAGCAAAAAAATACCAAGAAAAAAAACTGCGTTGATTGTAAATGTTGTACAACCAAAGATAGGGTATTATAAAAGTGAAGCTGGCTTTCGCACCTGCTCCAGTGGGAGTACAAGGGGCATATGCGTAAGCTCACCCATTACTAGGATATTCTAAAAGCGACAGTTTTTCTTTGGCTACTAAAACGGAAAACAAAATGGCGCAGCTTGAACTACTGGTGCAAAGCCGGAAAAAATGCGGGGCTGCTGGCCGACCTGGCTTCTTCCAGCCTAGTATCCGCTGTCAGTGTGGGCGACACACTGGCACCGCCTTGTGAAATCCGGCTAAACTTGGCCTGACACCTTAAGACTTAGCCCAGCTAAGCACGAAAATCACAAAACCTAACAAAACTTAGCAAAACCTAGCAAAAGTTATCAAAACTTCGCAAAACCGGAAGAAGCTAGGCCGACCCCCAGCTCCACTGTTCCTCCAGACTTGCATTACTAGCGCAAGCTGCGCCATTTTCTTTAAATCTCATATACTCCGTAAATAAGAGATCTCACCTCTAATTTAAAAGACAAATAATATAATACTTCGGACGTGTTGCCCTTTTACGCCATGGTTGTTCTTCCTAAGACTCTTCATGAACATGTTACGATGACGCTCATGTTCTCACGGTACAAACAGTCATCAAATCATCGTCAAACTGTTTTGACGCAAGCTAGAGGCAGACGCGTTTCTGCCTCCGTGCACCTAAACGTTTCTCTTCTCTGCTCCCAATTACTTCGATTAGGCGAAGCCTAATAACGTTTCTTGCGAATAGGTGCAGATCCCCAAAAAATCTGCACATTTACTTGTTTTTTTTTAGGAGTTTGTTTCCCCATCCGCCATGTCTGCTTAAGCCCACTGAAGCGTTGGGGTTTTCTGCATGGCGGGGGATGGTCGCCGGTGTCAAGGCGTTGACCATGATGCGAAGAAGATCCCACTGATAAATTTCGGGCCATTTACCTCCGTCACCTAAATGTTCTATCTTCTTTCCTGATAAAACGTTGGAGAAAGTAAGGGGTCCGGAGTATTTTCTCTATGAACACAGCAACTTGGTAGCTATATCCGCTGTTCACATGCTAACTGAAGCGCTTTTTAAGCCTTTAGCCCGTCTGATAGTCTATTTCACGAGATGCTGCAGCAGGATGAAAGCAACAGGACGATCAACAAAGTCGCCAAACAAGCGCATCTGACTTACCGTTACGTTCTAATGAGGACGGCAGCATAATAAAATTAGGCAATAGGCGTTGCGGCCCTGGAAGGGCGTATCCGTACCCTCGCTGCGCTGGTGGAACCAATTCGATGAGCGCCGTACTAAGGCCCTCCTGCACACGGCTTGCGGAATGAACTATACATGCGATCATTTTTCTGGCGTTCTACTGTAATTATCACGCAGATATCCGTTATTTACCGGCCAATTGTCGCGATGTACACCATGATATAAGCTGGAGCTGTGAAGTAGTGCCGGGAATTAAGCGGCCTCAAAATAAACTGCCCATGTAGAACACACTTCAGTCACGAGCAGACACATTTTCTGACCAATCGTGAGACATAGGACACACACCTTTCGGAGTTTTGATTATTGGCGGCGAATAGTTTTAAAAGGGGCCACTCGGGCGGAGCGATTTCCGACAGACCGCACAAGGCTAGGCCCGCCAGTTGCATAACAACTCATTTACTTACAATACACCATATCTGAAAATCCATCAACGTTCCTCCCAAAAAAACCCCAGCCGGGGATTCTTTTTTACGGTAACTATACATTGAGTTTTGCTGCTGAGGGGGGGGGGGGGGGTGGAGAAAAGGAGGGTTAGACCTTCGCTGTTCTCGCGTCTTTCTACCCAACAAAACTTTTACCAAATGCCGTCTTGCTGTTCTCTGAACAACGCCTACAAATAGGTGGAGAATTATTCCGCACTAAATCGACAGTGCCAGTTGAACTGCGCCAGTTGCTGAATGGAAATATCAGACAAGCAAGTTATTCCTTCCACAAATTTCTTTCTTAAAACGTTATTTATCCTTGCGATGTTTCCAAAAAACTAACTTATTGGTGGGTTGAATGCTAAAGGAATTACCTAACCACCAAATTTAGAGCACTTTTTTTTTCTTGCAGAAAATTACTACTCGAAAGCCATTTCTGAGGGTGAAGCATTTGTGTACCAATCATTCAAAGTTTTTCTACATTTAATTCGTAATAATCAAGAGCATCGAGTTTCTTCAAAAGTGCGACTATTTCTTTCTTTCGAAGCGCATTAATCATTCGTTCATGTCATAGGTAATTGCAAAGCAGTAAGGTTCAGTTTCTGACCACAAACTTGTTGAAGGGTGCTCCGGATCAGGTGAAGGATTGTTTATCCCCCGCTCCTCAGTGTTGTAAGAGCAACAAAATTTGTTATGTTCATTGTGTTTTGTGCCGCGCCCACCGTGCGTATAGAAAAAAAACCTTGCACATGCATTTCCGTAAAGGCTTCTCATTGTTTTCAACATACTTTTTCCGGCTTTTTTATCCCTAGGGTGACAGCGGAGGTCCAGTTGTGCACAGGAACAATGGAACGTGGACTCTGCATGGCATCGTGGTGGGTGGGCCACAGCGGTGCGGCCAAGAAGATGAGCCGCTGTACTTCGCCAAGGTCTCTCACTATGTCCGAAATTTCATCGACGTCTACGTGAACGCCAAAACGAGCCGAAAGACATTACGCAAAATATGCAACTTCCTCTAGGTAGTGAAGATGGTATTATTGTTTATTCGTATAATATTTGTGCGCGGCTTCGACGGGCATATGCATTTTTGTGTGTGAAGTGCTATTACATTTTTGTGTTTAAAAAATCACCCGCATTCATTGCTAATAAAATCACCAACATCAGTGGAAACTCCGCGTTCTTACTTTACCCGAAGCTCGTTTTCTTACGTTGGTAAGGACCAGTAAAAATCATGAACAAGGCAAGAGAACTCAGACTGGCTTGTTTATGCATAACGCATCATTCAAGCGCCTTGTAAACAAAACCGACAGACGAGAGAGAGAGAGAGAGAGAGAGAGAGAGAGAGACGAAAAAAAATACATTGCACTGCCTTTTTCTGTTGCGCTCACTCTTTGAAATGATTGGGATTATGACGATGGTGAGGATTATTATGATGGCGGTGGTGATGTTAATGATGATGCCCGGGATGCTTTTCGCTCGTACCCATAAGGGGGGATTGGTCAAGCTTAAATCATCGACTTTACGTCGACTGAGCCCTAAAAGATTAATTTATTCTCCAGAACAAAGGGCGGGAAACAAATTCTGCTATCATAAAACACCAAATTACCCAATAAATATAGATTCCTTAGCAATTTAGCTGACGTGTAGTAGAGTGATCAGCCTAAATACATATACCGATCTCTCGTAATGCCTGCCCCAAATCTGCTTTCCCAAAAATTAAGCTGAGTGGGATGGAACTGGTCTGCTCCATATGCTCAATGGGCTCCTTCAAAAGCACCTGTCGAGCTGCCAAAAAGCGGCGGCAGTGGAGAAGAAAACGTTTACGGGACCTGCCACCGTACACACAGTTTAGAAGCGGAGAGTCGGGGTGGAATTTGTCTTTTTAGATCAGGGCTTTCCGTTTCTGGACTGTGTGAACGGCGGCTCTCGTTTAACACCGGAGTGGGGGCTCGGCCGGTAGCTTCGGGGACGGTCCTCAGGCTTACAAAGAGTGGGGTAGCCATGTTGCTGCCGCCAGTGTCCGAACTGCACCTTCTGTGTGGAGATTCTGCACCGACACCTCAATACAGGGGCATAAATTGTGCTCGAAAGTAAATGTTTCATATCAGAGCAAAACATTTTGTGCTGGCAGGTTGATAGCAAACGGCACAGCCATCCGCTTCCACCATTCATGTGACACTCTGGTTAATTTTTATCCAATGTATCTTCCAATGCGATTAGCGCTTCAACAGCTGAATATAACTTACAGCATCAGCTACAGCTCCTCGGTTTCACTCAAAGCTATGACGGCAGCGGCCGGCCGATATCAACGATACCAGCCATCAAATACCCATCTTCCATCGGCGTTGCTGATTTTGGCATCGCAAAATTTCAGGGCAACGCTGCATCTCGAACTCACCATTCAAACGCCTTTTGAATTCTGCTAAAGGACGAAATAATATTTCGCACTCTGTACAATTAACTTCGCAGTCCGAAAATCAATTTTCTCTAAACACTCTGGTTTGGGCACCCAATGATGTTCACGCCTGAGGAAAAGAAAAAGTGTGTTCGTTGTTTTCTCCATTTATATGACAGGGAAAGTGATTTAGAAAACATGCCTTCACTGCAATAAATTTTAAAACCGAAGCTACTTCCTTCTTCAGGATTACATGTTGTTGATGAAACAATTGTAAAGAAATGTCTTTAGCAGGACCTAACCTATGTTTAAAGTTGTGTGCGTGTATGACAGATTGTGAATGGACATTTTGAGTCTAAATTAGAATTTTTGAATCCCTAATTTTGCATGTTGAACCAACATCGCAGAGTTTCACAATCAGGAGCTACCAGGTTGAGACGATGTTAGGCTATACGTTACCTGGCCGCCACTTCAGAAGAGGCGCCGAGCCGAGCCTACCGAACCTGTGCCGAGAAAGTATTGGCTGCAGGTATCGCTACCGAAGCTGTGCGTGTTTTCTTGTGTTCCCGTGTGTATGCCTCGGGGTGTGTGCGTGCGAGGAAGAGGGGGGATTATGTTCATGCATTTTTAATTGCCTAAGCTTTTCATGCGGACTCACCAAGGAAATCCGTCTGTCCGTCGGTGACGTTTGGTATTTGACACTGTCGCTTTGTACGAAACCGCTGTAAAAGTAAATATAAACTCGCATATGGAAAAAAATCTATGCTTAAAAATTTGCTGGTTATGCTTGAAAATTAGGTTTGAAAATTTTCAATGATGTGATTCGTACCCGGGACTGCTGTGTCTGAATACAGGCATCTTAGCCACTACACTGCCGGGTCGTTGTCTTAGGCGGCGCAAAAGATAATCGTGGTTGTACCGTTGGCTGCCAAATGCGGCAACGATGATACAGCATCTCGCCGCAGTACACAGGAGCGACATTGAGTCACGCGGAATCTTAAATGATTGAATTCCCAGCGTACTGGTTCGTGACTCGCCCCAGTCCAGTCGGGCTTCACCTTAGCGTCTCCCCGCAGGACACAGCCTGTTCCATAACTGGAACGTTCGATAATCTGAAGAGGATCGCCTTTTTTCGGCCACTTAAACCAGAAACGTTTGGTCTGTCTGTATGTCTGTCTGTTTTTTAGAAAGAGTTTATTTGACAATACGCACAAACCTTACACTACAAATTTACAGGACACAAAACATACAAGCAAAATTTATACAGGCCTATAAATACACTGGAATGGTCAGAACAATCACGTTAATTAACCATTTGCAGTATAGGAGGAAAGCTATTGTATAACTATACAACCATATATGTCACTTTGTCCTTCGATTCGGCCTTCAGGCTAGAAGTTAAATGAATACTTGAACGAGATGTTTATATATGCAAAGCATTTCCAAACAACAGAATCTGGAAACGCATTTCATACTTGCCAACATTTTTTAGCAAAACGAAAACATCAGGCATATTTCACACAAGCTATCAATAAATAAGTGATATTCTCAGTGCTCATTCAAATAAAGCACTAGGTTGCTTGATTTTTGCGATAGCAAATAAAATGTACACGTTAAAAATAATTTTTTAACCAAAAAAATACAAAAAGGCCAGCGCTGAAGGCCGTACCTTGTGGCGTCGTTCCAAATACAACCGTAAGTAAAGTTCCAATAAGTGTCCAGCAAGGCATGGAACGCGGGAACTTCGAATTGATTTTAGCAAACCTCCTCTGTTTTATCGTTCCAGGAGCGAGACAACAGGGGAAGAACGTCAGAGGTGGGCGGGGGATAGAAGGGAGGCATTTACGTGGCAGATGCAGCAGAAGACTATCGTCTTTCGGTGACATTTGCAGCGATGCGAGCAGATACGCGGACATGTTTTTTCACCACGCGGTTCCGCCGTGGGAAAATGGACATCGCCGACCCGCGTTACCAGCGAACGCGTCCCGTTGTCTACCACACTAAGCCACCATTAAATGAGAACCAGGATGCTGAAACCCAGAAAGAAAAGGTGCGTATCCAGTGCTGAAGAAACAGCAAAGGGAAGAAACACAGTGTCGAGGTAGCTGCCAACTCTAACGGAGCCAAAAAAGATGAGGGCAGCATTGTAATGCATACAGACCGCGGCGCTACACGGAAAGCCGCCATGCACCACAAGCACTACAAATACAATCGCGTGGTTCTGAATGCCGTAGGCAACAAAGAGTGCAGTTGTACGAAAAACAGGACAAGAAAAAATGCCTCAACTACGCCTAATGCCACCGTCAACAACGCGCCGACACCCATCGTCTGAAAGAACAGTGATAGCCCATTTACAAGTTCTCTGTGGACAAGTTCCTTAAAAAGGTAATCGGAAAATCGCGTAACGTCAGTGGTAGATTGTGCTTTTGTATAAAGCGGTCATGGGCGGCGGGGACACGAACCGTAGCGCGTGCTCTTAGAAATATGGCACGAATGAAATGAGCGCGCGGGGGTTGTGGTTGGCGGAAGAGGAAAAGGAAAGGAAAGGCACTGGGGATATTTTGAGCTCGGCAGGGAGCTCACCTGCATACAACCCAGTGCAGGGGAAGGGAAGTAGAGCGGGAGTGACCGGGAAAAGTGGATAGAGGGAGAGGGAAAGAGAGAGAAAAAGGTATAAAGAGAGCCTCCAGGTCTAGAAAGCTGTCAGCCCGAGCGCATCAGTCTGGGCACTACACTCCGGGCTACAACCGCTGCGTGAGGCCGGTTATCTCCAGGTAATGGAGCAGATGGGCGAAGACTTCCCGTTGGGTTGTCTCAGGCCCCTTCGGGAACACAAGGTCCTCCATGCCGCCGCTGGGCAGGCCTCGACGCTGGAGCGCTCGGTGGAGCTCTGCTCTCGGACTCGCCTGGTGGGGGCAGAAGCAGAGTAGGTGCTCCAGCGTCTCTGGTTCCGGGGAGTCCCCACATTTAGGGGACTTCTGGCGCCCGTGTCGGTGCAGACGCTCCGCCAAAATGCAGCAGTCGAGCCGCATGCGGAGAAGCAGGCAGTGGGCATCCCCGCTAATGCGTGCCGGCAGCGGCTGTGGCGCCAGGGCACTCACAACGCGGAGGTCGAGGTGCATTGACTGCACTATGCGGGCCATGGCAGTGAGGGCCTCGATGAAGGCGTAAACGTCTTGGGAAACTGGGGCGCCCTTCTGGTAGGCCTCCCTGGCTCGGGCGTCGGCACCCTCGTTTCCCCGGATGCCACTGTGGCCCGGCCGCCAGTGGAGCCGCAGGTCGCAGCCTCGGGAAGCCACAGTGTGCAGCTTCGCTGCAAGGGAGCGCTCCGGGTAGCCGCTGCTGTTGGTGGGCTGGTCGGCTGCGTGCAGCCGCTGCACGGCAGTCCTGGAATCCGTGAGGATGGCCGCCCCCGTGTGGTTCTGGGGCCCCCTCTCGAAGAGGAGGTCGGCGGTCAGGTGCAGCGCTGCCAGCTCCGCCGGTGTGGAAGAAGTGGGGAAAGGCAGGCGGCAGTTCCGGCTGGCTCCCAGCTCAGGCACCACGCACGCATCCGCCCCCTCACCCGTGCTGTGCTTGACGGAGCCGTCCGTGAAGAGATGCAGGTTGCTGGTCAGCTCGTCCTGCAGCAGGGCGGCCGCCTCATGGCAGATGGCCTGGGGTGGTGTGGTCCGCTTCTTGCGGACCGCGTGGGGGGTCGTGGTGATCTGCAGGGCCTCCCCTGCGTCTGGTGGTGGTGGCTCTAGGCGGGGTCGGCTCGGCATCTTAATGCCCTACCCGAAGATAGTGAGCAGCACTCCCATGTGCGAGTTGGGCCGGCTACGGAACCTCTGCAGGAGCGCAGCCCCGTCGAGTGCGGTCATAAGGCGCTGGATGTGCCGCAGCCCCGTCTGCACGGCCCGCATCTCGATGGGCCAGGTACCCGCCTCTGTGTAAGTGCCCGCCACCGGGGACGTGGAGCGGAGGCCCACGCAGAGGCGGATGGCGCCGTGCTGGTCGATCTCCAGCTCCTGCCAGCGTCGGGGTCCCAGGTAGGCGGGTGGAAGCCCGTACAGCAGAGCTGCGGAGGCCATGCCGTGGAACATGCGCGGCGCCACTTGGTGTGAGCACCCATTGCGTCGAGCCAGTAGCTGCCGCACCCCTTGAGCACCCGTGCGCTGCGTGCCCGGAGGCCCTTGACGGCTGGCAGCCATGTGAGCCGGCAGGCGATGAGCAGCCCCAGGTACTTCACGGTCAGCCTCCAGGGAAGAGGCCGTCCGTTGAGTGTGATGGGCGGTGTTGCCCGTCGAGCCCTGCATCTTCCCGGGTGTAGCATAAGGGCCTGTGTTTTGGCCTCCGACAGCTTCAGGCCATGGCTATCGAGGAGGACTACAACTGCTCTCAGAGCCTCCTGAAGGCACCTCTTGACTGTGTGGCAGTATTTGGTGGGGCCATGGGTCCAAAGTGCCACGTCGTCAGCATACACCGCCACCTCCACCGGGTATCGCAATCCTGGAGGGTTGCAGTATGGGGAGGATCCAGCACCAAGTTGAATAAGAACGGGCTCAGCACGCTCCCCTGGGGCACCCCGGAGCGGACGTTTCGAACACTGCTGGTCGCCCGGCCGACCCTCACCCGCAGTGTCCGGTCACGCAGGAATGTCGGGATGTAGCCTCCGAGACTCCCCACAGTGCACATGCCGTCCAGGGCCTCCAGTATGGCCCCGTGGGCGACCATGTCGAATACCGACCACATGTCCAGCAGGAGCAGGAAGGCCAGGTCCTTGTCGTGGCGGGCCTGTTCCAGCATGGAGATGATGTCCCCCGTATATGCACTCAACCTGGTGGGCAAGGTGACAGTGCCTAGAGACAAGCCAGCGGCAAAGCATTCACAACCGAGCCAGGCTCCTTTTGGCGGCGGAGTTCAGTCGCACATTAATGTTTTCACATCCACAACTAATAATATATATCTTGGATGGCCTCGGAAAATTTTGTTGGTTGCTCTTCGGCATTCAGGTTTCAAAGCAACGTTTTACGAATCTTGTCGGGCATTTTCACCGTCGCTGTAAACTCGACCGCCTTTTCACCGCAGCTGAGCCGTACCATGGGCAACGCATCAGATGACTCGCCGGCCGCGCTCCACCGACGGCCGCTTTCATCGATGGCTTGGCGCATGCGCTCTCCGCAACTGGTTCGCACCTGACCACGTGACTCTCCGCATGCATGCGAGCTTTGCAATGAATGAGAGTGTGGCCGCGGGCCACCTTCCCTTGTCTCCAAACGGTGTCTGACCATTACGCGGATGACGCCCGGCATGCCGTTTCAGTTTTAGTTTCAGTTTCAGTTTATTGTTGCTCGGAAAACATCGCAAGCGGGACCGCAAGAGTAAACAAAGTCATGCTTTGGACGAATATTACAATATTACAGCTAAAATCAAAGGTTAGCCAAATAAATCCGAGGCTTAACCAGGCTAAGCAAAGCTTTTGCTTTTCATATCCAAGGTTAGCTGAACTAAGCTGCAGCCTTTTCTAAGTGCCGAGGCCGAACAGGCGAAGAACTCAAACCGGATGTCAAGCCGAATAGCGGCACCGTAGTACCACGGCATCACCTTCGGAAATGTCAGCAGTACTACCGACAGCATTAAAATGCAATTTTAGCCGAACTGTTTCCAAAGTCGCCGCGATTCGCCACCTTTAGTGGAATTGCGATGGCCTCACGAAAATATTACCAAACACCTTGCATGTGTCACCAATTTTCAAGAATGGACTTTACCAACAGCGAACACGATAGCGACATTGTTGATATTATGACACTTCGGTTGCGAGGCGGCCATAATACCACCTTAATAGTTGTTCCCTTTCTTCTCCCCAGCAGTCCAAAGTCCATTGTCAAGCAATTGCTACCCCTCCTTATTGGTGGAATGCATGTGTGCGTCATTACCGGCAACGAAACATGCGTCCAGTAAAGTCTCACGTGCCATATACATTTACCACCAAAAAACAACGTCATGGAATTGTCGGTTATTCGCAGTATCAGCCCTCAGACAATATAATAAGAAAACACCAACATCAGTACGTGAAGTAATACCCTTCAGAAAGAGGGTGATGCTTTAGTGCTCGGAATTATTCAATACCGTTGTTCTAAACGGAACTTACGGCAAAAAAAGAAACAGTAATTTGCTGTACTCCTTTGCGACCGCATTAAAAAAATAAACTAGTTTAAGTCAAGGTGAACGCTGTAAAGTGCTGAGCAGTGATTCGGTAGAGGGGCTGTGGCGTCCTATATTGACTAGCTTCAATGCAAGCTTGGTGTTGATATCGAAAGTAGTCAACATAGGGCTTCGCAGCCCCTGAAAACGCCCATAAAGAGGCATTGCATTGAGTTTTCATCTATTTGGGGTATTCATCCGTTATAATAATATTTTTGTTATTTTATGTTACTGTGCACTTTTTTGTGGCCTAGTAACGGCAGCGTTCGTGGCAACGGCATACCTCATAGTTCACCCCGACACTGTGCATATGAGCAACGTGTGCCTCTCTTTCGTTACACGAGGGACCCAGGTTCAATCCAGACCAGGGGAAGCGATTATCTTTTCGAAGCCTTTGCCTGCATGAAGCCGTGATCCCGGACGAGCTACAACGACAAGCCGGGCTCCCAAAGTGCTCCGCACTCAAAACAACAATAGGATAGCAAGGGTTCAGTGTGTAAGTTCCTTATCTGGCAAGATTGTGTGTCCCGCGTGGCATTAACTAGCATACCGCAGCTCCCCAATAACGACGCCATAGAGAAAGAACGAAACCCTCTGTCTGCCGTGTGCCGAACAATGCGGCCTTTCCGGCTCTTTCAAAGCGACGCTGAGGGGAGTAAAAAACACGTGTGTATTTACTCTAGCGTAATAACTTAAATTGAGGACGACTCAGCGAGAAATGGAACGGAAGATGATAGGTGTAACATTAAGGGACAAGAAGAGAGCGGAGTGGGTCAGGGAACAAACGCGTATTAAGGACATGTTAGTAGAAATTAAGAAGAAGAAATGGACGTGAGCAGGACAGGTAATGCGAAGGCAAGATAACCGTCGGCCATTGAGGGTAACAGAGTGGATCCCGAGAGAAGGCAAGCGTGGTACAGGGTGGCCGAAAGTTAGATGGGCAGATGAGATCAAGGAGTTTGCGAGGATAAATTCGTCACAGTTAGCACAGGACCGGGGTAATTGGTCAATAATAGGAGAGGTCTTTGTCCTGCAGTGGGCATAGATAGGATGATGATGATGATGATGATGATGAATAACCTATCAGATCCTTATAGTCTAAGTAGTAGTAGCGACAGTGGAGAACTTTATCTCGCAGATAATAGGTCTGTTTTCTTAGTCTAGAAGCCCTAGTGACAATTTGGCAATCTTTGCCCGGGAGAGCAGCAGATTCTAGGTGTCCAAGTCACCACTGGTCGTCAGGTTTGCCCACACAGCTCCGGAAGAGCAGAGAGGAGGAAAGAGGCTGGAGGGCTGGGCGCGTTTTACAGGGATGTGTTTTATGGTGCCTGGCTGAGAATAAAATTCACCTTCTGCGAGATACTGGGTTAAATTAAAGGCAATTTAGCCATTGAGGGTGATAAAAATTGTTCCTGTGAATTGGGAAAGAGTAGTTTCTTCGTAGTTCAACAGATTAGAATGAGGAAGAGGGTGATATTGTTACAGGGCGTGAATGTGTAAGCTATGGTCACACTTGGTTCGTTCTATTTACTCGCTTTTTAAACAAGATGCGTACGAAAACGACGCTTTCCTCGCACTGTCCTCCCCGCTGATGTTAACACGTCTGTTATGACTACGCACCAACATGCTTGCAGGGTTACGTTCAGCCTAATGCTGCCCCGTTCGGCTCTTAGGGTCTGTGCGACAACAAAATAAACGTCAATATCTAACATAACAGTCATGACATGAAAATTTTAGAAGCTGAGATCCCAAGAAATTGCAGTGCCAAATAAAACGACTTCGTTACGCTAGTGGCTGTGAAAGCCAGGAACTACGCATGTTGTTTATGCTTCTGTCACTAATTACATATAAGTAAAGTTTGCACACTTCACCTAAGCAGGGGAATTATTTATTATAGAAAAATAACTATACAACGCAGCAAATGACAACACACGAAAATTCATTTCAGTGTCTTTTTACGTCCCTGACACACATTGGCGTCTTTATATTTCGCCTGGCCCCGAAATCACGCACATCGCGACCTGTTGGGTTATATGGAGAGCGGTTCCGTTCCACTAAATGTGAGCTGTCGGAAGTGCAGAGCAGTGATTCGCCATAATCCGCTGCAGTGCGGTTATCCGCTCACTGCTACCATTCATCACACTTTTCGCCGCCTTGTCTCACTCCTGTCTTGATGAATGAAACGGAGGTTTGTCCAATGCAATTCAAATTTCCCGCCTTCACAGTGCTCGCGCATCCCCTGCCTGAAACTGCGACAACGTGAGTTCTGTTCTTTTTGTGCTTGTTTTTCCTCCCGCACGTTCCGGCGTTGGACTGCCACTTTTTTTCGCTAAGACCCAACCCTACGCGCGTTCCTAACTAAATTAACCCGGGCGCGGCCGGTTAATTACGTATATTTGGCATCAAATGTACCTGCAGTTTTCTTTGTCCTAAACAACGGTGTATGACAATCGGCAGTGGTTGCCGAGTTTCGAACGCTATGACTATATAAACCACTTGGCTTACGGAGGCTCTGTGGTACGCCGCGACTACAGAACGCCGTGTGGCTTTACTTGGCTGCAGCGAGCGACTACGATTACACGGCGAGCCCCTAAAGTGCTCTGCACTTAATACAACTGTCTTCATTTTCGCAGAACTCGTCTTTTGTGACTACCTCAACTCCATTCCACCAACAAGAGACGAGTAAAAGGACGAAATATTAAAGAAAATTGAAATTTCGCTGTACAGTAGCGTAATGTGGGCAGGAGCGGAGTAATACAAACCAGCACTAAAAACGTAGTTATCGGTGTGCTAACTGCCCTTTAACATTTAAGTGATACAATCAAACGGAAGTATAAATCACCCTACAATCACCCTGACATATTTCCTAGAGGTGGTTGCCGATCGCACAAACAACACCCTGCGACGCTATAAAAAATCGCCGGAAAGTTTGTGGGGAATCGTCACTGCATCATATGTGTTCCTTATTACCTCGACTATTTGTCTCAAATTTGCGATCACATTAGTATCAATATTATCGGGACAAATCGGTTTTTTAATGACCAAATAAGGCCGAAATTACCGAAGAACAGCACACAAAACATGGCCGACTGCCCAAAGACACGAGGTTGCTTTCCTCTTGAAGGACTCTTGGAGCGACGTTTTACCCGGTGTCCTTCCCGTCCAGGTGCGCGCACGTTACCGGCGGTTCCCCTTTTTTGTTTAAAAGTGGGAGGGGGGAGGGAGAGTACACCCGTGAGCTGGCTTCACGCGCTCAGTAAAACCTTACGGCCTGTGTACGGCTACTGGATGAAACGCACAAAGTGCGGCTTGCCACTTGCGCAACATGATTTCAGCGCACTAATTACACTGTTTGCATAAGGCGAGTAGCAAATTATGTCCCCGCTAAATGTAATTTTTGCTTGGCAATGCGTATACAGGTGTGTGCTCAGTTATAGTAGCCGAGAGAAGAGACTCAAGCTGTAAAAGATTATAATAACAATGAGACGACATGCGAGTTCTTCAATTCGTATTTTCGCAATAACTACGGCATAAATAGTGTTTGAAAAACCATGCAGGCAAAACAGGTTTGGTTCATTCGAAAAAAATACCTCGATAAAAATTTGATTCGAAAGAGTGCCTCGTTAAACCATAATGACAACACTTTTAACACATCCTTCGCTCAAATAAGCTATATAATTGGGAAAAAAAGGAATGGCCAAGCAACCCACTAGCTCATTTCCCGCAACAGAACCTATGATGTCATATGCGCCCAGCTGCGCGATTGGCTGAGGCCGGCAAAAGCAAACGCGAATTAGGCACGGCTTACAAGCTTGCCTATAGCGACCTATTTGCGCTTAAATGTAAGGCGTATTGGTTTTACAGCAGTAATAACGGTGCCGTAAACAATGAAAGTTACGAAAATACGCATAAACATAGAAGTACCGATGCGCACTACGCTTGTTCTAGCTGCACAGCACTCCGCCGCTTTGGAGTTGTCTTACACGACACTGGCCGATTGGCGTAAGCGACGTCGTCTTACGAGACCCTGTTCGTCGAGGATACCCCATGTTTCACGAAACGATTACTTCCTCCAGTAACAAAGACAAGCCAGGTGCAAATACGGTCAAAAACAAAGTCACGGTGGACGACGGTCCGTGATGATGATGATTGATGATTGAGGACTGGCGGCAAGCAAGGGTGCAGAGCCGAAAGACGCATGGGAAGTTTGTTTGAATCGCGCACTTATGACTTCATTGCCAAAGTCGCGAAAACACGATTTGGCGGGAGAATCAACATTTTAATTTAAACGGACTGATTTCTCAGTGAATACAGCATCATTTTCTGCCGTAGAAGCGCTAGGGACACTATAAAACACTAAATATTTCGAATAAAACAAACTTGTATTTTGTCCGCATGGCCCCTTTAAGTGTTCTTGTAATTTTGAGCTGTTTTCAGCAAAACACACAGAAAAATTTTGGATAGGCACTGAGTGCGTGTGTCAAAAAATCAGTTACATAGCCGCTAGCCATAGGGAGGGAAGGAGTCCTGCGCAATAGAGATATGGGTTGCGCACATCTCTGGTCACTGCCTCCCAGGGTGGTTCAAGTTTCAGCTCCACTACGTCAACGCCGGGTCGAGTTCCGTTCTCGAAACTTGCGATTAGCGCTCCTCGGCGATTGGCGCCACCGCATCAAGTCGAAACCGCGTTCACAGGCGAAGGAGGAGCAGACAGGGGGTTGCTTTGAGTTCCACAGTCGCTTCGCAACTCCGGCGTACTCATTGGGCTTGTTGACATAAGCGTTCAGCGCCCTTGGCCATCGTCATGAATTTGTTATCACTGACGATAGCGACACTTTTCGTGGTTCTTCTTGGCAGTATGACTGTGTCATCGCAAGAAACTGGTAAGCGTCACTTACGCCATTGCGTTCTTTTGTTGACGTAAACGCGTTGGGCTGACCTTTACTTGCAGGGGTTACGGGTAACGTCCGGTTCAGACTGTTGCGTGCCGGTCGTAATATTTTTAAACCATGACATCATCTCACGTCTCAGCCAACAAATTTGCAGAAACGCCATTTCCTACTCTATAGCTCCCGTTATGTCTAATGCGTCAGTAGACCAAAAATCACAAAGGAGAGTTTGCCTATGTTATGTACATATCATGAAAAAATCTCCCTCGTAGCTTCCGCAAATGGCTGCTTGCCTATCTAAATAGGCTTTCGAAAGCGAGTGATATGTCTGTGCAACAAAGTATATTGGGCAATATTACGTCCTCCGTTCCGTTGTGCTTAGATAATGGATGCCGAAAGATTACCGGTATCTCAGGTCACAAGATGTGAGGCGCCTGCTTGATGCTAGATAAGGTCGGTAACTGCATAGCGATTTCTGCACATGACGGTTTGGCGAGTTTTAGTGCTGACTTCCCGGCTACAGGACTTCAAACTTTTTATTATTAAAACAGCAGTTTCTGCGCGCTTTGCGACCACGGGTTGCAGTATCAATCTTTTTTACGGATATGATGGAGAAACACCTCTTATTTTCAACTATATTAATTTTGTGCTGTGCCTTCACACCACTGTAGAAGCCGTACGCTACACTTCGAACGAAACCAAAGCCGTTCTAATTATTGTCAGCCATCACGGTGAAAACAAACGTATAAGCTCTTACGTATTACTGATGTTAGAAAAAATGTATTTTCATTGAGCTATGTGCACTACTGTTTGCATCTTTATACGTTTCGGAGTGCGTGTCAGGACAGAAGAAAGTGCAATACGGGATATTCGTTAACCGCATTCACCACATTTGTTCAGACAATTGGCGTTGCCCACTGTTAGGTGCATTTTGATGTTATCCAAGCCACAAAAATTTACAGTATAAATTGTTTCATATATTACTAAATAATATTCACAGCAAGGTGCCGCACTGCGACAATGCCGACCGAAAGCGCAGAATTAGAAAGCACAGTATTTTCCGATTACCGTCTGTATGATGTTATTTTGTGATCCACTACTGACTGCCGATCGATGTTTTTACAAGGAGCGCCTACAGCTTAACTATCCAGGCTGTTCATGAGCAAAGTATCCTGCCTGTAACTGTTCATTAGCAAAGTTAGCGGGGTCAACTCTTTTACTGGAATCTTCAATCTTTACTGCAATTCCCAAACTCCGTTGAATTGCAACCCACACTTTTTCGCACATTTAACATTATTTTGGGGGCATTCAGGGCAACGCTCATAGGTGCCCCACACAATATATTGGCAAAGCGGTCCCATCCACATTACAAAACGTTCTCGCCTAGTGAATAGGCTTTGTGCTCGAAGGCGTAACCATTTGCGCGGCGTGACTGCAGCTGTGAACCAATCAGATGTACCTGAGAGATTGAGCCAGTGCCTTTATTGGAGGCAATGACTTCAGACGGTCAATTTAACTCGTCGAAATATAGGCGATAAACCGTTTGCGTTTCCAGCAAAGATGCCAGCAGTATTCCCTTAGTATAACAATTGAACTACCGCGTAAGACAGAGCAATGTTTTATGACCTGCGCGGTCAATACGTCCAATGCTTTTTCTTATACGCGGACCAAAAAAATCGCATCAGAAAAAAATGTCACGATTTTTTTTTATCAAACGAAGTTACCTCTTGCCTAATTACACAACTCCATTTTTCCGATACCACTTTCTAAACATACCAGGTTTACACGTCTAAAAAATACACATTTTGATTTTTACTGCTGTGGTTCACTTTACAGCGACAAACTCTTATAGAGGGCAGGCGCAGGGATTTTCTGGCGAACAAAATTTTGAATAAAATTAGATTACAGTCTCGTCATTCCATTCTCGCTGGTGTTTTCTTCTTTTTCTTTTTTCGAAAACCTTAAATTAGGCTGTTTGAAAATATTCGGGATCCACTGGCCACAAACAACATTGTACGTGAAATGACCAGAGAAACTGGACAATGAATTGCATATCCTCCAAGGTCAATCTGGTTGTGACGTATAGCGTGATAGTTTGACTTGTTGGATCTTCACGTGGTGTCCCGCACCGCAATTTAGTTCTATTTAATTACCGTCGTGTCATTCGTTCTCAAACGAGCTTTGTATTATGACAACTTCTTGCTATTCGTAGACCTAATTCATAGAATTCCGAATGTCGCCCCACTAACGTCGTTTACAATCAAAAATCGAAACATTGGGTGGTGTGTTCGCTTTTCAGGTTCCTATATCCCGACAACTTGTAATGTCGCCCGTTTTCCACAAACGCAAACTGCTGTTCAACATTTTTTAGCAATAGCGGGATACTTTCTGGCATAAGGTGGTGACGGATCAACATTTGGGCGAGTTGGTACTGGTTATGTATCATCTTGACGAAACAGCGTAAAAAACGGGGACACTAGGAGAGAAAAACAGCGTCGTCCTGTTGTCTTTCTCTCCTAGTGTCCCCGTTTTTTACGCTGTTTCGTCAAGGTGGTGACCACCGCCTCAAGCAAAGCGCTCATCTCTCGAATAAACATATCTCCGTTCTTCCAAGTCAGACTCTAGAAGGTCTACAAGAACGACAAACTGAGTGAGTTGCTACTGGTTCCTTGTAAAAAAATTACGTCCACCTCCCCTCGCGGGAACCCTGGTGTGATGCGACGCTGAAGGGGGTTCCATTGTGCGTTTCCGTTGGGTCGATTACTCGAATTGCGTGAGCAATCGTCGGGTAATGCGAGAGAGAGAGAGAGAGAGAGAGAGAGAGAGAGAGAGAGAGAGAGAGAGAGAGAGAGAGCGTAGCGCTGACGACCGTCGACTGAGAGACCGGCCGGAGCACGGCACTCCGCTTGTATGCGCAGCGCGACCGCGGAGACAGAGGGCGCTGCACATGCGCATAGCGCGCTTGCGCCGCGCGCAGCGTGCAGCGCCGCCCACCGGCGGAGTGAGAGAGCGGGCCGCACTGCGCGCGCCACAGATGTTGGGGGAGAGGGCGCGCTATCACGGCGAGAGGAGAGGGAGTGAGCGGAGGAGAGACGCGGCTGAGACAACGACGACGCAGGAAGGACAGGGCCGCCGGCAAGAGATGCTCCTCTCAGCGTCGCATCTAAAAAATACTGCGCAGAAAGACACACACAACAAAAGAAGAAACATACCTGTGTCGTATGTTTATTCTTCTGTTGTTCGTGTTTCTGAACAGTTTTTTTATATAAAAGGTCAGGGTAATATTGGTAGTTTAAATTTGAGATTTCAACCTGGCTTAGAGTTCCCAGTAAACGTTTGCAACCCGCAAACATAAGAACAAGCAGGGAGGTTTTTTTTTCTGAAAAATTTCTGTAACAGTCTTTTGGTCAAAACTCCTGTCAATGCCGTTGGATGAAACGCTTGCGCGAATCCGGCGTGTTGCCTTTGAAATATACACCGACAACGTTACTAGGTCCCCAACGCCGAGACGGGTAAAAAGACGTATAGACAGCCCCAAACGCTGAAACCGCAATACTCACTCATAAAACTAAAGTTATATTTACTGTATAACCCTGGTTGCTAATTGTTACGCATTGCATTATGGTGTAACATTATATCCAGGGCGGCAATTGTTACCACAACTGAGCCAATAGTCCAAACATGTCGTGTATCATACTTTTAGTGCGAACAGGTGCGCAGGTCCCAATGGGTAAGCAAGCTCAAATGGCACAAGTGAACAAAATTATGGTGCAGCAATTCTGCAGGAACGATACAAAATGGAGAGCATGGATCAGGGTACGAGCCCCGCACTGTGGGCGCCTTGTTGGCGCAGCCAGCGAATGCGGCCGCCCGGTGATCACAGCGGACGGTACGAGGACCTCCACCAGTGGTGAGCCGCACGACGCCGACCACGGTGTCTGGCCGTGGATGGCAGCGCTGCACCTGAACGCGCCGTCACAGAGCCACTTCTGCGACGGGATACTCATCGGCCAACGGCATGTTCTCACCGCCGCACATTGTTTGCAGTGAGTGCACATTCTTTACAACTATTTTGTGCGAAAAAAAGTTGTTTGGTTGGCGTTTTATAATCCTTGTTATCGTGCCCACTCTAGCTGAAAGCGGTGTTCAGACTACAGTTCTTCAACATAAACCATTTGCGAAACTCCGCTTCGGCGTCCGGGCCGTGCGGGTACCCTGCTTCGTCGTTGAAGCTGAGGAGCAAGTGTATTGGTGCGGAGCCTAGCGGGCCAAAACGTAACTTTGCTCAACATCACAATTTGCTCAACATCACAATCAGCACAATTTAATCAAATAAAGATTGCATTTTAAATATATAAACATTAAATACGGTATTGTTTACTTACGGGTCTGCAAGGTTTTTCGTTTGTGATTTACGTACAACTTCAACTACTTCCTGTTGACAGATGGCAGGCTTCTCAACTTGCGCCAGGCTTCTACACTGGCGCAGACTCTCCCTCACTTCCTCATAAAAAGCAAGTCGGGTTGCTTTCCTCACCGGAAGGCGCCGCTGGTGCAGCGCAGTCCGCATCCTTTCGCATAGCAACCTTCCAACTACGAAGGTATAATGCTGTCACAAAAAATGGCTCCAATCTACACTGTGAAGGTGGTTGGAAAGCAAAGCTTTAAACGACACCCACAACAATTCTTCCAGCCGTTGCGTGGAATTCGCGGGGGCGGCGTCCCGAACGCAGAAGCAGCGTCGGCCACTGCCGGGCTAGAGCGGCGGACGCCGCCGCTGTTGCCCGGCCGTGAGTCGGGAGAAACAAAACGGAGAGGTGTGTCTTTCGAAGGGTGAGATAGCAGAACCTAGCAATCCTGATGTGCTAGTTTGGGGCTACACCACCGCGCGACACAAGCGCAGACACCGAAACAATTCGGCGTGTGAGCTTAGTGATTCCCATTTATACCGATTTAAAGTAGTTCGTTTAGTAAGCTAGAGAATTTCGAGAAAGCTGAGGGAACTTTTATAATTCCTATTTATCAGAACCTGTTGCTAGTTTCCAATTTTGTTATACCTCTTAAAACAAAACTGAATTGGTATTCACCAATTTAGAAAACGGAGACCCATTTGTGGGGCTCCGTTTCTCGTTCCCGAAGAGAAAAGCAGCGTTTCTCTAGCGGCCAAATTTTTGTATTTGGTTTGTACATTTTGTTTTCCCGCCCTGCAAACCAGTCGTTAACGTATGTTTGCCGTCCGACCATTTAATTCCGTCGGGTGCGGGTTACCCTGGAGGAACTGTCGAACAAATAATGAAGCCGCGCGAAGGCAGCGCGCAATCAAAGCGAAGCCGCGCCAATTAAAACAGGCCCAAAACAACCGTCGCTCAAGCAGACGACGATCCCGCGCCGCCAGCGCCTCCCCCGGCGAGCACTCACTTCCGCGCGGGGAACGGTGGGTAAATTCGTCGCGCCATCTGCAGTGTGCTCCGTCAGTGAAACCCTTTTTTTTTTATTTGCCCGTATCGAAACGTCGTGGTTCTTTTTCCCAAGAGTGGGCTCTAAAAACCGGCCGTACACCAAACTTACTTCAATGTGGTCATAAATGCTGCAGAAAGGTAAATGCAGTTTTCACCCAGCACTACTGCGCAACTGTCCTCTCCAAAGCGTCAGTCTCACCCAAAAACATTTTCATCTTGATCAGAACGTCATATGGTTTCACCAAGCTGGGATGTGCGTTCTGTCGCTACTGATGTTTTAAAACGCTCGTGGTTATTCGTATAGAAAGAATGCCCTCTGCCTCGATGACAAACCACCGTTAAACGCTTCAAAGAAAAATACAAGCGCATGTTAAAGGTAAAGTTACGCCGCGCACGTACAGTCCTCGACAGTTCAAATGCGAACCTCGGAGTGCATGGCCGAAGATACCCGTGCCACGGGGCGGCCTCTCTAGCATCCGCCGTGGTCCCGCGTAATTCGCAACAACAGCGCCAAATCCTCCCCTAGTAGTACGTGGCGTCTGAAAAACGTTGTACTTATCGTCATGGCAACGAGTGGCGAGGGGAGAAAGGAGGTTGGTGACGTCGCGGACGCTGCTGACGTCATTTTTCCCGTGGCAGCCAGGCCGGGCCGCCGCGCGCCGGCCCCTGAAACCGTCGCTCGCCCAACTTTCGCGCCTGTCGCTGCCTCATGGGCCGCTCGGCAATGGTACCAGGCGCGAAAGTTGGACGAGCGGCGGCGATGACTCGAAATGGCCGCCGCCCGTCGTTTGTTATGTGTGCGGTAACATGTTTCATAATTGAACGAAGAAAATATGTAGGTAATAGTATGTTTTCTGGTGTCGAATTGTTGTCTTTGTGGCGATATTGATTGGAGTGTTACACAAACATTCTTTTTGCTTTGCGTTTATTCAAAATTCATATGAGGACGTCTTTGATTCGAAGTCATGAAAACACATGTACTACACTTATATATTGCACATACATTTTATGTACACAGTATTGAACTAAGCAAAAATATGACATATGCAAATTTAGGCATACCATATTATAATAGGAGAAAACGTGCTACATACACATTCACAATAACACGGTTAGGCGGGCTGGTTGGTATTCTGAATTCATGGCTGTAACTTTAGCGCAACTTTAGACGGAGACAGATACAGGTCTTCGTGTCCCTTTTTGTGTCTGTCTCCGTCTAAAGTTGCCCAAAAGTTACAGCCATGAATAAACATTTAGGTACACAATACTTGATTACGAAAGAACTTCGAAAGTTCTATTCCCTACACACGGGAGAAGAAATAAACTTGAAAGTTCCACTCATTGTATACTTATTTCTTGGGCTCACCTCGAGACAGGAATGTTCTTTAGACGTTAAAAAAATTCGTTTCAGTTCAGAGACAATAATTGGGAACCTATATCTTAAAAGAAAGCACGCACACGTATGCTTCAAGCCCTGCCTTTCGGGCGAGTTAACGCAAACTCCGAAAGAAAGCATTGACCCGCCCATTAACCTGCATACAACTTCCGAGAAATCATGTTCACACCAACAAAATGCAGCCATAAAAAACTGTTACAACACAATTACCGCACTGTAGACACTCATTGCTGGATTATATCTACGTACAAAAACAATGCGCGACCATGTGCACGTCGTAGAACACAGAACACAAATCGGAAGCACCCGTCTTTTCTTTTAATGACGCGTGAATTAACAGTCTGCTTACGGGGGGTGGGAGGGAAGGCGGAGAGGGGGGGGTGCGAAGACACCCAGAAAAAAAGCTTTCCTGTATTGTAAGCCGCAGATATCGGCCAGGTTGTTACAAGCTACCCCCTAACTCGTGTCTTGGCAGCGCCACTTATCTCACCCTGTCCGATACGGCATGACCATTCTAACCTATGGAACACCAAACCCACTCGCGATAAGATGACAAGGCGCGGGAGCGCAGTTTAGAATGAACAGAAAAGCCGGCAACGCTACTTGGTTTTATTTTTGATTTTTTTAATGAGCGAAACGCTTGCAATGGCGGCTGCAGACAACGCATGTATTTCGGTTTGGCCTTGCACTGCTTCATGTGAAAATCGACTTGCATTGAACACCGCGGTGTTACGTCAGATTTTTCGGAGCACTGAAGCAACGCTTGGCAGTAGTTTCGCCGCAAATATATGTTTTGGAGCAAGACGGCGGAGGAAAAAATGCTTCGGGCGCAGCACCTCCCTGCCACCAATCGCTGTGGTAGTAGGTACGCCGTGAACGACAAGAAGCGCCTACAGTTGAGCTTGCCTTCTTTGTGGGCAGGTGCGTCGTGATGACATTGGATGGATTGAGGAGAGTCACCGGAGGAAACGTCCAATGAAGTCGCAAACCATCCTCGACTTGGGGCCCAAACCTAGAATCATACCTGCTGCACGAAACAACAAAAAATACCTTGATAACTATACTTAATTGACGTTCAAGCAGTTACTAAGGCAATCAAAAAACGGCAAGGCCACCACAAATTGATCTTGCGAGCAAAAGTGTGTGCCAAAGACGTGTTTACTTCTACTAAAACTTTGCGTACCTGCACAGCTGGGATATATTTGCACATTAGTTACCACTTCAACACGAGTGACATGTCTCATTAACTTCACGTTACATGCGCGAAATATTTTAAAAACAGAAGAGTGCAATCGGTTGTATTTTAAGGAATTCCCTATAACTTGTACAAAGCTAATTTGCTTACCTGTCGTCTTTGGAAAAGGCGAGAAACTTGCCCGAACTGTACCGCCCTGTGTTGCTGCACCAACGCTCCTTCCTCCGCTGCCCCATATTTAGAATACATTCGAATGTATTTTATAATGCAGCGAAACTTTCAGCCCGTGGAGGGCAACCCGCGCAACCCTTCGCACGCCGGCTCGCTCACGCACGCGGTACGTACCGAACTGGCCCGCCGTGCCCACCGAGAGAAAGCAAAAAAAATATTGGCGCCGGTGAGCTGTTGCGCATGCGTGAGGAGGCGCGGAAGTGTTGACGGTGTGGAAAGAAAGAAACGCTGAGGGAAAGGGGAGGGCCACGCCGCAGCACCGTGCCGCTAGGATCGCCACAATTTCGGAAACCCAAACTAGCCAAAGTCGCCGACCAGTGCCCGTGCCGTCACCTGGCAGCGGCCGTGGAAAACGCACGGACATGCGCAGTTGAGATGGCGGGAGCGAGGCTGCGTGTCCCACTGCAATATGTTGCCCTCTCCTCGCTCGCATGCTTGCCTTGTCGCCATGCCGCAAGAGCGCTGCGAGCACTGCAAGTACTACCGCCGCTGCAGCTGAGGGTGTTGGTCGCGGTGAGAGCAATTCGGCGCTTAATTGCTTGCGGATATGGCCAGTGCTTGCGTGGGAAACACGTGCACGCTCTCGCAAGGCATACTGTTGAGCTCATTATGCTTTCTTGAAGAAAACCAACGCGCATAAATGGAGACAAAAATAAATGCATGCCACCTAACTTCTGATGGCACCACATTGTTTTGCGTTCGTGATGCAGTTGCTCGGGAATTGAACAATGAGCTGGCCGCCAACGAGAATGCGCTTTTGTGCGACGGAGTCATGGCTGAGTCACTTGGCGGATTCAGTGCTTGTAGGAAATAGATATACCACACGAATTCGTATCCAATCATATACATTAACAGCAAGCATTGTGTGAGCTGGGAAAATCACTGGCAGGATTCTAATATTCACAAGAATTTAGAAGATATGCAGGTTCAACCATTCTATAGGCCCGTTGCCCTTGCACATCAATTTTAGCGGCCCGATTTTTTCCGTTTTTTTTTTTTTTTTTTGGCAAGCACCTCACTTCTTGTAGAAATCCGCGGAGCGGGAATTACTGAGCATGGTGTGGGCGTTACCCAGGTGTCCATCGTTATTTTATCAAGTTACTGCCTTCCACATGCAAAGCTATGTCAGCAATGTGATGGCGCTCGTGTGAGCCGAGCACACCGTCGCCGCAGATACTATCTCGCGCCCCATCGCTAACAATGTTTTCAACGCTCTGGCGGCATGGCGACAAGGCAAGCATGCGAGCGAGCAGAGGGCAACATATCGCAGTGGGACACGCAGCCTCGCTCCCGTCATCTCAACTGCGCATGTCCGTGCGTTTTCCACGGATGCTGCCGGGTGACGGCACGGGTATCTTCGGCCATGCACTCCGAGGTTCGCATTTGAATTGTCCATGACTGTACTTGCGGCAGCCATACGTGTTGTTTTAAATGCGGAGCATTTCTTAGGTTCGCCTGGTCCTCCGTCGTTGATGGCGGCGCCGTCCACACTCACACTGCGCATGCGCAACTCTCCTCCTTACACCCACAGCTCCGCGATACTACAATATAAAAAAAAGAAATAGTTAGCGGCGCCCGGTTTCGATCCCACGACTCTCTGGCCGCAACGGGAGGTACGCGGTGCTCTTCCCACTACGCTACAAATCCGGGACAGGAGCAAGTGCTACGAACGCGCCTTATGTCCTTGACTCATTCAAACTACGTCAAGAAGCTACTGATACAACGAAGGCACGCGAAGCTGAACGTCAACGGAAACGACGAACTGAAAGCTTTAGAGGGGGATGCTGAATTTCCCGTGGGAAAGCTGTGGCGGGAAGCGCCACGCGCCTTGCAGCTCAACCAGCCCCGTCCGCAGCGCCTCTGATGTTGATTGTGGCAGGATGCCCCTAGGGATTGGCCAACCAAAGAATCCATCACGAGATAGGTTCGCGTTCAACCACCGTCGTCATCTTCCCGTAGGGGAACCGCCGAAGAAGAAGAAGAACGAGAAGACAAAGCTGCGAAGAGGAGGGCGTGTACATTGCTCTCAGCCGGTGCACCAATGTCAACAACCTTTACCTCACCAAAGCTGACGGAGACTACCGATTCTACCACAGAGACAACATCGACAAGAACATGATGGACGAGTTTCGGCGCCTCGAGAACCACCGCCTACTCACCGTAACACAACAGCACTTGCGTGCCTTTGCCACCGGTGTGGACCCGGACGCGGAATTCCCTCTGGCGCTAGTAAAAACCAGATCACTCAACATAACGGCAACACAATGGAACCACACGGAACCGCCACGATGCTTCGCATCCTCATCAGGGTTCCCCACGGGAAGATGGTGTAATTTTTTTTTCCCATTGTTGCAAGACTACGCCACAAACTTTGAGTCGCGAGTTCGCGAATAGGGGCCGCAATTCAGCTCTACTAGCCCGCTACTTCGCACTGTTATTAAACTGTGATTGCTGTGCGTCGTTTGCCACTCATTTATTTATATTCATATTATGTCTACATACACAAACGGCTGTGACATCTCTGCGAGGACCAATACTTGACCGCATGTGACGCCACAACCAAAAACTTCCTCCAATTGCTTCAAAAGGCAGTGCGACTAAGCAAAAGATCTAATCCAACAAATTCCCTTATATTACGTGTACTTACTTCAGTACCAGAGGAGTAACGCCCAAAAATACTCCACAGAGCGCTAATATTTAGAAAGGCGGAGACTTAGGCATGCTGGTATCTTATTGCTACAGTAACTACATAGGAACGAAAAGATGAGACACGGGATGAGGTCACACCTAACTTAAATCCAGCGTCGTCCTAAGTCTTTTCTTGTCCATGTACAGTGTTTTGCTGGTAACCACGCCGTACTTCGCCAACGGTTCGCACCTAGCTGCTGCCCACTCAGTAGGGTACACAAGGAAACAAACCACGCAATTCGAAAAATAAGACCAGTAACTTTCGGTGATACCATAACTTACGGAGTGCCACCACGCCTCGACGTCTACGAAGCACTGTACATGATGCCTTGCTAAAGTTTCCCAACCCACCGAAAGTCAGAAATCAAGTAAAATTAAATGGAGAACCAGTGAGCGCACGGATCCATGCAGAATGCCCGTTCGACGCAGAGATATGGGCTAGTTGGTCAAACGACGTCGGCATGTTAAAAAAATTGGCCGCGTATCTGCTCCTTTCGTTGCAAATGTCATCAAAAGACGATAGTCTTTATCGGCTATTGCGAAGTAAATGCCTCCCTTCGCTTTGCCGCTCACCTCTCATGTTGTTCCTCTTGCGTCGCGCTCCTCCCAAGGTAAAGACGCCAAAGGTTTGCTTAAATCATTTTAAATTTCCCGCGTTATACTGCTCCAAACCGGGTGTCTCGATGCGAACGCTGCTGTACGGCGGAGACGCGCGTTAATCGAGGCGCCCTACTTCAACGTTTATAGAACCGCGTTTCCCTACTCCACGTGCGTTGCAAGCAGAACGTGGAACCTATCTAGTGGAACCTTGCGTAACTGTTGCCGGTTGATTTCTTAAAATGGCGCAAGAAGCTATAGTGGCGCGGGCGACAGTAGGCGACGGCGAAGTGAATTCTTTTTCTGCAGTTGATGAAGTATTTAATTTCGCAAAAGCAAGCATGTTTGATTTTTTTATAAAGGAACACTGCAAATATCACTTCTGTATTGATTTGCTGTCTCATATTTGCGTAATGTCTTGTTCTTCTTCAACAATGGGGACAAGTATGAACCTTACACCGGACATAGACGGGTAGATTTAGCTGTGACTATATAAGACTAATGGGCAGGCATTGTTTTGCTTTGGCCGGGTGGCTGAATCGAGTCACAGACAGACAGACGGACAGACATACAGACATACAGACATACAGACAGACCAAAATTTCTGGGTTTAAGGAGCCCAAGAAAGACTATCGTCTTTAAAAGCGCGACAAGACGGGGACACAAGAAGCGACACTTACAGGGACACGTAGCGCTCACCCCGTGTTAGCGTCCCTTCTTGTGTCCCCGATTTGCCACGCTGTTTAGCATGTGGAAATCGACTGCCCGTTCTTTCTCCCACCTTCCTCTCAGTCCTGAATCCGCCCAGTAATGCGCACCCAGCTCATATGAAGGGAAGTGCATGCATGATATTATTGTTTTTGATTGTGGATGCACGTTGGTAAGGCAGACATAAGCAAGCATGATGAAGCCTGCAGCCGGAACTCTCTGTGGCCCTGGTAGAATTTTTGGTTCTGGCGAGATTGGGCGGAAGAATTTGAGCTTATAAATTTGCCTGTAGAAGTTCTATGATTTGTGAGCTATGATTTGTGAGCTCGTAGTAGTTCGAAGCCCATATTACTTCTGAGACCTACGAAGTGTGAACCTGCGTACTTGTTAGGTCATAAGAGTTCTGAGTCCGCATAAACTATGATTTATAGGAGTTCTCAACGCATATGCGCTCTGGGATAATATGTGCTTTCATCCCGTTTGCGTTGAGTGCCGAATGGATGCATGGGAGTCGTGAGCCCAAGGCGAGTTGTGAGTCCGCTTGAGTTCTCAGAAATTCAATAGCTCGCCCCGCCCTGCCTGAGTTCGAATAAGCGCGTATGAGAGTAAAAGCGTTGAAGGTGAGCTTGAGGGAACTGCGTGTAACTCGCCACTACTGAACTTGTGCGTGAGTGACACGTAATTTTAAAAAGCGGGAAAGGAGGCAACTTTTTTTTCTCCAACGTATATTTGAGATTGATGACCTGCATATCATTTTCGAGACATACGAATGTTCAAGTTCTTTTGAGAGTTACACCAATTATCCCATTAAGTAACTACAGCACAGGGTAACCTTTACAATACACCAACATCAATGCCCACAAGTAACACATCAACAGAGAGTTATTTCAACATTGTTTTATAGTGCAGTTGAAGAGCTACTGCTTAATTAGCTGTTGTGTCACGTTACTGCCCTAGGATATGAAGCAACAACAAGATGGGAGAGCAAACGGCGCTTTATATGGTGGCTAGACAGCGTCACAAGCATTTGGGCTAGGTCAAGGTAGCGGCAGCTGCCGCGGGAGGAGAAACTGCGCGGCCGCCGCAATCGCCACTTCACAGCGCTGCCCGGAATAAATTATTGTCGCTATTATTTCGCACATCAGGTGCCACTACCCTCTCCTTCGCCGCCGCAGCTACTAAACTTTGTTGTCCGCGTTGGGTTTCATTGTGCCATTATCTGGTCGCTCGCTCGCACATGCCGCACTGGGTCGCTTTGCTTCGTATATATATATATATATATATATATATATATATATATATACAGATAGGTCAGCAGTCTACGACGCCAAAGGCGTGGGTTCGGTCCCCACTCTGGGCGCGTGTTTTTCTTTCTTTCTTCTGTATATTTTAAAAAAAATGTTCACTTCGTTAACCGTAGTAAAAAAGAAAAGAGCCTAACCACACCCTTATGCCTCCTTTGGCGTCGTAGACTGCTGACCTATCTGTATTTCCTCAACGAGCCCCTCATTTCCTTACTATATTATTCTGCGAAACCCTAGCGAGGGTCTCGGTTCTGGCAGCCTTGATGCCTAGGTAGCATAAGAGGGCTTCCCACCAGTTACCCGCTCATGACAGGCTGTAGACGTTGGAGTCACGCCCCGGGGGTTGAAAAGAAGGTCCCCTTCTCCCCGTGTAGTCATAGTGGCGCTGGCTACCACCCTCAAGTGTCAGATACTCTTCTAGTAAATATAAATAGCCCAGAAAGTGAAGGAGAACACAGTCGCCCAGATAGCCGAATTGGTAAGGCATTCGACATGTAATCGAAAGGCGTGGGTTCGGTCCCCACTCTGGGCGCGTGTTTTTCTTTCTTCTGTATATTTAAAAAAAATGTTCACTTCGTTAACCGTAGTAAAAAAGAAAAGAGCCTAACCACTCCCCTATGCCTCCTTTGGCGTCGTAGACTGCTGACCTATCTGTATTTCCTCAACGAGCCCCTCATTTCCTTACTATATATATATATATATATATATATATATATATATATATATATATATATATATATATATATATATATATATATATATATATATATATATATATATATATATATATATGTACGGAAATGAGGGGCTCGTTGAGGAAATACAGGAAGATAGGTCAGCAGTCTACAATACAACGCCAAAGGAGGCATAGGGGTGTGGTTAGGCTCTTTTCTTTTTTTTTCTTTTGTTTTCACTACGGTTAATGAAGTAAACATTTTTTTTAAATATACAGAAAAAAGAAACAAAGAAAAACACGCGCCCAGAGTGGGGACCGAACCCACGCCTTTCGATTACATGTCGAATGCCTTACCAATTCGGCCGAATTGGTAAGGCATTCGACATGTAATCGAAAGGCGTGGGTTCGGTCCCCACTCTGGGCGCGTGTTTTTCTTTCTTTCTTTCTTCTGTATATTTAAAAAAAATGTTTACTTCATTAACCGTACTGAAAACAAAAGAAAAAAAAGAAAAGAGCCTAACCACACCCCTATGCCTCCTTTGGCGTTGTAGACTGCTGACCTATCTTCCTGTATATATATATATATATATATATATATATATATATATATATATATATATATATATATATATTGTGTTATCTGTCGTGATAGGGAGAGCATTCCGATCTAACGTGAACAGCCCAGAATAATCTTCTTGGATCTACTATGTTCTCCATGTGAATCGACGTTTCGAGAACCACGCGCGCCGAAAGATAAAAAGCCTGCAGTGCGGACGCCGGAGCATTCGATTCGACGACACTCGCCTGTGCAAGTCACTTTGTTGACCGCTGCTTCGCCGCCTCTGTATTTTTTTGAGTTGTTAGGGGAGCACAAGTTCGCTCCAATAAACGTGTTTCTCATTCAAGACAACTGCATCGTCCTTCTCTTCAAGACATCTGGTGGAGGTACTGGGTACTAAGTCTTTATGCCCTCTACGACATCTCGAAGCCGCCAAGCCAGTCCAACCAGAGAAAGCCCCCGACTGCAAGGATTGCTACCCGAGTTCGGTCTTCTGCCAGAAGGGCCCAAGAGAAGGAACGCTGCAACCAACACCATGGTGCAAGAAACAACGTCGCCAATCATCCTGCAGCAGCCCCGAGAACCGCCATCGTTCCAGGGAGCCCCCGCTGAAGATCCAGAGGAATGGTTGGAGAAGCTGGAGCGCGTGCGCATCTTCAACAGGTGGGACGACGAAGAAACTTTCCGGCATGTCTTCTTTTACTTAGAAGATGCTGCTCGAACTTGGTTCGAGAACCATGAGAGCTCTTTGACCGACTGGACTCAATTCAAAAGGGAGTTCCTTAAGACTTTCACTACCGTGGTGAGAAAACAGCGAGCTGCGCTTTTGCTTGAAACCCGAACGCAGCACCCCAACGAAGGAGTCGTGATTTTCGTTGAGGACATGAAGCGACTTTTTCGTCGTGCGGACCCTGAAATGACCGAGGAAAAGAAGCTCAGGTTTCTAATGCGAGGAGTGAAGCAAGAGCTTTTTGCTTGTCTAGTCCGTAACCCTCCGAAGACAGTGGCGGAATTCGCGTCTGAGGCGGCCCCGATGGAGAAGACGCTAGAAATTCGAACGAGGCAGTACGACCGCCCTGTCAACGCGCTGTTCTCGGAGACCATCGGTGCCGCAAATGGAAGCTCCGATACATTGCGAGAGACCATCCGAGCAGTGGTCAAGGAGGAGCTTCGGGAGCTTTTTCCAACGACGCCGCAACCTCAAGTGGCTTCCCTGACCGACGTAATCCGAGAAGAAGTCCAAAAGGCACTGGGAACTTCTACGCCATCGGAAGCACCCCGCGAACCACAAGCCATGACCTACTCCTCGGCTGTTCGTCAACCCCGCCCTGCTCCAACCCGTCGTCAAGAGGCCGAGGCATACCGCCGTCCAATGCCGCCCGCCCGACGCCTTGTAGACCAATACCAGACGCCAAGGAAGACCGACGTGTGGCGAACGCCCGATAATCGCCCGCTGTGCTACCACTGCGGAGAGGCCGACCACGCTGTCCCTACAAGAGGCTCGGTTTGCGAGGGTTCTCCGTCGACGCCCCACGCCCCCGATACGGCCAGCGCCCTGCTGAGATCGAAGAATACATCTCCAACACCAACCGAGGACCAGCCCACTTCAACCGTTCACCATCGCCCTACCCGTATCAGTCACCGAACCGCCGCAGCACTGCTGACTTCTCACGTGGAAGGTCCCCCAGCCCACGCGGGGTAAACTAAAAGCAGCAACTTCGGGAGGTAAAGTTGCACAACGGCGGAAAAATGAAAACCCTCCAACGACGCAGCGACTCGCTGAAGACCATCATTCACGACATGCCCTCAACCCGACAACCCGACCTAGCCCTAACGAGACTCCTGAACACGACGACAGCTACACGGCGCGACGCCTACCCGACCTGACCGAGACGTCCGTTGAGAAGACGACGACAACGACGATGCACAGTGCCCGACCGTCAACACGTACGAGCAGAGATACGACGCCCCGACGAACCCGGAACTCGAGGAAGACTGCATCTGACGTCAAGGTGTCCATCGACGGCTTTGACGTAGTCGCCCTCGTAGACACGGGAGCTGACTATTCGGTAATGAGCGGACCATTTGCGTCTAAACTGAAGAAAGTTATGACCAGATGGGACGGTCCGCACATACGCACAGCAGGAGGTCACCTCGTGACGCCAAGTGGAACGTGCACATCGCGCGTCACCATAGACGGCACAACGTACCCTGCGGCGTTCGTCATTCTGCCTAACTGCTCCCGCGACGTAATTCTTGGAATGGACTTTTTGATGGACAACGGTGCAATAATCGATCTGCAGACCAAGTCAATAACTTTTTCCCCCAATCACTCCATGACGCCGGAACCGAACCCCGAATGACGTGCTGCTGTAAGGATTGCCGATGATCATGTCACCCTGCCACCCCCCGCAAGCTTGATGGTCGCAGTCTACTGTGAAGATGCTGCTCCTGACGTCGACGCTATCGTAGACACCGATCAAAGGGTGCTTCTCAACCGTGGTGTGTCGGTCGCAAGAGGCATTGCGCGCTTCAAGGAACACCAATCCCACATTTTGGTTACGAATTTCACCGAGGAGTACCAGCATTTAAACAAGGGCGCGGCAATTGCATTCCTCGAAGAAGCGCAAGAAGCAAGTGACGTGATCGCGGTCGCCGACTTTGAACACACACCCGTAGAAACCTTCAAGCTCCCGCAGCCTTTCGACGTGAATCCGGCGCTACCGCAAGAACAACGGAACAAGTTATTGGCTTTGCTGCGTCGCTATAGCGAATGTTTTTCGTCGAGCGCAAAACTACGTCAGACCCCTCTAGCGAAGCACCGAATAATAACCGAAGATGGAGCCCGACCCACCCGACAGTCACCGTACCGCGTCTCTTCACACGAACGGGAAACCATCCGGACTCAAGTCGACGACATGCTCAGCGACGACATTATACAGCCCTCGAAAAGCCCCTGGGCTGCGCCCGTCGTACTCGTAAAGAAAAAAGACGGCACATTAAAGGGACACTGAAGTGAATTTGTCAAGCTCCCGTTTTAAGTGCGAATGCACTTTATAAGCGACCCCAAACCATCCACCGCCGGCGTTGGCGGCGGCGTCGGCGTCCGCAGTGCTCCTCTATAAAGAAGCAGCATCCGGCGCCAGGTTTCGATCCGCGGACTCTGCGGCCGCAGCGCGACGCTCTACCGACCAAGCCACGGACGCGACGTGATATCAGCGTTAGTGACGCGCCTTATATCTTTAACGCATTCAAACTACGTGGTCAGCGGCGTGCGTTGGCGACTCAGCGGCGTTATAGCGGCTTGATAACTGCGTGGTGTACACGTGATACTACAAACCCGATGGAAGAGATGGAAGAGAAGGCGGCGAGGCGGTGGGCTGCGGGGGCCGAGCGCAAGCGCCGCAAGCGGGCCGACAACCGTGCATTCGCACTTTCACATTCTCCCTCTCGGGGAAATGCGGGGGAATTTTTTGCTTGCACTGCGTAGACTGGCTCAAATTAGCACACTTTTCATCGTTTATCCGGTTGACAAATCGGTAATTATTTTACAAAGCGCGAAAGAAGAAAAACTACCATGCGCGGTTTGCGGCGGCCGCACCAACTAAGGCTGTGACGTTGAGAGGAGGGGCGCCGTGATTGGACGATGCCCAAGGTTAGCAATCACACAAGTTTCGGTTTCGGTTTCGGTTCTGTAAAACATAACCAATGGCTTTGTTGGATGGGCATTCTCAATATCTCAGTAATCATCGTACCGCGCTTCTGCCATGTTGTCGGCTGTAAAATGCACAAGATAAGCCTCCCAGGACGGCTTGTAGTCGTAGCATTCACTAGCCGAGACCTACGCAGCTCCTCCGCGTACCCGCAGACGCCCAAATGTCATGCGCTTTTCCCCCATATTTGGAGCTTGCCTCCCTCATGCCTGTATCGTAAAAAGCGTGTTCGCACCAGGCCAAGGGTCTGTTCATTCTGACCTGTGCCCACTGCCTGCAAGCAGTCGGTGCTTATGGCAACAGCACGCCAACGAGAACTCGCTAGCGCGCCAGTGCCAGCCTGCGCGCGTTTTGTGAACTAGTTCGTGTAGCCATGAACGTTGCGGCCCCAAAAAAGGTGAACTCAATATAGAAAACATCGGCAGAAAACAAAAAAGTTAACTTACAAAAAAAAAGCACGTTCCCGCGGGGATTCGAACTCGTGACTCGCAAAACATCTGCGGTGAAATCCTAGCGCCCCAGACCGCTAGGCTACGGAGCGGGATGCGAACGCCTTGCTAATATAGGGTATATATTGTACAACCGGTTTACACTTTTATTTAGTTTTGGTATTTCAAGCCGCTTAGGTGACTATTTGTTGCACTGCGATCGTGCAGTAAGCGTCGCCCGAGTTTCCACAGTAGCTCACGTCTAGCAATTGCATTTCGTAGACGGAAAAGCGTTCGCAGATGCGTAGTCGTGCTGCTGACCGCTGTGCTTGTTCGCCCAGCGCAAAGAAGTGCTTCCCGCGCCCTAGTTTTACGCTGTACGGTAAAAATATCAGTTGATTTTATTTCCTTAGTACCTATATTGACTTCGCTGACTCTTCTCCCGCCTTCAAGAGGCCTTATATTTTCCTACTGGCGTACCAGTCAGCGAAGCGTCGCATGTGCAGCGCTTGTGTGAAGCCACCTTGACTTGGAGCTAGATACAGTGTACAAACAAACCAAGTAAAGAAAGGCACATTCTTCCATTCACAAACGTGTCCTGGCTTCGTTTCAACTAAGCGAACGAATTGCGACCAAGCAATTTTTTTTTAACCTCCTTGATTGCGACGACCCGCCGGCGGCCGGCGGACGAGACGCTGGGCCGACTGACTCTGTCGGCAGGGGAGCCGTGCAGTAGCGAAGCCGTGGCGCAGCCAATTGCCAGCTCATCCCCTCCTGACGTCACACGAAAACGCCACAGAAAATGGGCGAGCGTAAAGAGAGGAGGACAGCGTTTTCGAATTAGTTTTTATACAAAATAAAATCGCGTAAACGCGCCTAGAGTGGTCGAAACATGGCCTGGGGACTCCGGACTACAATTTGCGCTAGTAATCCCGCAATGTTTACATTTCACTTCAGTATTCCTTTAAGGTTTTGTGTTGACTACCGGCGACTGAACAAAATCACGAAAAAGGACGTGTACCCCCTCCCCCGAATCGACGACGCCCTCGATCACCTCTGCCACGCGAAGTACTTCTCATCGATGGACCTAAAGACCGGCTACTGGCAAATTGAAGTGGACGAGAGAGACCGAGAGAAGACTGCATTTATAACCCCAGACGGCCTATACGAGTTCAAGGTGATGCCGTTTGGGCTGTGCACAGCACCAGCGACGTTTCAAAGAGTCATGGACACTGATCTAGCTGGCCTTAAGTGGCACACCTGCCTCGTATACCTCGACGACGTAGTGGTATTCGCCCGGACTTTCGACGAACACCTTGCAAGGTTGGAGTCTGTACTCGAGGCCATTCGTACGTCGGGGTTGACGCTGAAGCCTGAAAAGTGCCGTTTCGCATACGGGGAACTCAAGTTCTTGGGCCACGCCGTCAACGCCGCGGGAGTCCTACCTGACCCGGCAAAAACTTCAGCCATTGCGAACTTCCCAAGGCCGAAAGACAAGAAGGGCGTGCGAAGATTTCTCGGGCTGTGCGCATACTACCGGCGCTTCGTCGCAAACTTCGCACGCATTGCAGAGCCACTCACGCGCTTGACGAAAGATAGCACCCCTTTCAGCTGGGAAAACGACCAAGAAAAAGCATTCTGCGAGCTGCAAAAACGCCTGCAAAGACCGCCCGTGCTCGCTCATTTCGACGAAAATGCCGAGACGGAAATGCACACGGACGCCAGTGATATAGGCTTGGGTGCCGTCCTTGTCCAAAAGCAAAGCGGCTGCGAAAGGGTAATCGCCTATGCCAGCCATGGTCTGTCGAAGGAGGAGAAAAACTATTCTGCCTCTGAGAAAGAGTGCCTGGCTATTATATGGGCGATTTCAAAATTTCGCCCATACGTGTATGGACGGCCATTCAAGGTTGTAACCGACCACCATGCGCTGTGTTGGCTCGCCAATTTGAAGGACCCCTCTGGCCGTCTTGGGCGGTGGAGCTTGCGCCTGCAGGAGTTCGACGTTACAGTCGTTTATAAATCCGGCAGAAAACACTCCGACGCCGACTGCCTGTTCCGCGCCCCCGTCGACCCACCACCACAAGACGCTGACGAAGACAGCGCGTTCTTCGGGATCGTGACGGAGAACGACCTAGCCGCCCAGCAGCGTGCCGACCCCGACTTACGCGTCATAATCGAGTACCTCGAGGGATGCAACGTTGCCGTTCCTAGGACCTTCAAACGCAGCTTACCAGCATTCAGCCTGAGAAACTCCGTCCTCGTGAGGAAGAATTTCAGCCCCGGAACAAGAGCGAATTACCTTCTCGTCATCCCCGCGCACCTTCGTGACGAAATTTTGGAAGCGTGCCACGACGACCCGTCTTCCGGACATCTCGGCACAGCGCGCACTATTGGAAAAATCAAGGCGAGGTACTACTGGCCCGGCCTTACCTCTGACGTCACCCACTACGTCCGGAGCTGCCGTGACTGCCAGCGACGAAAAAAGCCGCCGACAAGACCCGCCGGACTTCTGCAACCGATCGCCGTCCCATCGAGACCATTTCAACAGATTGGAATGGACCTTTTAGGCCCGTTCCCTACGTCACGATCACAGAACAAGTGGATTGTCGTAGCGACAGACTACATGACGCGCTACGCAGAGACCGCCGCTCTTCCGAGGGGGACTGCACAAGAAGTGGCAAAGTTCTTTATAAGCCAAGTTGTGCTGCGACATGGAGCCCCGGAAGTCCTAATCACCGACCGCGGAACGGCATTTACTGCGGAGCTGATGCAAGGAGTATTACGCTACAGCAACACGGATCACCGAAGAACGACGGCGTACCACCCCCAAACGAACGGACTTACAGAACGTCTGAACAAGACAATCGCAGATATGCTGTCAATGTACGTTGACGTTGAACATAAGACTTGGGACGAAGTGCTCCCGTATGTCACGTTTGCGTACAGCACGGCTATCCAGGAGACGACGCAGCTGACGCCGTTCGAGCTTGTCTACGGTAGAAGGCCAACTACGATTCTCGACGCCATGCTTCCGCACGTAGAAGACGACGACCTCAACGCCGACGTCCACAGATATCTTCAACGTGCGGAGGAGGCCCGCCAGCTCGCTCGAGTTCGTATAACAGACCAGCAGCTGGTGGATGCGGGCCGCTACAACCTCCGACGCCGAGACGCCGAGTACCAACCAGGGGATCGTGTGTGGGTTTGGACTCCCATCCGACGACGCGGACTCAGTGAGAAGCTCCTGCGACGGTATTTCGGACCCTACCAGATTCTACGACGTGTCGGCCAACTTACCTACGAGGTGATCCCCGATGGTGATTCCGGAACATCACGACGACGCACGCGGCCCGAAGTCGTTCACGTGGTTCGCTTAAAACCTTTCTACGGACGATAACGAATTTTATTTTTATTTTTGGACTGTCGCTTATGTTAGCATCGGGTCGATGCACTCTTAGAGGGGGGGTAATGCCGCGAACCATACATTGGGTTTGTTTATTTGTGTTTTGCTTTTACCGCCCGGCTGCGCCGGTCTGTGTTATCTCTGCGCCAAGGGAAGCGCTTGTTCCATTCTTTCTTTCTGTGCCGCATGTGTTATCTGTCGTGATAGGGAGAGCATTCCGATCTAACGTGAACAGCCCAGAATAATCTTCTTGGATCTACTATGTTCTCGATGTGAATCGACGTTTCGAGAACAACGCGCGCCGAAAGATAAAAAGCCTGCAGTGCGGACGCCGGAGCATTCGATTCGACGACACTCGCCTGTGCAAGTCACTTTGTTGACCGCTGCTTCGCCGCCTCTGTATTCTTTTGAGTTGTTAGGGGAGCACAAGTTCGCTCCAATAAACGTGTTTCTCATTCAAGCCAACTGCATCGTCCTTCTCTTTGCGACAATATATATATATATATATATATATATATATATATATATATATATATATATATATATATATATATATATATATATATATAAGGTTAGAGAAAGGAAATCCTCTCCCTGAAACGTCAGTAAACTTATTTTTATTTTCTAAGTCTTTCTCGTTTGTCTCTGTCTCTACTAACCTTATTTTTTTTGCGCTCTGTGTGAGTTTTTATCGTTTCAGTCTATATATATATATATATATATATATATATATATATATATATATATATATATATGGTATATATATATATACATATATGGTAGGGGGGTGGTAGCTAGCGCCATACCGACTATATATATATATATGTATATATATATATATATATATATATATATATATATATATATATATATATATATATATATATATATATATATATATATATATATATATTGTAAGCGCGAATCTTAAATGTCCCGTCATCAGGCTCAGTATTATGACAGGCTCAGTATTATATATATAGCTCAGTATTATGACTGGCCAATACCGCCTTCGTGTTTCGTCGTCGTCGCTGCATTGGGTGCGTCCATCATCATCTCATCGCTCGTCGTCTTTCTCGGACGCGCCATCATCGCCATCGTGGTTGATCCTGTTCTGGCCAGGGTACCGCTCGTCGAATAAACGTCGTCCTCCAAGTCTCCTAGCATTGCCTCTCAATATATATATATATATATATATATATATATATATATATATATATATATATATATATATATATATATATATATATATATATATATATATATATATAAGGGTTAAAGTAAGAGTTAATGGAGAATACCTCTGCAACCTCAGATTTGCTGATGACGTTGCCTTGCTAAGTAACTCGGGGGACGAATTGCAAAGCATGCTTTCCGCACTGGGCAAACAGAGTAGAACCGTGGGCCTGAAAATTAATATGCAGAAAACTAAAGTAATGATCAATAACCTCGGGACAGCACAGCAGTTTGAGATAGGTGGCGAGGCAGTGGAAGTGGTAAGCGAATATATCTACTTAGGCCAAGTTGTGACCCCAGATCCCAACCATGAGGCAGAGATAATTAGAAGGATCAGAATGGGGTGGGGTGCATATGGCAGACATTCTCAGATAATGAATAGCAGCCTACCATTGTCGCTGAAGAAGAAAGTGTATGACAGCTGCATCTTACCGGTACTCACCTACGGGGCAGAAACTTGGAGGCTCACTAAGAGGGTTCAACTTAAATTGAGGACGACTAAGCGCGCAATGGAACGGAAGATGATAGGTGTAACATTAAGGGACAAGAAGAGAGCGGAGTGGGTCAGGGAGCAAACTGGTGTTAAAGACATATTTGTAGAAATTAAGAAGAAGAAATGGACGTGGGCAGGGCATGTAATGCGAAGGCAAGATAACCGCTGGTCATTAAGAGTAACAGAGTGGGAGGCCTTTGCCCTGCAGTGGGCGTAGATAGGCTGGTGATGATGGTGATGATATATATATATATATATATATATATATATATATATATATATATATATATATATATATATATATATATATATATATATATATATATATATATATATATATATATATATATATGTTACGTGGCGCAATAATGATGAGATGAACCATGATAGATGAGGTGATGATTTAATAGGCGTCAGCCATCTTGGCGCGATCACGGCTAAAGCACACACTGCGCTTCATCTTTTTCGAAAGTGGCCAAACATGGCGGCATGTGTAATTGTCCACTTCGTTTCTTACTCGTGACATTTCCCCCTGGTCAAGGGCGACCGCCCGGGTCGAGGCCGCGGTGTCGTGAAGAATGCGATAGACAAGCGATGCAATTCAGTGAACAGTGAGGAACTTGCCGCAACACTGGACGATGATTTCGTGGATGATGCCTGTCCCAGCTACAACGATGTCGTGAAGGCAGCGACAAAGCGTCATGTGTACTGGGAACCAGATCGGACGAGAGGGCTCGGGACACGGCATCATCGGCTTGCCTCGTCTGGTCTGAACTCATCGCGGCTGGTCTTCACGGGCTGGTCACGGGCCGGGTATACGGGGCGAGGGACGTGGTCGTTCTAGTGCTGGTCGCAGCGGGACTGAAGCTGTCGGACATGGCTCGCGTACCTTCACAGATCACGGTCAGGCCGAGAAGGTGCGAAGCTGGGGCCAGGATGGGGTGTACGCCGCACCTACACCAAAATGTTACGTGGCGGAATAACGACGAGTCGAACCGTGATTAATGAGTTGACGATTTAATGGGGGTCAGCCATATTGGCGCGAGCACGGCTATATCACACAATGTGCTTCCTCTTCTTCGAAGGTTGGCAAACATGGCGGCGTGTGTAATTCGTTTCTTCCTCATGACAATATTCTTGTAAATTTATCTTGTGGCATCTATGTCACTCAAAAAGCTGATATATATATTGAATGCGTTCTTACGGGTAATGACGTACGTGACAGAAACTTGGGGTCTCACTAATCGACTTGAAAGGAAATTAAATCGGCCCATGTGGCTATGGAAAGAAGAATGCTAAGGGTCACGCTTACGGATACGAAATAGCTGCATGGATTAGGGAACAAACTCATGTCTCGTCTGGACGACTTTCTGGCTCAAATTCAGCGAAGGAAATGGGAATGAGCGGGTCACTTTATGCGCCTTAGGGACAGCAGGTTGGCCATCCGTGTAACGGAGTGGCTGCCAATAGACCGCAAACTCAATGGGGGTTGGCCAAGGGCTCGATGGAGGAATGAGCTACGAAAATTTTGGGAGAAAGGGTGGACTCAGCTAGCACTCAATGGACGTGGCTGGCCATCTTTTAGAGAGGCCTTCATCCTGCAGTACACACGACCATTGTGATGCTGATGATCATGGTGATGATGACGATGATATATTCACACTTAGTGGCCTAGTGTCACCGTTGCTTGTACATGCAATGTAAAAGTGCACGAACAAAATGTACTCAGCTTTACTTACCAAATTATTGCCAAGAAACACATTACCGTGTATATGTTCGGCAACACAAGAAGAAATGTGCATAATGAGTAATGTTTTGATACGTACTTGTCGCAGAACCTCCCACTCTTCAAAGCTTTTCTTAACTGATTATTTACTGTCATACTAATAACCAATCCGAAATCGGTATTTTTATAGTCACAAGGGATTACGAATACATAGTAGCATTACATGCTGCAAATGCTTTTGCACACCTAACCTACAACTCACCTGTCAGACGCTTTATGGTACCTTTACTACATTTTAGACTGTCCTCACAGTTTGGTAACAAGCCTGAAAGCCTCATACATGAAGACAGTTCTGCATTCCCAAGTCGTAAAACATACCACCTTCACGAATGCGGCTTCAGAACGTTATTTCGCAAACTGCAGCACTCCATGGCCGCGACACAACCTCGGTGAGTGCCACGGCAAGCCGGAGCTGCATGTATAAATAAAATCAAACATCTTCATCGAAGTCGAAATCAATAACCGCCTTCGAAAAAATTCGTCAACAAAACTCTGAGTGCGATGTTCTTTATTTAAAAAATTGTACCGTATAATATTTGCATACTTTATTTTGGAGGTCTCGTATTCCCAGTAGTACTGTTGGCTTGACTAGAAAACTGTATTGCGGTTTCCTTTGCCAGTAAAGCAGTCTGGATTATTTCTGTTTCAGCGGCAAGCTGTCCAGCGAGATTCGCGTCCACCTTGGCTCTCACTTCACCAACGTCAGGCTGCCTGGCGAGCAGGTCATCGAGGCGTCCCAAATATGCCTGCACAAACAATTCCGGATCGGGCAAGAAATGGTAAAGATAAATGTCACAAACTCGGTCCTTCTGGTAAATTGTTAATTATTACCCTGACAGTATATATATGGAATGGTTTTGTCACATACGAATGAGCTCACCACAATATGATGCTATCAGACCAGTATTTTACCTTTTAAGTGCGTTAAGGACCGAACTTAAGTTTTTCCATAGCCGCTTCAAAACTACTTTCGTCTTGCGGTACTGAATTTTTGAAGTTTTTCTCGCTTGCTGAGTTGTTGCGGTTTGCAAGGAAGGACCTGCGTCAGGAAGAGCAAACTTCTTTGTTCCATATTTGAAATTTTGAACGTTGTACCGCTGTGAATACTTTTAATAGCAAAATGGATTCGCAATCCCATAAACAGTGGTCTCCTCCAACCTTTATCGTTAAACTAAACCTAGATATGCTTGCTTCTGATATTTATTGATTATCCAAACAGACTCTGGGGAGAAAACCCACGCTCAAGTTTTCGGGACTGGCGAACCGTGGTTCCATGGTTTTGTCTGTGAAAGCGCGTTTCGATTTTGTTGCGCGTCGAAAAAAGTTGATAAGAATATTTTTCTCGGGCAATTAGGTTTCTCAAAACTTATGCTGAGCGCCAGTCACTAATAGGCGAACCAGTTCATCCACCATACCTGCGGAAGTCTACGCACCAGTTGTTGACGGCAGCCATCGACTAGCACTTTCTAAATAATGAGTTTTTGGTAAATGTATTCAGCAGTATCCCGCCTCACAATTTGTTTCTCCAACCCTGCCTCTGTAAACGTTCCAATATATATCGCACACCTTTCTATAATGCCGCGAATGTTCTCCCGCTCCGTATATATTGTAATGGTATCTTTAAAAAATGGCGAGAAGTAACACGCAAATTATACATTTTCGTGAAAAAAGAATGCATTAATGAGTCCAAAAAAATGCTTTAAACGTTCATGTTTTTGCAACATACGACGAAGGAAGCCATATAGCGTCGACGTTTGTCACTTTGTGAGGAACTCACACTGTCACTAATATGTTCGAACCTTCGTTTACACCAGGCTATTTTAACACGTTACACGTAATTGTTTCCAGACAAGCCCGCTTATCTTCCTGATATTGTGGTGATATTCTGCTCCTTCCGACGAAGACGTGATCTTGCGTGTGCGCCTGTGCTTTGTAGCCAATCTGTTTAAGGTGTGACATTGACGCGTCTGTTATTAGTGCCAATGGAAAGTTTCGCTAGGTGCAACGATAATATTTGCAAAAAACAGCAAACCTGGTGTCTGACTTACTGATTATGCAAAAAAACACACTGCAACTAATACAGACTAACCTCGTTATAACGAACACTGATATAGGGAATTATCGGCTATAGCGAAATAAATACGAACTTTGGTAGGTCATCCTTTATTTCAGTGTCACTTAATATTTTTATAACGAAACCGAAAGCGCGAGAGTCGCGCCCGATATCGGCTATATAGCAAAAATACTTGATTCCCCCGAGGCTCTAAACTGGAAAGCTAGCGTTAAAAAGCAAAAAGAAGAAAATTAGAAGATAACAGTCCGCAAAAGTACAGTCGAAAAGGACATTTCATACGCAGACACTGTGAAAAACTTCCTCCTGCAGTGCTGTGAAAAGCTGCCAGACAAACATCACATCCTTCACCATCACATTCTTCAAAAAAATAAGTGCGCAGGCCTGTTTTGACATGCCAGCTTTGTTCTGCTGTAATTTCACGTTGTCACGTTCCAATCCATTTAGTTTGAAATGCCACAGAGACAGATAAGGATTACCTTGTTATAACATGTTCGAAGCCTGGGATAATGCGTGTTAGTATCTAGGATTTTTGCGTAAGCCAGATTGCCGGTTTCTTAATTAAAGCCGATTGTTAGCTCTATTACTGTCACAACCAATATCGGATGTAACTAAAAAAATTTACTGCCACGTTACTACTTCGCTACAACGAGGTTCGAGTGTAATGAAATTACGCGGTTCTTATAATCATACGTTCATTGAACAAGCGCCGCTGACTCATATGGGTAAGACGTAATTAGGTCGAATGAAGCTCGATATAAGATACTCCTTTTCAACTTTCTGGCATGCAAGAAGCCAGGCCACTATGGGCACCCATCTCATCCACTGATCTCCCGATATTCTTGAAAGTTTTATATCAAAGTTGCCTAAAAAATGTACCAGCTATTTATTCTGCTCTTGAATACAAAATGAGGGGTATACGTATTTGCTTTCATTTTATATCTTTCAGTATGACATAGGCATGCTAAAACTGAAAGAGGAGGCCTCCTTCAGTCGCACAGTTCAACCCGTATGTCTACCTGGAAACGATGAGGAGATTCCTGACAACTCGCAGCTCTTCACAACTGGATGGGGAAGCGCACCGCAATGTGAGTTCATTTCAGCCCAGGAATGTTAAAATAAACTGCGCATCTGCTTCGGTTTCTGCCTTTGGCTTATTCAAAGGAGTCGTACGCTTCTCAACGTAGCAAATATGTATTGCTCTTCCCAAATTAACAATGAAGCTTGCGCCTGATAAGCACTTTCTGAAACGCGTTTGTGTAGGTCAGGCAGCCAAAAAACTATCGGCATAAGCTCACTTCTGAGAAACAATCACTGTAATGACGTCCCGTGATAGTTATGTACAATTTATTAAATGCAACAGCATGTATGGACGAGGCAACGGGTACAAGACATGCCAACCACGCACTCCCTGGCGTTTTCGGGTGAATTGACCTCCGCAATTATTCAAAAACTGTCTCCCTTCAATCAGCGGAACTCCAGCGTCACAAGAGTTCACAACTACGAAGAGACACCTTGCAAAGAAAGGGCGGCAAGAAGTGAATGAATGACGTTTCGTCTTCCTTTTTATGCTCCCAACAAAAGAAAACTTACACGGGGCATTTAGGTCTGCTTAGGTGTTTGAAAGCGAAAGCAGTTGGTTTCCCTTGGCTATACTTGTCGAATACTCATTTACCTGCTACATCGAGTGTGAGTGTCCTTCTTCGTTCTCCTTTCTTCATCTTCATTCGGCCAGCGAGATCAGTCCGTTTAGTATAGCTGCTGCACCTGCATTATTTCAAGCCTGTCCTTGTCGTGTGACAAGCAATTCCTTTGCGTACCTGGTACCCGTAGTATGCTACAAATAGGGGAACAGCGCAACACTGACAGAACACAACAAGAAGAAGGTAACAACCACGAGCGCTCGTGGTTGTCACCTTCTTCTTCTTATGTTTTGTGTGTGTTGCGCTGTTCCCCTATTTGTAATCATGCACCAACTCGCCCAAGCCTTAACCCTTGCAAGCGTAATATGCTAGATGCTTCAGCAATGTCGCACCCCAGCAGGAACCACTGATGGGGATATTTTTCTTGCTGACTGTTTCTTTGAGGAGAACCTGCACATCTGAAGCTTTTTCCATACTGTCGCCTAAGTTTGAATTTCACTTCACAGCTAAGACAACTGGCTTCTATGTCACCACACCAATACATTTATAAATACTGATAAAACTGAATAGCAACACAAGGCGCGACACCTTAAGTTGAGCCCCGGTCCCTAATCGTACGAGTAATGTAGACATAGATTAACTTTCCGGTAATGAATGCCCTGTTCACATTTCGTTTTCCCAGCTGAAACAATTAGCAAAAATACAGTTTCGCTGTATGGAACAGAAATATGACTTGAAACATCGTTCTTTCTTATAGGCTTACCATCGTTTCCTACCAGGTATTATCACTTTGCTCGAATTTTATTTGACATTGCGGCAGCGGCAACAGCCCCCCGATAACTAGTAAAATAAGACGTATTTTGTGTCGTAAGCCGCCTATTAGCGTGTAACTTGAAGCAGTAAGCAGTGATCGAGGCGACCACAGCGAGCACTCAGCGTCCCTCCCACGTCACACCTATAGGACCATTCAAATGCCCATTATCGCCGTGTATTTCAGACTGCGTCACGAAAACCAGAATATCTATTTAATTTTTCATATGTTTAGTCATGAGACTAGAGCGAAAACCGAATAAACGCTGCATCTGTGTGGTAGTTTTGTGTTGGGCATTGCCCTTGTGGGCGAATTCCCAAAGTTTGTTATTACGCTATGACAGCCTTTATGCTATTATATCATTTACATGCAACTGGGGCAGAATTTGGAATTTTGCTTTGGAGTGATAAGAGTGTAAAATGCGGAAATGTGTAAAAAGGCAGACAAACACGCTGCGATCAAACGAGCCAGACGATAAATGCGCTAGGTATGTCGGAAAGGTTCGAAGTTGGGCGAAGTACAGCGAGTGAAATATATTCACTTCTTTGTGGACGATGCCCGAGCAGGGTGGCCAACATTCGCTGACTATTACGTACACAACAGCCAAAAAAGAACAACTAGGTATCCGAATATTGTTCCTTGCCGTACAAATAAAACACGTAACGAACTTTTGTGTACTTGTTTAGTCATAAATTTTCACGTTCGCGACAATTTTAAGTTCTTTCTTCGATGTTCCTGGCATCGTAGCTCAATTTTGGACGACGAAGGATGGCTAAATTATTGTTTCACAATCAATGTATTTACCATTTCGATGGTCATTACAAAATTACTGTAAAAATTTGGTAACGCGGACCAGTTGGGACATCATGCTTAAAGAGAAAAACAACGCTAAAGACAGGACAAATGGCAGCGGTGACTGCCAACTAAAGATTTATTTAAATGAAAGGGGTGTTTTAAACAAGAGTATCAGAAAGAACGTATACGAAAATAATAGCAGTACTATTAATTATAAAGTGACAGCTAATCTCCTTTTACATTAACTCCAACGAAAGATTGTTGATGCAATTCTTCCCCTTTTGGTGTATGACTAAGGCTTCGAATATCTCTCGCATGCACGTCTTGTCTTCCCCTTGTCCTGTTTTCAGCGCTGTTATCTGTTTAAAAAAATTACTGTTTAATATTGAAAACTTACCCGTTTTTGCAGGTTCCAACTGTTCCCGGGCCAAAACGCTGAAGCAGATGACAACACATTCTATAGCGAACAACCGCTGCTTAGATTACTTCAACAAGACTGCGGATCCATCTATCCTATGCAGCACAGTGCAAGAGGTGCCCTCGCTTTTTGTAAGTGCCATCAGACACCCATGTGCACAAAAAACGGAGCCGGCACCCATCGAGCCCTCCTAGTTTTTCACGGCGTTGTCGGCCTAGGCGCCAGTTAACACTGTAGTTTTTGGGGCTATGGCAGCTGTTTTTCTCGATGGAAACGTGAAGTAACGATAGAAACATCGACAGAAACCTGACATAAAGCCCGAGATCTTCAGGAGGAACATTTTGCGGGCACGTCGTTTGTGTAACAACAGTTTCCCTTCGCAGGTAACCTCAAGGTGTTTCTCGTATCCGCACCAGTGCGTATCCTAAGGGAGGTTACGAGGCTATAGCTAGACCCAGCCCGACTGAAATGTGGTCAGAAAAATTTTCAGTTGGAAACGTTTCTGTAAAATAAAACGTAGGTCCCCTTCCGCTCAACATGTACCGAGGTTCAGGACCGAGGTGCGCAAGACGGAGGTTCGTACACCAGAGGCGTATTCAGCGGCAGAGGAGAGCGGGAGCGGGCAGAGCAGGCCTCACGCCCCTGCCACAGAAAAGGGGAGACTAAATTCGCAGTTTACGCAAAAACCGAGCGTAGGGCCACTTCTGTATCTCACGATAGATTGCAATCAAGGGAAGGTAGAGCAGAAGTCGTGGTCATCCATACAGGGTGATCAAAGTTAAGTCGACAACTCTTTTTTAATTGGGCGCTTAGATCCGAGGAGACAACCCCTAAACTAAGCTTATGCACCCAGGGGACACAGAATGGAGTCGTAATTATTAGGGTTGCCGGCTTAATTACTTAAATTCAATAATTAACTGTTTAGTGGCTACCGTACGCAGGCTTGTCGGTACAGAAAAGTTAGACCCAATCGTTTTTCAACACGGTTTCATTTGGCGGCATTCTTTAATCACATCCGTAATCGAAGATATCGAAGTGCGACGTTTAATTGCCCTCCCCAAAACAGCACATGCAACACAATGAGTACCGGAGCGTAGCTTCTCCCTTTTGTGGTGTGTCTGCTGTGTACGGTGTTTTCTACACAGCAGACCTCCACAACGGGGTCTATGCCTCCACAACGAGGTGCGGCACATGCAAAAGTGATAATTGGCACCCTTTCAGTCTTGACTTGCCTAATCGCAAACTGCAGCTCTCGGAACCGCTATCGAAACACGGAACCGAGCGGCCTGTAATGATGGTAGGACCGCCACAGAAGCGAGGTGCATTGCCCCGGTCCTCATTACCTTGCATGCGTAGTCTAGCGAACGGCAATTTAATTTTGCAGCTCAGTATCTCGAAGTACGGATGCGATGGAAGAATTCTGCCAAAGGAAACTGTGTAGAAGCACGATTACGTCTAAGTTTTCAATACAAACATATCTGCTTACTGCCGCCACTAAATAGATAATTATTCAATTTTCTACATATCTACTGAGGCCTACAGGAATAATTCATGCGTGCTAATTACGCAAGTAAAAAAGGACGTTTACGCTGACAGCGTATATGTAGAGCGAACGACGGAGATAGCCCAAGCCGTCCCATTACTTAACCAGAGAGAAGACATGAAGTCAACGGGAATTGATGAGAGTGATGATAATGAGCGAACACAATACATCGGTACTGTGTCTATTTAAATGTACCCTCGGCGACAAGTTATGATTTTATGAAGTTACAATGCCTTCATCATCGGATTTCCTAAACTAAAATGTAATGCACTCCTATTACGAACTCTAAGCAGTCCTACGTATCACTTTGCATTTTTTTCTTACGAACTTGTTAAACCAAACTGCACCCTCATGCGCACGTCGTTTAGTGTGCAGTGTCCGGGATCGTAAAGCTCAGTATAGTGGCAATACCACGGCAAAAAAACTACAAATCTCGGCATCATGGTCAACAATCTTGTATATAAGGCGGATATTCCTTTGGCCCACAGTGACTAAATAAGACTATTGTACTACTCGGAAGTCGCAGCCAACAAATTCACTAATTCGGGGTTATTTCGAAGAAGAGCAGCAAACAATTTTAAGATTGTTGACATTGAGGCTACATATCAGTATCTGAGTAATAGCCCCTACACTGGCTCGCAATCCCTGAGCGAGCTTAAGCCATTCAATACAAGCCAGAATTACGCATCTATTTCAATGGGCCCCCTACGTCTTATACAATGCAAGATTTAATTCATGGTTCTGCCTCTTAGCACATGACAAAAAAACGCCTGCGTAACAAAAAAATGCCGGGCCATTTCAACTAACTGGAAAACTGAGGAAGGGCGAAGCGTGAAGTGTATAAGTGTTTTCAAAGATTGTAAGTTTCTCTCTCGCCACACGGCGTGAGCTCACTGGGCGCCGGAGAAGCGCCGGTGGGGAAAGCAATCGCGCGCTTGCTGAGGCGGCGGCGCCGTGTCTTGTGTTGAACCAGATTTAAGCAATGAAATGAGAGACAGACTGGCCGTAAGTTGCCTTCGTGTCACACGCCGCAGCATGCTAAGAAGTATGCTAAGTAGCGCGAGGTGTTGGGAAACAAACGACTGTCCCGGGGTCCCTTTCAGTACGCGTTTTTGTCCATGGATATGAAACGTTCAAGCGCGAGGCCTCGAAAAATGAGTGTCTCGGTGTATTCTTTTAGTACGCGTTTTTTCCCCAAACATTATAGTATGAGCCGTTGAAAAACGAGTGCCCTGGTGTGTTCTTTTAGTTGCCGTACGTTCTAGCGCTATAGGTGTTGCAAGACAAGTGTCACGGTGTTTTAGTACCGTAACTACTTGAGACGCCCGCAGCCCGAGCCCCTAAGGTGCTTCGCCCGTAAAACACCGCCTTTGCTGCGGATGAAAAATGGGGTCGCGCGTTGGCGGTGTGAGGTAACACAACACTCGGAGGAGCTTTCATCTGTCTACAGTCCCTGGCACTTCTTGATGCCCTACCCATGAAAGAAGACACTGCTTCGCGCTTAAAGCGCTAGGTCCATCCCCGCGTGCGGTTGCTTGTTCATACTGCCACATTCGCTGTTGCGACGGGATTTGCGATATGTCTCGGTTATGCGACGACACATCTGGGCCATGCGCTGGCAACTCCAGGTGACGAGGAGAATGCCTCAACATGTCCGCCGATTTGACCGACCAAAGAGGAAGGTGATGCGGACAACGTGGTTGGTGATCGCGTGCTCCCGACTGCCAAAATATACCACTCCCCATCGCTTGCTTCCCCGTCACAACATGCTGTTAAGCAAAGTGAACAGCTTCTAAACTTATCCGTCAAGCAAAACTAAGGATAGCGACCTTGCTGTGAGTAAACATCTTATAAGCTTTACGGCGGAAATGGGGGATTGATGTGCGTTTGGTATATACGACAAGCAACCCCTTCTTTATGCAATTGAAATGAGCACCAGGACCTGAGAACTTACTCGAAGTTCAACGCACAGTCTTTCACTTTTACTGAAACATCGTTCGCGGGAAACGTATGCCTAGACCGCTTTGTGCTTTTCTTAAAATAGCTCTTCTAGTGGTTACTAAACCTCGGTTTCTCCTCTTGCCCCCCTGCATGCAGCCATGCTTGTTTATACAGTTCCGGAAAACTGCTAGAACATCGAGATGTTCCTTAATTTTTTTGTGCAGCTGCCCGTAACGACGGGCAAAGATGTGCCAGATTTTCTTTTAAAGCGGAAGCTTTCTTAGTGGGGTTGATGGTGCCCTGCGAAAAGAACTAATGCATTTTTCCATGTACCCGCTGGTCCATCGAGAAGACCTGATCAAAGCTGTGGAAACACGGCGCGTGCGTGAAACCGGTCTTCCACTGGGTGAAAACGGTTACTCGAAAATTGCGAGGAAGGGACGGCTCTAGATAGGACAATACACGCAACCATCATGATTAAGAGTACAGTAGTATACAGTTATCTCATAAACCACGTAATGGTATATGTTTAGATCTTTCTTAGATGCGTTTTACTGGTGCGTGAAAAATCATCTAAATGGGCTTGTTCTTCGCTTGAGATTTCGGTGTTTGAAAGTTTGACGATCGATTTGACACACTTTTAGCGGCGGCTTTTATGCACGTTTGATGCACTTTTGATGTCAGAAAGCTTTCCAGCTTCTCTGAAATTTCTTTCGGAAGGGGTGGTAGAGGTTTTTTTTACCTAATTCACGTGTACTGCACACGTGCACGCTGTCTTACCTTAAATACTTGCAACATTTACGCAGGGTGACACCGGCAGCCCTGTGGTGGGTTTTTGCGCTCCCAACTACTGGGTGGTGTACGGCATTGTGTCTGACGGTCCGCATCAGAGTGACTTCGAGCACTTGCCGCTCATCACTACAAAGGTTTCCCGCTACATGGAAGAATTTATTCAGCCGTACCTGGATGCCATTGACCGCGCACACTTCCGTCGACTTTGTGGCAGTGGACGTTAAGGTCATGTGTTTATTTCTGTTTGTATTAGAGCTGCCTTCTATAACTTGCACCAGTAAATTTATCTTGACGTTATAAGACGGCCGAGACTTGAGGAATAGAAAGGTGTACACCCAATAAATGCAAACTACGAGGTTGTCACTTTGCTGCTTCTTCGCCAATTGTATACGAATGTCATTACCCATCCCATGAGCAGAACGGCCGGCGCAAAGCATGCCTGGTTAATCAAGCAGCAGCCTTTTCGTAGGCTACTGTATTACTGCGAGAGCTCTAGATGCGCCGTCTGTGAAACCTCCTGGCCGAAGGAATACACAGCCTGCAATGAAAGTTTACGGTGTGTCTCCATTGCTAGGCAACGCCCAGTTGCGTTGCGCATGCGCAGAATGGCCCACCTGCTTAGAGACATGAAGCCGAGCTAGCAAGAGAGAGGAGGGCGGGGGCCAGCCCTTCGTTCCTGGAACTGCACTGCGAACTCGCTTGGCTGTCTCTCCTCGAAACTGTACGTGTTGTGCACGTGTGCAGAGGTATTGGTGCAGTCATGAATAAAGCAAGACCATCAGCTCAGCGCTCAGTGGGGCGCTGTGCGAAGAAAGCAGAGCAGCAATGACAGCGGCCGCCACGTTCGGGGCAGTCTTTGCTTGTTGCTGCACCTGTAGTATAGATTGTTTGCATATGCATTAACCTAGAACAAGGTTTGTGCTGTGGAAATTTCGTAGCTAATTCGTGCTTACGTAACTGCCTTTAACACAACTATAACCTTACCTAAACAAGAATAATCAGGAATAACAACGCCCCGCTCTCACTCTAATTTTGGAATCGCCGTGGTAAATAACTCTAATTTTTGTCTGCCTCTACCCCGTTAATCCCAGGAAACCAAGGAAAATCTGGACTGTTATACTCATTGATTATTAAACTTCACAATATAGCGTAAGATGTCGCAGAGGCAACGCTTGCCCCTCTCGGGAGTTCCACGCACCAGCTGGCGAACGAAGACGCAACTGGAAGTGCGCGCAAGCGCCGTCACTGTTGCAACGCGTTGACATGGGAGGTTGTAGCGGTGGCGCACACGAACAACATGGCGACTTCTGGGATGTTAGCACGTGAGACTGCGACTGCGCGCTCTTCGGTTGCTGTGGCAGCAGTGCGCATTTTCTATTTTCTTTTGTATTATGATGTGTTATACCTGCATTCATTGTCTGTCCGAAAGAAATTGTATTTTTCTGAATTAAATTTATTAGCTGATTAATAAACAATAGAGATGCTAATGTTTCTTCAAATAAAATCCTTTGGGTGACGTAGAGAAAAAAAACAGCGCACATGTTAACAGCAGCCGATCGTTTCAGCCACGCTCGTGTCTTAATTAAAAGTGAGTCTTGCCAAGGGTGCCGCCTATTGTTATACAATTTGCAGTATCAGGGACCAACAGCGCTCACTGAGCTGCCTATGTGCCGACCACAAACGCTATCACCTGCCTCACAAAATATTGCTTCATAGGTGTCCAATAAGCCTACTTTCTAAACAAAATATTTACTCAGAAATTTCACTGGCAAGAAAAGACAACTTCTGTGAGACGATTTATGCGCAAGCTGGACAGCGGTAACCACAACTCCAATATTACTTCCATAAGCAAAACACCGCAGTAACACTGCAAGCACACCAGACTGAAAAAAACCGGTGAAAGAGAAACAACTGTTCCAGTTCTTTTATTCGGATGAGGTCGGGGAAGAGACGGAGGTTTTGGTGCTTGGTTAAATCAGGATAGCTTACACAACTTGCTAATTTCCTTAATCGGAGTCTTAGGATTTGTGTAAGGCAAAATGAAATTCTCCATGTAGTGGGCCACATCAGCAAAGAACATTGTAGATGATGATGCCCTGGCAGCAGTCTTGGGAACACCGATCACGATGCCGAAAATGGTCCAGACGTCATTTCGGCGATGCACCACTGGACCTCCGCTGTCACCCTTGAGGTGTAAAAAACAATATTGGACTATTCTAGTTCTTCCTTGCCCCTTTTTTTAAAGGTTATGAAATCCTACTTTGACATATCGTCAGCAATAAAGCAGACCAACGTCCGAAAAATGTCATTGTGAAGCCGTCTTGCAAGGCGATTAGCCATTAGGTTCCATGACGTTGTCGCTCTATAATCGTTGTTTGCAGTGGCAGTGGCGTTGTTATGGCAGTGTAATTGGCAACACCGGGACAAAAAATGTCTTATCCACAACGTTTCATTTCTTTAAGTAAAACTTTTGTGGAACGTGGAAGCATTAGGCGTGCATTTTGCAAGACGGTTGCCTACCACTGTGATTGATGAGGCCTACGTTGCCTTAATTTATTAATTCACGAGCATAGTTATTGGCACAAAAGTAATGTTTCTAAATTGTAGAGTCGTGGCCGTGTACTTTTAAAATATTCACAACCACAAAAATCCCTCCGAATAGCCGACTAGACCCTCTTTCCCACGAATGGTTTATTTTGGTTTTACCTGCCTGTAGACAATATCGGCTTAAATGAGCCGTCAACTTGAACCACTAATCATATTTCGTCAAAGGAATTTTCAAGGCTGCTTGCCTAGAAAGCTTTCCACCTCCATGTTTGCACGTATTCCTTGTTTTTACGAAAAATGGAAACCTGGAGATATAGTAATAGATGTAATACAATAAAGCACGCCAAGCTAAAGCGAAGAATCTGCAATGACCACGCGTGATTCTTTTGGATGATGAAGCACTATTACTATTACGGATGTAGAAAAGCATGTCAAGTAGAAAACAACCCTCAGTGACAACGGCATAAAAGCTTTTTCAACTAAAAAGAATAGCCCCATGCCACCTAGACAGAGTTTTCGTTTCTCTTGAGCGGCGGCTTTTAGCAAAAGTTGTAGGATTATATTTTTAAAACCAGCAGTCTTCAGCAGTGCTAAACTGATGTCCCTTTGTCACCATTCGGCGTAACCCCTTCAAGCAGAAGCCTTATTATTTGGGAATGTGAGCATCTGGCTCGCAAGCTCCTACTACTAATAGCGGAGGGAATACGGCTGGTCACTTATGGCCGGGGCTTGTCCCTCTTGTAAAAATTGTCGCAGCGCAGTCAGCAATGTCTGTTCCCCACGCGACCGTTCAACCAATGAAACAAAAGCATGTGAACTATAATTAACACGGCGAAAATGCAACGCACAAAACTTCCCGCGCAAATCTTTCGAACTAGAAATATATGTGGAAATTCCCGAGTAATGATTGTCGCATAGAGCGTGAGCATTCCCTTCAAGCGTTAATCTGTGAGCGAACACCTCTACGTTTGCCTGGGGGCCCGAGATCCTAGGAAGCAAGGCATTAAAGGGCCTTGTTATAAGTACTCTATATGTCCCGCATATTGACGCATCCTGTCACGCGTTCTCCGCGTACATAGGGACCGATTTTTCGGAAGCAGTCGCCTAGAATGATAACACATTAAAAAAATTGAGAGTTAATTTGACACAGCGCTAGTTGCCAGCATTTTCTGTTCTGAGGCTCTGCTAACTTTAGAAGCTATTGGTCACGCGCTTCCTTCCTCAAAATGCCGTTTTTTAACATACCTGAAAATTCCTTCGACAGAGTAGGAATCGCTCCTTCATGGCGGTTAGACTGTCGTAGAAATTCTGATCTGACTGCAGGTGGCTGAACTCTAGGCCCTGCTAGCACTTTTTTTCATTTGGCGTCATGATGGCGCAACACTCACCAGGCCAGATGATGCGTAAGCACGACTTCCGCAGAGAGCTCCCGGATATGATCCACCTCGAACACACGGCACCACCTCTGTCAAGCCTTGCATAAGCTCTGGTGACTTCTCTGACTCAGTATCAGCTGTTGCAGAAAAAAAATATCGATACATTTTTTTATGACGTGTCAAATTTCATTAGAATATTATCTCAGAAATATAACTCTCACTTCACTTTGATACAGTGCAAGTGTAACAAAGTAGACTTTGTTACTCCTCCTGGAAATATTAACGTGCAGCTCTTATTTAGCTGTGGCCTGGTCAGACAGTTTCTTCCCTTTCAAAATTAATCAGAGCAGCGATATGTAAGGAAATCAACTTCAGTGGTTTAATTCCCGGTAGGTTGCTCTGCACGCAAATATACAGTAATAAGCGTCGTGCAATGACGAAGCTTTTTTGAACTATCATACAAATTAAGTATCAACTGTCAGTTGCTTTCTTTACTTCAGCTCACGGCAGTTATCTATCGCGCTCCTCTTCATAGCGGGAGCAATATAGATAGGATATATCTGGGAAATTTATTACCGTCAAACAGTCAACACAGAGCAAAATATGAACGAAGAAGGAGCGAGTACTTCTGGAGAAGGTCAATGCGAATTTCTCGAAGTAATCAGACAGCGCCCTCTTACTCTCTTAACGATCTTCCATTACAATCCGCACTCTCTTAGAAGTATCTTTGTATTAATATAACAAACAACCGTTCACGACGCCTACATGTAGGAAGCGTAACATCCAAGGCTAACCGAATTCTAGGCTACCTCAAAATAAATTTTTCTCTCCCTCCGTTGTCGTTATTTTCATCCACAACACCCGTGTGCCTTAAGTAGAATATGCAGCATGTATTTGCGATACGTCTCACACAGCCTTAATATATCGAGTAAAGATCGAATAAACTCACGCAGACTGTTTTACCATTTAACGGATAATCATAATCATCATCATCATCATTATCACCAGCCTATCTACGCCCACTGCAGGGCAAAGGGCTTTCGAATTATTCTCCAATTATTCCGGTCTCGTGCTACTGCGACCAATTTATCCCTGCAAACTTCTTGATCTCATCCGCCCATCTAACTTTCTGCCGAACCCTGCCACGCTTGCCTTCTCTAGGGATCCGCTCTGTTACCCTTAATTGGCAACAGTTACATTGCCATCGCGTTACATGCCCTGTCCACCTCCATTCCTTCTTCTTAATTTCTACTAGTATGTCCTTAACACGCGTTTGTTCCCTGACCCACTCCGCTCTCTTCTTGTCCCTTAATGTTACACCAATCATTTTCCGCTCCATTGCCCTCTGAGTCGTTCTCAATTTAAGTTGAACCCTCTTAGTGAGCCTCCACGTTTCTGCCCCGCAGGTGAGCACCGGTAAGATGCAGCTGTCATGCACTTTCTTCTTCAGGGAAAACGGTAGGCTGCTATTAATTATCTGAGAATATCTGCCATATGCACTCCACCCCATTCTTATCCTTCTAATTATCTCTGCCTCATGGTTGGGACCCGGGGTCACAACCTGGCCTAAGTAGATATATTCGCTTACCACTTCTACTACCCCGCCACCTATCTCAAACCGCTGTGCTGTCCCGAGGTTACTGATCATTACTTCAGTTTTCTGCATATTAATTTTCAGGCCCACGGTTCTACTCCGTTCGTCTAGTGCGGAAAGCATGCTTTGCAATACATCCCCCGAGTTACTTAGCAAGGCAACGTCATCAGCAAATCTGAAGTTACTGAGGTATTCTCCATTAACCCTTACTCCCACCTGTTCCCAATCCAACGTTCTGAATACTTCTTGTAAACATGCTGTGAATAACATTGGATAGATTGTGTCTCCTAGTCTGACACCCTTCCTTATAGGTATTTTACTGCTCTCCTTATGGAGGATGATGGTATCCGTGGACCCGTTGTAAATATCCTCTAGTATTCTTACATAATGCTCGTCTACATCCTGGTTCCACAATACCTGAATGACTGCTGAGGTTTCGACCGAGTCAAATGCTTTCTCATAATCTATGAAGTTAGTTTACTAACATAGTTAGTAACATAGAACAGTTAGTTTGACAAAAATAAAAATACCTAGGTATTCCGCACCTTTCGCATCACCCTTACGTGTTTGCCTCTTTCACAAAACGTATGTCCGTACATTCACGTAGCGTAATTCGTGGAATTATCCTGTACCTTACATATCAGCTGGATGACGTCCCACACGTAAAATACATCCAGCTCAATTTAACGCCGTCATGCATCCCACATCATTCTTTACAAAAGTTTGCAAGGACTCGAACAATCTACCGAGTTCATTGCAACGTATAAAAGACCTTGTTCGTTTTAGAGGTGCTTTAAATGAGGCACAGTAAGTTCGCCACTGTGTGGCTGAATTGTACTTCCTTTAGTCCTCTGCATGAGTGCTCTGTTATTGTTTAATTACCTGCAGCCATTTTGTTCACTGATGTAGCCTCTTCCTTCTGCACGATTCCTACCCCGAGGGGAAAATAAAAAATGAAATGAAATACAATTTATAGCGCGATTAGCCATGCACCGAGAATGATTGGAGACGTAAACTAGCCGAGCCTCGAGCCCGAAGTAGGGCCATTGGCGGGGAGGCGCTGCGCTCGCAGTATCTATGGGGGCGTCAAGTCAAAGCTGTGCCGGCTGGCTTCTCTCTGCCAGACACGTCTATCGTGCGGCTTCTCAACGCGTCCGACAACCACTTGTGCGCGTTGTAACATGGAGTGCGTTCCATGGTCTCTTTTTTTTGCCTGCTCAAAGCAGCTGTGAGCCTCTCCAAGCAGCTCCGTATTTTATTTGCCCATAGAACGTCTAAGGCAGGACCAGTTTTGGGCTGCTTGGAGATGGTCAGAGCTGCTCTGAGCAGGCAAAAAAAGAGACCTCCATTTCACCCTTTAGACGGCTTCGTGGCCGTCTTCGCGTACATTCCGCTATATTAAGCCCCGTTCGAACTCGAACGAAGCAGTCAACGAAGTCTGCTTCGAAGAAACAGCATCGAAGTCAGCAAAGATGCAGGCTACCTCCCCGTATAAACTACTAAGTGACTCCAGCGCTACCTTTTTGTCTACTAATGTTGCGACAAATTAACTTGTTATTTTTATTAAAATATTCAGTATAATTTAGTAGCGGTGACAATGCTTTTCTGTAGTTTTTAAATTGCGTAATGTTTGTATAATAACGGTAACATTATTTGCGAAGCCTGCGGCTTGCGTTCCTCAACATGTCTGCTACAGAGTTGTCGTCTGCGTCGGTGACCGCTGCACCTTTCTAATACTTACTTTAGACGTCTAATTGGGCTGCATTGTAACCTGTCTACCCAGCTGTCCGCGAATTGTAACGAAGCCATGGAGTGCGATAGGAGTGCAGAGGTGAACAGACGACAATACAGGAGTGACCAGAAATAACGGCGATGGAATTCCCATGCGGGTGGACAACAAAAGGATCGCGCTAAGCCCATGCCGCTGCTAAAGCGAGCAAACGTGAACACTGAGACGGTTATAATTAAAAGCATGGTTGGCGCGGTGTGCTAGGGGATTAGGAGTTTCACCGTGTTCCGGGTTTCTGGAGCCAGAGCAAGGCCTTTGCAGCGGCCGGGTCTCATGTTATCCAGGAAGAGAAATAAATCCTCACGTCTTTAAACACAATTGTCTTTCATGGGCAAATTAAGAGGGCAATGTAACAAAAACGTTATTAGGGCAAAATATTTCCGAACAACCAAATATAGAAATATCTTAATACTTGTCAGAATTGTTGTGAAAAAAGGAAACATGGGCATCTTTGAGGCAAAACACCAATACATAACTGGTACTAGGCAGTGTTCTTTTAATTAAAACTACATGTGTGCTTGACACTTGTGGTGGAAAATAGCAAGAAACGTGTTGAAAACCTTGTTTTCGCCGAAAATTACAAAAAAGGTTTGTGCCCCAGTTTAGTCATCATGGCGGCATTTCAAGTAAAACAACCACGAAAGGTTCTAATAGATGGCGCGCGAGCAGCAGAATGCGGGAAAATGCATTGACTTGAGCGAACCTTCCTAGTAGCGTGGCAGGAAGGATACGCGACAGTAATAGTGTTAAAAATTGGCGGGGACAGAAGAGAGACTATTGTTTCTTACGAAGAGAGGAAGACCATTGTCTTTTGACATTTTCAGCGGAGTGAGCAGATACGCAGCCAATTCCTTTTTAAATATCCACTAATAGACCTTGAAGTAATTTTTGTACGTGCGAGGCTTTTTTGGCAACCAGCAAACCCTCCTCTTATTCTTCCGCGCAAATTTCGGAAAACGCTCATTAATTTTAAGTGGAAGTGTGATGACAAATTACGGGAAGCAAAAATCCTTATGACGCTTCACGTCACATCTGCGTGTTTCCATCACCGGCGCTTTTGGAGACCTTACCCCCAACTGTAGCTCTGACCGCACAACAGTCCGCGAACCCGTGACTAACCACAACTATCACGTAGTCGCATGTAGACCAGAACACTCATTTGCAACATTACTTCTGCGTTTTGTTCTCAGTTTCGTAGCTTTTACTTTGGCCGAAGCAACTTTACTTTTACTTTTGGTAGTTCATAACGCTTGAGTTCATTGCATTAGGACACAGTATCAGACTCGAACGGGCCCTCATATTTAAGGGGAGAATAGAGCTCACCCAACTAACCCAATATTGAACCTTATTGTACTAGCCCCCAGCCTTGCTCGCAGAAGATGCTCAGTCATCAAAGAAGTATCGCACATTCGTGCGGTTTGATAACACGATTGAAAAACAAAAACCCACCTGCGGTTGCACCCCACCCTGTGACGTAGAGCTTCGATCCGGCAGGAAGCTTCTCTTGTTTGCTCGGAAGGCAAACTGGCGATATGGTGCTAGTGTAGTTGACGCTCTCCTGCAGCTTTATGATGGCGATATCGTTGGCCGGTGACTGTGCCATGAAAAGGGACGAAACATGCAGACACACCCCGTAAATTGTAGCTCTAAGCACTTCTGCCTTGCCCTGCGGCACATCTACCTAAAACACCAATATCACAACCGAAAACTCTCTAGTCACCCTCTGCAATAACGATGTTTGACTGCCTCCCAAAATGCGTCCCTAAACAAAGGAATGGGGTGTTCATAAAAAACTTTCAACCACAAAACTACACAAAATATAACACAATCCGGTCGGTTTTGTCTCTTTACCAAAAAATATGTTAATATTGTGTTTTTCCAATGCATTAAATACCTTCATGACTGGATGCAAGCTAAGCGCCAAGAGGAACTATAGAATGCACGTTATTTTTTATATGATTCAGCGACTTACTTCCAACCCTGAGGAAAGGCACTTCACAATGTGAAAAGGTCTTGAGCACAAACGACAACAATTCAGGGCCTTTTCATTAGTTATAACGATGACCAGCGATGCTGGGAGCAGTGCAAGGAGTGGGCAAAACAAAACACGCTTCTTTGGAATTTCTGGTTAAACATACTTTCTAGTCAATAAGCTTAATGAAATTGGGAAAGAATAGATTCATATTGTACAGGACAAACAAGAGGCAGCTCGCTTCCCTCCCGTAGAAGGCCATGTACTGACTGCAGGCGGGAATTCCACACTATTTACAACGACGTTGCGAACTGCGTAACCCCGAAAAGTAGATGAAACTTGGCACAGCCTTAGAGCTGTCTTACCGGCTCGTTGTCGTGTATAGATTTTTTGATACAGTATCTCCAAAACAACAGTTACAGACCATTTTCTGTAACCATACTCTCTCCGTATATGGCCGTGTATTTACAGCCGACAGTACTGTTACGTTTACAACTTTGTGAACTAATTATGTCAAGTAAATAAAACTCGTCGTAAAGACAGAGTCGTTCTAGCGGCCTGTTTCAGTATGACTTTTTTCGAATTAGTTTGACTAAGCAAGTGCTAGAGTCGCTTTCTGTAACCATAGGCTCTCCGCGAAAAGCTTTGTTCTACGCCGATTCGTGCACGCACGATTTATTTTATGTGGAAACCGTTAGGCATATCTCCGCTGTAACAACTGCGGAATAGACGCCTGACTTAGTGTTGAATAAATGCACAAACATGGTGATATTATTGTGATAACGTCTCAAAGCGACCTCTTGCTCTGGCGCATTCTAGCCCTGGCTTCTTTCACTAAGCGAATGCGCACACGCTTCAGGGCGTTTCCGGAAGGCACGAGCGCTCAAGGCCCAGTGATACCTGCGGGCTAATTGAACTGTGCGGCTCTATCAGCTTCTTCCGCCGGTGCTAATCCTGGCGCAGAAAGAGGGACTTCTCTTTTTGAAGCATCCGAATCGAAGGATATTGCCGCCTCCTATAAAGTTCGCTTTGTCACAAAGCGTTCCTGCACGCGACTATTTTACGAGGCCAACATTAGACTGGGCCAGCTCCGCCGTGTTGCCAAGTAAAGTTTCGCCAACGCAACCTAAAGCAAATTCGATTTACCAACCATAGCTTGATTCCAATGAACCGTTACACTTACCAAGGAAGGTTACGTCGGAAACTTAATTTGGTGACTTGATCTATGCAAACACGCCGAAATAGAAATTAAATTTATCGAACGGGAATTGTTTGAGCGTCCAGGATAACGCTCAGAAAACATCCTTTATCGTCGTTCTGTTATCTAAAAAGTGATGCTGTCTGCCAAGCCATACGCAACCGTCCACATGGCAATGTCAACACTCTGCTGCAAAGACAGGGACTGTGTGAAGACAACCAAAATATCATCTAAGAAAGGCCCACATTATGTGTTGCTGCTATAAAACTATCCGGCAAATCCGAGCAGCCCAACACTTTCCAACACGAATTTGAGTACACATCTCAATAAGGCGCGAGAATGGTCAACTGAAGGAAAAATTCTCGACGTCATGGTTGAACATCATGATACGTTTCGCAGATATCTCCTAGAAGCCTTATATACAGCTAAAAGCAGCAAAACCTGTGTAAGCAAGCAGACCAAAACAAGCTTATGGGTGCATCGGTATAAAAAAATCATGTTTTTTGTGGCTTCGCAAAATGGTACAAAGCAGCTTTTGTGCACCGAGGACTTCATGTGCTGCTAAGGTTTATATATGTAATTCACATCCTCAAACAAAATTTTCATTTTTAAAAGCAGTGTTGTTCGTTTTTTCTCTCGTCTTTTCTCTGTCTGTATTCTGTGTAGATTTCCGTGAAGGCAAATTTCATTACATAGAATTCATCCGTTTCTGTATCCTAGACTAAGCAAGAAAAAAATATCTTCAAAGTTTTCCATGGCCAAAACTGCACCCAAGTGGCGTAAAAAACTTTTGTTCTTACCCTTTTGGCACCGTATTTGTAACCCGGATGAGAACACACTTCTTTGACTTTGTAGACCACTTCGGTATCGTCCGTGGCCAAGCGTGCATATGAGCCCAAGTGAACCCGCAGAGTTTTGGACTTCTTCTCTCTGGAAAGTCATGGTATAAAGGTAGAGACATCTCAACATTCGCGAGAGGGATCAGCGTAAATGGGTAGCTTCCATTCGTATCAGCGCCAGCTGTCTCTTCCCGGAAGCAAAACAAATTATCGTATCATAAGTAACGTGGAATTGTAGCTGTAAAGATCAATTTTTCTCAGAACTTCCAAGAACATATCAAGAAGAAAAGAGAGGCACATTTACAGGTTTCACGGAGCATGATTTGTTTTCTCAAGGAATCAGAATTGAATTGACACCCGCCGCGGTGGCTCAGTGGCTAAGGCTTTGTGCTGCCGAGCACTAGCACGCGGGTTTGATGCCCGGCCGCGGCGGCCGCTTTTCTGATGGAGCCAAAAAATAAAAACGTCCGTGCGTACGAGATTTTGGCGCACGTTACATATCCGCAGGTGGTAAAAATTACTCCGGAGCTCTCCACTACAGCGCGCCTCATCATCACCTGCATTGCGTCGCCGCGTTAAAACCTGCAATCAATCAATCAATCAATCAAAAATTGAAGTGACCGGTGTATAAGAGCTTATAGCTGAATAGGGATTCCAGAAAGCCTTAAGGCAAACAAAAAGTCAGTTTGTAACTTTAGCAGGGAAAACAAGTGAAGGAAGTAGCAGAGCAGTAAACTTACCCTACGCAGTGCGCTGCGGTCAGCACGTGCCTGTCGTCAATGAGGGCGCCCCCGCAGAAGTGGTCAAAGCGATGCGTGTAGATGCCCGCCTGCCAAGGCCAGCTACCAGGCACGGCGACTTGGCCGCCGTAGATGCGGTCAGCTGAGTCGAGTTCAGGTGGAATCGCTGGGGCTCCGCATCCTAGCGGACAATGAATATAATTAAAACACCCGTTACCCGCGCGCATAAGATCCGTGTGATGGCCACCCTGCCGCCACTTGGCGTATGGTTTTTCATTCCAGCGTCACTTGATGCTGGGAGGCGACTCAGAACTCGTGACGGAACCCATGAATCAAATTACTCCTACTGGCGCTTCCATACAACGCCATTCGAAAGCTATCACAATAAACTGTCATTCGGCACATTGCTTGCCCTCGCAGAAGGAAAGTGAAGCCAATCAGGCCGTAGCAAAATCTTTATCCGACGCATCCCGCACTGATCGCTTCGAGGCGAGCGCAAGCGACGTTAAATTGCCACATGCCAACAGCATCCCGAACACCATGGAACTGCTCCGCCTCCTTCCAGACGAAGGCACTAGCTGAATTGTGACTATGATAAAAACAAAGACAACGTCGACTAAACAAATCGCTATTATTGAATTTCCTGAGCAAGGTAATTCAATAATACTCCCATTACTGCGGACTTGGCACTCTACTGAGATTGTTGTTTCGCGAATAACGTGGTATAGAGTGGAATCTAAATGATGTCATAGTCCTATCCTATAATATTTTGTTTTTTCTTGACTTTTGAGAAACATAAATAATGCATAAAAAGAGCGTACTAATTCAACCAATCTATTACAGTAAATAACGTACACGTTGCTGTGTACCGATGCAACACATCCCTTCCTATGCCTGTTCGTTCGGGTTTGCTTGCGTTATGCGTTTGAAATAAGAAACCCCTGAGGAGAAGAAAGCACAAAAACGCCCTTACCAGAGTTATGTCCCAGACCTAGGGTAAGGATGGAGGCCAATATCCCAAGTAGCGTCCACATGACGACTGGTACTGTTGGATGCAAGAAGCCAGAAAAAGCCCGTTTCAGGTGGTGGCAATGAATACTTCGACTTGAGGCGCACTAATTATAAATCTAGGAACACAGCCTATCGGCACCGCCCACGTAGTTTTCAACAAAGGCTGTTCTTTATGGAGAAACGACGTTTGCGCAATTTAGTTTTACCTGCGCCCCATATTAAGGGCCCCCGTGAAGGATTTATGCATTGTTCGCAGAAGGGTAGGGGTGATGATAATGTGACGACGCTTTATTGCCATTTTCATTCTGTAGATTTCAATCCGCGGGCACTCTGAGTGGTAACAATTAGAAGATAAAGCTTTATCATCTACAGCAAAAAGAATTGACCTCGTTCTTTCGCTCACGGGATAGTGATCGCAGCAGCATGTCGCATGCTCGAAGGTCCGTCGTATCTTCATGCCCTATATGAGTGCCTCGTATCGGTAGAACCTCATACAATACGTGCACAATTTCTGTTCCCAGAATGCTACTCAAAAGGCCAAACATCAAAGACTGCTTTATTATTTGGGGCAATCAGCCCCTCGTCTTTCGCGAACATCCAGCGATATATTTACTCCACTATGCCTTGAGGCTCACCACATACCACACCGCTTCGTCACACCTAACGCGCTCGCGTAATTCATGCCCCCGACCACACCCCAAAGCACTGGTCGCTTTTGTTATGAACTGAGCTACACCAGAACTGCAGGAAAATTGTCTATATAGCACAATGGCTGTTGCGTCCAGAGCTCTGCGCTATAGCTGAAGATGTCTTTACAATCTGCGTCTCTCCCTGCACTACAGTCAAGCTGTTAGCTTACAATTTGTCAGTATCTTCTGGGCGCCTGCATGCGCGCAAAAACACGCCGACTGTCACATCTCCGCATGGCAGCACGCACTCTTCTAGTGTGTTGATTAAGGCCCTCCTGGGATTTTTCTCACTCAGGGCCTAACGTACGCTTTAAGGTTTAACGTCAATAAATGTACCCGCGTCTTAGAAAGCAAAAAGGCCCATTGTTAGGCTAAACGTCACGACTAATATATTGTTGGGTATAACAGGGGCCATTGGGAATACACACACGGGCGTATTGGCTAACGCTTACCACAGTAGAATGATTTGAAACGTTCGTTTCGACGTGGTTCTCTGCTTACGCCATGCAGTGGACAGAGTTTGGGGAGGGAGGACAGTTGAAGTACAGCAGCGGAATGCTGTCGCCCAGACACGGTGTGCTTTGGACCGTCGGTATGAACAAACAAGGCTGAAAACGTGCGCTGTCTTCCACCTCAAAAGAAAAGCAGCGGTGAGAATACTACTTGGGGCTCGAGGGAAAGGAAAGGGAAAGAAAGTGCACTGGGGATAGTATTGAGGGCGGCGGTGAGCTCACCTGCGTACATCCCAGTGTGAGGGAGGGGCAGTGTATTGACAAGGAAGGAATAGAGCATGGTGCTAAAGAGATAAACATGCAAAGAAGAACAAAAAGGTGGAGCTAGGTGAGGCTAGCACCTTCGTCCGTCCGGGCATGTCAGTCAGTACCACGTCAGTCCAGGCTACAGCCCCTCCGTGAGTCCGTTGGTCTCCAGACAGTGGAGAAGCTTGCCGAATACTTCAATACTTCCCACTGGGTGGCGGCAGGCCCCTTCGGGAATGGTAGCTCATTCATGCCAGCGCAGGGAAAGCATTCACGCTCAGGGTTCTGTGGAGTTCTACTCTCGGTGCCACGTGCTGGTGGCAGGAGCAGAGTAGGGGCTCCAGAATCTCTGGTTGCGTAAAGTCTGCACATTTGGGGCCGTCCTTACGCATTTGTACGTGTAGGCGTTGCTCCAAGCTGTAGTAGTCGACCCTAATTCGTAGTAGCCGGCAGCGAGCATCCCTGCTGATGCGCGCAGGCAGCGGCAGCGGTGCCAGGCCAGTCAGTACAACTGGAGTCGTGGTGGATCGTCTGCACCACGCGGGCAGGGACGGTGCTTGCCTCGTCGAAGATGGTGACACCCCGGGAGACTGGCGGAACTACCTGCACAGGGTGTCGGCGGCCTCGTTGCCCCGGCTGCCGCAGTATGCCAGTTGAAACGCAGGTGGCCGCCTCGGGAGGACGCCCTGCGCAGCTTGACTATGAGGGAGCGCTTTGGGTAGGTGCTCGTGTTGGTGGACTGGTCGGCCGTAGCAGGGCAGGACTAGAGTACGTGAGGACAAGCACTCTGGGGTGTCTCAAGGGCCCTATCCTGAGGAGGCAGTCGGCGGCCAGGGGCCGTCCGCCCAGCTCCGCCTGTGCTGACAAGGTTAGGAAGGGCAGGCAGCAGCTCCGCCGGGATACCAGCTCAAGCGCCATGCAGGCAGCTGCCGCCTCGCCCGTTCTTTGCCTGGCCAAGTCGTCCATGAAAACGTGCAGGTAGCCTCCCAAGTCATCCTGCAGAAGGGCGGCCGCCTCCCGGCGGATGACCTGGGGTGGTGGGGTACGATTGTTGCGGACCCCGGGGAGAGTCGTGGTGATCCCCAGGGTCTCCCCAGTGTGTGGTGGTGGCGGCCGCACGTGGGGTGGAGCCGACACATCGATGCCCCATTTGCAAGTTGGGGTGGAAGCAGAACCTCAACAGGAGGGCAGCCCCGTTACGTGCCATCAGCCGACGCTAGACGTTCCGTAGGGCCGTCTGCAACACCCGCATCTCGATGGGCCAGGTGGTTGCCTTGGTGTAGGTGCCCGCCACCAGGGACATGGAAGAGAGACCAGGGCAGGGGCGGATGGTCCAGCGCCGGTCTACCTTCAGCTTCCTCCAGTGTCAAGGCTCCAGGTAGGAGAAGGGCAGCGGGTACAGCACAGCCGAGGTTACCATGCCGTGGAACAACCACTGCGTCATTTTGTGTGTGCAGCCATTACATTCAACCATAAGCTGCCCCACCTCTTTGAGCTCTCGCGCTCCCTGCTTCCTGGGGGGGCTTGACGGCCGGCAGCCATGTGAGCTGGTAGTCAATGACCAACCCCAGGTACTTCATGGAAGAGGCCATCCATGGAGTGTGAAGGGCGGTGTTGCCCGTCCAGTGCTGTCGCCCTGCGTGCGCAGAAGCTGGGGCTGCATTTTGGCGCCCGAGAGCTGCAACCGCTCCCACCACCTCTTGAAGGCAAGCCTTGACTCTGGCAGTCTGATGTGGGGCCGTGGGTCCTGAGCCCCACGGTGTCTACGTACACCGCAACGTCCACGGCGGGCCGCAGCCCGACAGGGATGAAGACGGGGAGTGGAGGCAGCACCAGGCTGAAAACTAACGGGACTAGCCCGCATGCCCCCCTGAGTCACCCGAGAGTTGGAGGACTGCGGTTCAATCATCCAAGCTTCAATCGCCGGGTGCAGTCGCGCATAAATGCCGTACGTAGTTTCCAAGGAACCCCACCACATCCATGCCCTCCAGGCTGCTCCAGGATGGTTCTGTGGGAGACCGTGTCAAAGGTTCACTGCGTCTCCATCAGCAGCAGGAAAGCAACCTTCTTGCCTTAACGCACCTGCTGTAACATGGAGATGACATCCCCAGATAGTCAACCGCGCAGCGGTGCCGCCTCAAGCCACTCTGCTGGTCCCGGAAGATGCCGAGGTGGTCTGCGATCGACTTGAGACGAGCCAGGGCTGCGCTCTTCATGACCTTTCCGGCAGCGAACTTCAGGACACCGGCCGGTTCCGTTTGGGGCTTGCTTACCTTCAGGATCGGCAAGACGAGTCCCGCTAGCCAGAGTGGCGGGACTCACCATGGACCGTAAGCAACTGGGGCCATGTTGACTGCAACACTTTTAAGGGCGGCCCGCACATAGATGGCTGCCGGTGACTTGCTGGGTCGCCTCAGCGCGTCGTGCCTCACCTCCGGTGGCGTGGAGGCATGTTGTGCTGCTACAGGACCTCAGGCGGCAGCTGGTGCCGCTGAGGTGGCACACGTACCGCGGAAGGCAGTGTCTTGCCCCATACGTATACCTCCTGCAGCGCCAGCATGAGGACGGGTTCCCGTAGCAGCTGTTCATCAGATCCGCCCTGCAGTGGCCCATGTCGCCCGGCTGGCCCTGGTGCTCAACCTAGTGAACAGACTGCCCGCCCAGGACCATGCAGGGCAGGAGACAACGGACGCCCTGGCCCTCCTGAGCCCCCCGCCTCCCCCCCCCCACTCCACCCACTTCCACGCAGCCTAGCAGACCATGCGGTACAGGCCAGCCATCACGCATCCTGAAGTGGAACAGAGTGATTATGAGGTTTAACGCACTGACGCTACAAAGGCGATGAGGCGGGCCGTAGTGGAGGGCTCCGGATTAATTTTGACTACCTGGGGCTCTTTAACGTGCGCCGAAATCTCGAACACACGGGAATTTCGCTTTTCGCCTCTATCCGAAAAGCGGCCGCGGCGGCCGGAAATCGAAAACACGTCGCTGGACTCAGCGGCGCAACGCCTTAGCTACTGCGCCCCCACGGCGGGTTGAAGTGGAACTAGAGTGGTGAGAAAACTGCTCCTTGTGGGGTGCCGGTCGAAAGATGAGTTATCGTATTAGAGGTGATTCCACCAATTTGGAGTATTGCCGTTCCACCCATTAAGGAGTGTGTGACATAATTGTACGTGAGATGTGGCCGTGTTCGTGATTCCAAGTTGAGGAGTATGGCTAAATAGGGTACTCTGTCAAAAGCCTTAGTGAGGCTTAATGGGAGTGTGGCCGCCGCATCGACCTTTGAGGCGGGGTGATTATGTCATGGTGTAATGCAAGATGCCCACCTTGGATGGAGAGCCCTGTCCTAAACTATGTCCCTGTCCTAAACTATGTGTTTGATTAATCGTGCGTGGACGTGATGTTCCAGCACTTGGCCCAATCACGAGGTAAGGGCAATTGGCCGTAAATTGTTCTGGCGGAGTGGCTTTCCCGGTTTAGGATTTAGGCATATATTAGCATGCTACCACGAAGGGGTAATATTCCCGTGGACAGTAATGATAATCCTGAACGAAGTGAAAATCATGGCTGCTCTGTTTCATGCCTCGGTTACATCGAGATCCCACACAGTATTGCTTATCTTCGAGAGGGGGTATCATAAGAGTGACTGGGTCCTAGACCAGGACCAGATGAGTCCTGGTTTTTGTAGAGGTTTTGGATTTGTACTTTGAGTTCTTGATTGGTGCCTGGGGCGTTTTGGATTATTTGTATTAGTGGATGGTGATGTTCGATTTTTTTACTAATTAGAATCACCCATGTGTCGGAGTATGGCCCAGGTACGACGCATAAAAAGCTTACACCACATTTCATAGCAGAATTTACCCAATTGCGATTTCATCAGCTTTGCGGTGGGTGTCTCGATGTTTTGATGAAGTTCTCCTTTTTTAGATGGATACGCCTATTGTGCTTCAATCTTGCTCTGCTAAACAGCCCTCGGCAACTCAGGCAGATCCTTAATCAGCATGTCAACATCTACGCTGACCACATTAAAGTCGGTGTCTGGGGCAATGGCGGCCATTGAAAGACACCGTTCAAATGCTCTCCGAAAGTATCACTGACGAAGCTCGCATGGTTGAGTTAAAATCCCCCCCCCCCCTCAAAAGTCATAACTTATTGTCGTCCCAGCTAAAGCACGGACAAAAGAGCCTGCCACTATAAGGTCCATATTAAAAATGTAGAAGTGTCAGACCTCCCTAGCATCAAAATTCTTGCACTTAATCTATAGCGTAACAGCGCGAACACCTGCCAAATGACTTACTAGGTTAACGTTCCAAGTAACCGAAACCATTCTCATAATACACAGAACAGCCAAAAACAAGGTTCTTACAGAAGTTGAGTAAATACGCCTAATTGACGGATTTGTAATAAGTCGCATCACATACTCTTACCTGAAGCCATATAGGCTGAACAACCTTTGCTGACTACCTCTCATCATTGCGCGGAGAAAGCCAGGCCAGTTGGAGAAGCCGGAGGACCGTATTGAGAGCTGATATCTATAAAAAGATGCGTTCGTCAGGAACAGGAGTTATAAAAGAAAAACTGAGGGAAACACAAAATTGATCTAAGAACACCTCTCGACGCCAAGACATTCTAGGTTGCCCGCCATCATTTTCAGAAGTAGCAAGACTTAAGGGAATGAAATCTTTCGGAAAGCAGGGAGCAGAGATTTGCTGTCGTCCGCGTCACTTCTTGGGCGCTCGGCAGTCCTGAAAGCGGGCAAGGCGGCGAAAGCACCACTGGAGACAGAGATAGACAGACAAGGAGACAGACAGATAAGGAGACAGGGTTCGCCAGTAGCTTTCCAGGTACTGGCGAACCGCAAGCAATTTTCAGGACTTTGGACTTATTGTTTTCCTTCCATGAACTATTTTGCACGCCAAGAAAAATGTGAAATCGCCAGCCCGGTATGCGCGGCGCCGCATGTAAAACGTTGCTGCTTCACAGAGCTCCATAAAAGTGTATCCTCACGTTGAAGCTATGCAGCGGTGCGGAGGTGTTCGAAACGCGTGAAAGCGAGGCATCAGCGCGTAGTGATTACCGGATTCCTGATTACCTGCAAGACTTTCTACGCGTGTATCATCCGAAGAGACACGTATTAGAGGACCATGTTGGAGTTGGCCAATACGCGGTTGCGGTGGCAGCTGGAGAAGCTGCCGACTAGCCAGCAAGTACGGTGTTCGGTACAGCGCTTATACGTAATTCGGGCAGACGTTAACGTTGCGGGTGCATTTGTGTGTAAAATCTCCTGCTGGCATACGACAATCATCATCATCATCATCATCATGTCGATGTACCGTGAGATTAAATGTGTCATCTCCGCTCTGGGCAGCCGTGGCCCCGGTCTCACTTCCGTAATTCTTCCCTTACGTGTACTTTGCCGCCGTATTTCAAAAATACCGCACGCTGTCTACATACAGGACCAATTAAAAGATTACTTCATGACATGTCATAACCGAGTCAGTTTTCCTCCTCTTTGTCTTGTCAACATACATGAGTATTCTCTGTTAACACGCCGCGGTGCCTCAGTGGCTAAGGCGTTGCGCTACTGAGCACGAGGTCGCGGGTTCGATTCCCGGCTGCGGCGGCCGCTTTTCTGATGGAGGCGATAAGCAAAAACGCCCGTGTGTACGAGATTTTGGCGCACGTTAAAGATCCCCAGGTGGCCAAAATTAATCCGGAGCCCTCCACTACGGCGCGCCTCATCGCCTGCGTTGCGTCGGCGCATTAATCCCTACAATCAATCAATCAATATCTCCCAAGCAGAGTTTGCCGAAAATTAATTGCTTCATTCCCCAGATAGACAATACGACCTTACAGGCTGCAACAGCTGGGCAGTGTCCACAATCACAGAGGAATTAGTCAAGGACCATAGACGCAACCAAGAGAAGCGTCTGTGGACAACGCCCAATGTGTCGGCAGAATATGTTGAAAGTTCGGCGGAATTTATTGAATATTCAAAACATGCGATTACCTGATCATAACTACCCCATTACCCAAAGAATTTACGCACAACCCTTGCTCCATCCTCTCCTACGCAGTTTTTTCCCACGGATACTTGGCCACGAAGGAGTGAGATCGCACACTCCACCACACGCGACCACACACACCAGGCATTTCCAGAAGGGTAAGACGATGCACCGCTCTCCGAAATCTCTGGTCCTGCACCCCTCCCCTAAGCCTAGACGGATGCCTTACACGACTACACAGCCTACAGCGTGACCTTTTTCCTCCCGACCCCTCCGTTTCCACAACGGACGCTCGTATTTTGACGGCGTCGGCTAAAACATTCACACTTACAGCCACCACCCCCAACTTCATGGAATCTCACCCCCCCTCTCACTTCAACGACTGCCCAAACTGCCCCGACTCTCCTCACACAGATCACTTCGTACCACGTTGTCCCGCCAATTACCCCTCGTGCTTTCCTTTCTCCCCCGAACATTAGGAGAGCTTGTGCACAGCAGCCGTATTGAGGACCAGGAGTTCCCGATCTTTCGGCCCAGGACGACTGCGCAGGAACACGGCATACAGGAGTAGGATGGCCACCCAGATCAGATTTCCTTTCTTCTCCCGTTTCCTATTCCCTTCATTTCACTAACAGTCTTCCCCACTACCTCCTATACTGCTGATCAGGGCCCCTCAGTCCTTTCACGTTCCAAACGTACGACCTGTGCGAAGAAAGCGCTTTAACTCACTCGCGGAGCGCAAAACCGTACCGGAGTCTGTAATGGGCATTATGCACGCGTGCACATTATCGTGATTAACATTGTCATTACCACACTTTTTGTCTCTTCATGTCTCCCTTTCTTTCGATGGCTCCGTTTACATCTATCAGGTGTAGTAAGCTTGGCGACAGGCCGTTATCCTTAATCTCGCTATGTTGCACGGATCGCCACCTACTCTACTCGCCATTGGAAGCTTTGATAAAATTTCTCTCTGTTTATCCATCTTGCTCTCTTCTCTCTTTGCTTGCGTGTGCGTGTGCGTTTTTTTGCGTGTGTGCGTCGTGCGTTCCTGTGGATGCGTGAGCACGTGTGTGCATGAGCGCAGTGAGTGTGTCGGATCAGTTGATATAGGCTGATGGTAAAACTGAATGACCGCGAGCTTCGGCCGTTCCCGTCGCCTTATTTATATGGCTTTCTCAGCCGCCACAGCCCTCCGGACGATGTCAACTGTGGAAGACTCCTCAACCCAGCCAGTGAAATGTAAGAGCAGCAGCAAAGACAAAATCGTGAGCGAAACAGGTTTGAAGTACCAGTAAAATAATCACTACAGGTTGCGCCGACTCAAGTAACCTGCACCACACTCTCCCGTCAACTGACGGCTATCGGTTTCGTCGAGGCGAACACAATCCAACACCTTCCCTGACCCCGTCCTCTAAAACCGACGTTTCCCAGAGTGACAATGTTAAAAAAATGTAAGTTGTGGGTATTTGTCTCCCCTATCTACAGCGATTTTATTTATTTATTTATTTATTTATTTATTTATTTATTTATTTATTTATTTATTTATTTATTTATCGTACCCTCATGGTAAAAATATATTGTAGAGGGGACGAGCAATAAAAATTAAAAAAAACTATACAACCATAAACATGCTTCGAATGGAACCTTAGTGAAGGACATCAAGTTTGTTCAACCCTGTGCACAATTGACAAGTAAAGAAAAAAACGGCACTTGCCGACACATACAATCCTCTGTAGACCGTTTACAGCGAGCAGTTGGGCTGACTCCCAACAAGTGACGCCAGCTCCGCGCTCGCCATGACTGGCCTTTATCACGGGACGGTTTCGGTTTCCGCAGTGCCATGGTCCTCTGTGATGCACGCAGTTAGAAAATGCGGAAGCAGCGAGGAAAAACTTGCGCCGTAGCCGGATGTACCGACTGCGATCGGGACCTCAATGTGGGGGACAAATTGCCATAGAAGTCTCGCTGGCCCCAACTTCATAAACACTGTCCATGTGCGCGGTCTCCCGCAATGCACCGCATTCCGCACATTGAGCGCTACACGGAGACCCGCACCCGGCTGCGCTGGAACACCAATTTACAAAAGAAGAATTTTGTTTTAAGAACATCGGTACGGGTGGCTTTTTCAGACCGTAACGGGAGGCTGCCGGCAAGCGCAGTCTAGTGCACAGCAATCTGCCTCGGCACGCTTTTTCTAAAGCATGCCTCCTGTTGTGTTTACGCGTTGCGTGCGGGTCGTCGCGATTAAACGAGTCAGCCTGGCTGTTGAAGCTGATCGGAGCGGTGGCTCCCAGATTCTTTTCGAGTCCTTGCTAATGGATATCAGCAGTAGAATATCTAACCTCGCGTTACTTAAAGGGCACCAAGCGCCTGTCATCGCACCGCCGGCGTTTCCGGAGTGCCGCTAACTCATCCTTCCTCCTCCAGACGAGCGCACAAGCCTGACTTTAGTAAGCATTTCATGTGTTTTGTCGCACTGCATGCTTCTATTATGCATGTTCGCGCAACAATGGAGCTAAGCCGTAACGGCAGTTCCCTTGCGCCGGACGCTGCAGCTTTCCCGTTATTTCCAACTCTGTTAATAATCCGTGTGCGAACGAGTCCGTACATTATCATGAGATAAAAATGGGCCAACCACCGGCTCAAAGCCGTATCATTTACATCAGGGGTCGGCAACCTTTCGAAGTGGAGGGCTGAGTTCCATGACGCCGACACGGCAAAGGCTGGATAGTCAGTCGGGGCAGAGGGGGGGTGGGGGGATGTGGCGGTGAAAAGACAGGAAGTGAAAACGTCATGTGGCTAAGTTTGGAGATGGGTGGCAATGCCAACTGGAATCTATCTTGCTTTGTTCCATTGTAACCCAATTTGATGTTAAAATTGCCGTGTCTACCTTCAGAGAGGACGTGACAAGAGGGGAGGAAGGGATTCTGACGTCGTGCAGGGAACCGCATCATTCTTCCACCGCGGGCCCCAGGTTTCCGACCCCTGTTACACATGGTTGCTGTGCAGGTATAAATAAAAAAAGATGCCGCCAAATAGCTATGAAACGCGTGAACATGAGCTTAGGCGATGGACGCCAATCAGATCGACGCTTGACAAAGCTTTATGGGTTATTTTTCGGACTACGTAGCCTCTAAGGTTCACACTCAATATCTCGTCATCCGATAAATGCCCATGCACAGCGACACTGGAAAAAAAATTGCGCCCACCTCCCCGCGCGGGGAACCCTGTGTAGATGCGTTCACTTGGTGTTTCCGTTGGATTGATTCTGAAATCGCGTGAAACGTGTCGGGAACGCGTATGATTATTATGTTTTATGATTATTATTATGTTTTATTGGCCAATCTTGGTCAATCTCTCTAAGTGGTATGCTTGGGGCTTCGCTGTCGCAACGACCTTTACTCCATCATTGTTGCTGTAAGTGGGAGCTTCTTTTCTTTTATTGTAAGTGTTAATCATTGCCCTATCATGCGTTGTATCAGTAGCTTCTTGACGTAGTTTGGATGAGTCAAGGATATAAGGCGCGTTCGTAGCATTTGATTCTGTCTCGGTTTTGTGGCGCAGTGGGAAGAGCACCATGTACCTCGCGTTCCGCCCACAGGGTCATGGGATCGAAACCGGGCGCCGCTAACTATTATTTTTTTTTACAGTGTTGGGGAGGGCTGTGGACGGACAACGCCGTATGGAGGGACAAGGCGAGTGAATGAGATGCAGTCGCATCTACAATTGTAAAATTCGCCCATAAAGCCGCTCAGCACTCGCCGAGGCACCCCGGCCCCGCGGAAGGCCACGGCGAGAAACGCGTTCTTGAATGCAAGCAATGGCGAGTGATATCACGCCATTCAACATGGCTGCACCGGGGCTGCCGCACTGTAAACTGTGTATACTTCACATACCAACACCAGCACTTTCCATGTGGCGAGAAAACAAACCGGCGGCTAGCCTTTATACCGACAGCGGATAAACGGAAAAAATTACCCCACCTTCCCGCGAGGGGAACCCTGTGGAGATGCGACGCAACTGGGGGGTTCACTTGGTGTTTCCGTTGGGTTGATTCTCTAATTGCGTGAAACGTGTGAGGAACGCGTATGATGTATTCTTTATTTCTTTGGCTGGTGCTGGAACGACCGCGGCTATGACGCAACGTGGCTCGGCTATGACGCAACACAATCCAACACAGTCCACTTTAATCCAATCCAATCCAAATCGAAGCCAAGCCAAGCCAAGCCAGGCCAACCCAATCGAATCCAATCCAATGCCTCTCGCGAGAGAGTGTTCGCTATCGGAGAGGAGAGGGGGTGAGCGGCGGAGAGCGCAGCTCGCGCGGCGAGGAGAATGGGGGAGGCGTGTGGACGGACAACAACGCCGTATGGAGGGACAAGGCGAGTGAATGAGATGCAGTCGCATCTAAAACTATATAAAGGAACAGACAAGAGGCCCTTGTTTAGACAGCGCATGCGCGAACAGGAACAAGAATTATAAGAGCATCCCACACAACTCTCACGCGCGCACTGGCTCATGAAGCATCAGGGCACAAGAGAAACGGGAAGCGGCTTTGCTTAGCTATCACACCCACTCACAGCGACCACTTTTCCAACTGGCGGACAATGCCGCCAGAGCGCACGGGCTCATGGCCGCCATCTAACAGCGAGGGCCAGAGGACTCACAGCCTCTCGTCCCTTCCGTCTACCACTGTGGGCTAAAATAAGGTGCCTTCTCTCTTTATCTCTCTCTCTCTCTCTCTCTCTCTCTCTCTCTCTCTCTCTCTCTCTCTCTCTCTCTCTCTCTCTCTATCTATCTATCTATCTATCTATCTATCTCTCAATCTCTCTCTCTCTCTCACCAGCAAAACGATGCCCGCACGCAGCTGAAAGTTCCCTTCATGGCGAGTTACAGGCGAACCACAGGCCGCGTCAGGAATTTACCCACTCAAAACAATCAGTAAGCGACGGCTTCGTCTTCAACAGTAGAATATGTTTGTTTGACCATAACAACAGTCTAATTTTATCAGTTGTCATTAAGCTCGTCATGTTACCGCAACCTGTCGTCGTCATTGGGTACTAAAGCTGAGTACGTACGCGCCGATTTACTGGGGAATGACTGGTAATTCTCTTCGAATCCAGGTTGAGTATAAGTACAAGTGAGTACCGATTGAGTTCGAGTACAGGTAAGCACGAGCGAGTACAGACTGAGTACGAGTACAAGTGAGTGATATCAATCAATCACGATCAATCAGGTAATAGAGAAGTGCGCTAAGTATACTGAACATAGGCTTCATAGGCTTCATACATAGGCTTCATAGATTATAAGAAAGCATTTGACTCGGTCGAAACCTCAGCAGTCATTCAGGAATTAGGGAACCAGGGTGTAGATGAGCATTATGTAAGAATACTATAGGATATCTACAATGGGTCCACAGCTACCCTCATCCTCCATAAGGAGAGCAGTAAAATACCTACAAGGAAGGGCGCCAGACAAGGAGACATAATCTATCCAATATTATTCGCAGCATGTTTACAAGAAGTACTCACAAAATTGGATTGGGAACAGGTGGGAGTAAGGGTTAATGGAGATTACCTCAGTAACCTCAGATTTGCTGATGACGTTGCCTTGCGAAGTAACTCGGGGGAGGAATTGCAAATTATGCTTTCCGCACTAGACAAACAGAGTACAACCATGAGACTGAAAATAATATGCAAAAAAACAAAGTAATGATCAATAACCTCGGGGCAGCACAGCGGTTTGAGATAGGGGACGAGGCCGTGGAAGTGGTACGCGAATTTATCTACTTAGGCCAAGTTGTGACCCTGGATAACAACCATGGGGTGTAGTGCATACGGCAGATATTCTAAGATAATGAATGGCAGCCTACCATTTACCCTGAAGAAGAAAGTGCATGACAGCTGCATCTTACCGGTAATCACCTACGGGGCAGAAACTTTGGGGCTCACTAAGAAAGTTCAACTTAAACTAACAACAACTCAGCTTGCAATGGAGAGGAAGATGATGGATGTAACATTAAGGAACAATAAGACAGTGGAGTAGGTCAGGGAACAAACGCCCGTTAAGGACATATTAGTAGAGATTAAGAATAAGAAATTGACGTGGGCGGGGACGTAATGCGCAGGCAAGATAACCGTTGGTCATTAAGGGTAACAGAGTGGATCCCTAGAGAAGCAAGCGTGGCGGGAGGCGGGATAAAGTTAGGTGGTCGGATGAGATCAAAAAGTAGGCGGGGATAAATTGGTCGCAGTTAGCACAGGGCCGGGATAATTGGAGAATAATGGGAGAGGCCTTCGTGCTGCAGTGGACGTGGATAGGCTGATTATGATAATGATGATGAGGATGGTGGTGGTGGTGATGATGATAACGATGATGATGGTGATGACGACGATGATGAGAAGTTAGTGCAGCTTGAGTACGAGTACAAGTAAATACAGATTGGGTGCGAGTACAAGTGAGTCATGATCAGCCTTGTTTCCACTGCAGAGGAAAGCCTCTCCCAAAGATCTCCACCGGCGTCTATCGAGTGCCAGCTCAGTCCATGCTTTCCTCCAAATTTTCGTAGCTCACCTCTCCATCGAGTCCTTGGCCGACACCTATTGCATTTGCGGTTTATTGACAGCAACTCTGGTAAACGGGTGGTCCCCGTGCTGTTTTTCATGGGTAATGCGTGGCCCGCCCATGCCCCTTTTCTTCGCTTAATTTGAACTGCAATCTCTTCCATCTGAGTGAGTTCCTTGACCCGCACGGCAATTTTACTATTTCTCAGCGTGACCCCTAGCATTCTCCTTTCCATAGCCCGTTGGGCCGATCTACGTTTCCTTTCAAGTAGTTTAGTGAGGCCTAATGTTTATGGCCCGGACGTCATTACTGGAAGAATACATTGATTAAATACAAGTTTTTTGAGTGACATCGTAAGCTTACCAGTCAGAATGTTAGAATTCTTACCAAAGCAGACCACCCCATGCTTATTCATCACGTAACTTCGTTTTCATGGTTAAGCTCAAAACCTATGACTTGCATAAGGAAGGCGTAATCGCTTGTTGTTTCAACGACTTCGTTGTTTACCTTGAGGGCACGTCTCTTGACATGCTGACCGAATATTACCCTCGATTTTTTATTTATTTTAAAGCTTGTAGCCATACTTTCCGTGCACAATTGGCTAAGCATGCGCTGCGATTTCCGGGCACTTTGACTGAACGAGACAATGTAGTCTGGAAACCTTAGGTGCCTCAGATATTCCTTATTGATTTGAACCCCCGTTTCTCTCCACCTAAGCTTTCTGAGCACGCCCTCCAAACACGCTGTAAATAATTGCGGAGGTTGCAAGTGAGTACAGCTGAGTTGAGTACAAATGAGTTCGAGGGCTTGTAAGGGCATATGAGTTTGAGTACTGGTGAGTACGATTGCAAATGGGTATGTGATGAATGATTCAGAGGGATTTTGTGTGCGGACAAACGTCTTGACTCTGAGTTTGAGTGAGCACAGCCTGAAGGAAAAGAATTGATTGAGTTTGAATGAGGTCTTTCTGTTCGGCCATCCTATGCTAGAGACATAGGTACGGTTCCAAAAGGAAAAACGTACATTTCTAAAAACCGCGCACTGACAACTGCTTCGTGTAAATGAGGAAATAACATAAGTAAAAGAAACGCAAGAACAAGAAAATTTCGGCAGTAGGGCAAGAGCTGAAGCGACTAATATCTAATCTAACTGTTAATCTTAAGCTGTCATCAGAGGCAGGCTGCTACAACGTTAACAGAAAACTGTTAACGAGAGCTATAAATTTGTTAAGCCAGATTCTACACCTAGTATTCAAACAACCATAGCAAGCTGGGCGCGTACCACACAATTGGAAGGATGCCACATTGCTCTTATCTTTAAAACCGGTAACCGCTCACTAGTTTCTAACTACCGCCTGGTGCCCCTAACATATTTTTCCTTCAAACTGCCTAATAACATCATATCTTTTAATCTGACGATTGTAACGTTTCCCTTTATTGGGTCGAGTTCACTGAGTAGTCAAACAACAGTCCGGTCCCTGTCCTTTCACCTCCTCCTCTTCCTCCTCTTCTGGCTGCTGCCCGGCTCCTCGTCGACCTCTTCCTCTTCCTGTTACAACGATGATCCAGAATCACTCCACTATCTTTATCTTCACCAGTATCGCTTTCGCGAAGGCTACTTATCACACACCCAGCTTGAACAGTTCACGCACGAGGTAAACTACCCTAAATAAGCCAGAACTTCAAATGAACTCTGCATGTTGAGATCATTGAAAGCCTTTAGTCGTGTAAGTTATAACCACATAACCACTTACTCGTAGAACAATCGTTCCTAAACACTTCATCTTTCCTAAACACATTCCGAAACTATCTTTCCTAAAAACTTCACAACTATCTTTCCTAATTTCATAGTCGAACATTTCCTAAATGACGCAAACAATTTAGCTTTCCTAAACACCACCAGTCTTATTTAACCAACATAACATCTGGTGACTTGCCAGATAACATTACAATAAAACTCACTTTGTGCAGACGGCTGCTTTTTCTGCGGATCCATTTGCGCCACCGATGATCATTATAACTTGCCAATAAACGTCGTCTAACAACTGGCATTGGGCATTGAACCTAAAAAATTCCTATGACTGTCTTTTTTGCGGGAAAAATTCCTTCCCAGCGCACCAATTGCATCAGCTCTGTTCCGATAAGTGCTGTCACGTCTTTCAAATACCTCGCAGAGCTCTTGACCTCATTGCTAATATCGGTAACGCTAATCAATTTCATTTGTTCTGAGGCATCCCGCGCCTTAGGTACCTTGACCGCAATTCAAAACTTTCTTATGACGGAATCAAAATACCAGCTTATCTAACCTTCTGGATTGCAACACTGCAATACGCCTCAGCCAAGTATCATCCATCACAATTATACCCAAATTTTAAAATCAAATTTGTTGAAAACCGCAACCACACTCTTTACCACCTCGCAGTACTCAAAGTATGTCAGTTTCACCAGCCTCAAACTATCTCCTTCCACCTGTTCATTCACGGAGCGTCATGTCTGTTTATGCCTTATTCACAATATCTATCACTGGCCCCAAAGAAGGCATGCGTTACTTAGGCCTTCTCCCAAGATCTAGCCTTGCTTTTAAATCCCAGTTATCCAATAGCCCCACAACTGGCCGAGTGCCATCATTCAGGTCACCGTTGTTTTTTCCTAAATACTTAACAGTATGTACCTCCTTACCCGAAGACATAGCCACGTGCCCCGGAAATATTTCTTTGGGAACAAACTCGCAAATAATTTTAAAAATCACACTTAAGATCAGGCTTGAATTGCCACTATTGTTACTGCAGGGTGCTATTGTAGTTTCAACGTTGCTTTTTTTTTAAAGCGAAGCCTTAGTCTTCTCACTGGTGGCGTCTGCAACGCCAATACGCCCTACAGGAAAGCCCATTTTTTCTGACGAAGATGATGGAGGATTATGGGTGAAGTGAAAGGAAAAAACGACCGCCGTTGGTGGAATCGAACCTGGGCCCTTCGCGTTATGAAGCCGGTGTCAACCCGATTGCTTCATTTCGACATGGCCAAAGCGGTTTGGATTTTGAGAGGTGTGCATGAACGAGCAAAATTATATGGTAAAATCCTGCATCCCTCCGCATTAAGACGAAAGAATCCGTCACGAGAAAGCTTCGCGTTCATCCTTCGTCGTTGTTAGACGGAGGGGTGCATGATTGTGTTTCAAATATGTTTGTTTAGTATGTGTTGCTGAAACGTATTACCACATTGTAGTACCTTTAGTTGCTTTTATTAGTCATTTTCGTAGTTGTATTGCTTGCGATGTCATGTTTTCATGACTATTGCTGTCCAATTTCACCCCTGCAAACATTTTTTTCTAGTCTCTTATCCCTTATACCTCGAACAATTAGGGGTATAACAAACGGATTTAACTCAAATATGCTGGATACTTGTGAAAGATTCATGCCGTTTGTAAGTGCTGCATTTGAAACGGTTCTTCCGAAAACCGCATTTTACGTATGGTAATCGCGGTAGACGGGAAGCTGACAGGTTCTCCTTCACGCCCGATAACGTGGCAAATGCTTCTAAAATCTCCCAAGTAAGATTATCCTTCCACCTTTATAAAATGGAATTTTTGCCAAACGTGGCTTTAATCTTCCACCTCGCAATGCGTGCTGCTAAGTTCTCTGCTGCAGCCACTTGCTAGCATGCATACCCGTGCATACCTGTGCATAGCCATACGAGTCATCACAAGTCGTATGAGTTATCACAACTCATACCGGTGCATACCGGTACAGGCCTACATTCTGTTGGTACGTGCATTATGAATCATGTGTGCGTCGGTGAAAGCCGCTATTTTCGGTGCTCCCCATCTCTAGTGGTACCAAAATCCGTGACCTATGATGGAGTTTTTCTATGTTCAAGGTTTCATAACAGGCCGGACAACTACGCTCTAAAACTGCTCACGCGTAGTAAGCGTGAAACACGCTCCGTTGAGTCGTGAACTTTACTTTGAGCACCATGTGACTCAAAATACGCGTTGGTTTCTTCCATCCAAACGTGAAGCGGGTCGAAAAAACCCACATTGTTTTTTTCTTTAAACGTGATGGAAGATTGCGTGCGTGTGAACCCGAAAACTAACGCTTAGCAAAATCCTCGCCGCCTATCACATCACGCCTATCTTCACCACGCATACACATACCGTGATACATATCCCCAAGGTAGTCATGCGACGTGTTGCTGCATGCTGATGTAACTTCGCTTCTTTTTGCAAAGTGCAGTATTGGGCGAGTTGGTTATCCATCATTACTAAACAGCGCAACAAAAACACGGACTATAGCTGTGTACCTGTGTACACAGGTACACAGCTGTGTACCTCAGCTATAGTCCGTGTTTACCTCTATAGTCCCTGTGTACCTCAGCTATAGTCCGTGTTTTTGTTGCGCTGTTTAGTAATGTTCGCTTATTTTCTTTTTTTGCACGTGAAGGCATTAGAGGTATTTTTTTTAGCCTGCAGTGGTGCAGGTCAGTGCAGTGCAGTGCGGACCAGTGCAGTAAGGTCATGACGTCATGCTTCACTCGTCGTTTATCCAATCAAACGAGACGAACCGTCGTCTGCTGTTCCAGCAGACGACGACAATAAAATTGCGCCACTGCAGACATTTTTCAATGCAATAAAGAAAATGCAACCATCTTAAAATTGCTTTTTGGGTGTAGTTAACAAAATACATCCATTGAAAGGTGGCTCTCGCTCCAACAATTTTGACGGGAAAATGGAATTCCAGTTGTTAGAGGCATAGACTGAAGCAGGAGCTTTGTGAGTCGTGTCTGCCTGCCATTTAAGTGTGTGCTGTGGGGAGTGCCATCTTTCTTGTGGTAAAAAAATGGCGAAGAGAGAACAACCTGATGAGTAATTTGACATCGACCGCCCGCGTGGTGTGCCGCGTAGTAGGTGCGAGAAGACCGAGTGTCGTCTGCCGGGAATTCTCGCACGACATGACGCCGTTAACTTTACCGGCCGGATGGCGTTCTTACAGTGAGCAGTCAGCTGTCATGCACCGTCACTTGGAATGTCCAGATAAGCAAATTTATTTTCTAATATCCTTGCTCATTATATATTTTTAAAATATTTTCCGAATAATGACATTTTCAGTGTATTGTGTAGCTCTTCTTATTGACCTCGGAACTTCGTATTAGTGTCCGGCCAAGTTCTCTCTTTTGTTGCACACCGGTCATGCGGTCGACCGGGAAATATGACAAGAAAAAAAAGAAGGAGTGAGTGTCTTGTTGTCGTGGCTGGCAGTCGTTTCTCTCGTTCCCCGTCCGGTTTCCTTCAGGCTCGGCGTCTTGCGCTCGGCATCTTTGGTTCGCTGGCAACAAATTTTGCCGCCGTGTTCGCGGTTCGCGTCGTTGGCCATTGTCGGGCGAGGAGGCGCAACAACGCCGGTGAAGGAACCGCCTGCTCTTTCCGTCCTCCGCAGAGCACCTCGAAAATGACCAAAAATACTGTATAAATATCGCAAATTCACACAGTCGACGCGCACATTACTAAGCGTTGAAAATTGTGTCCCATTTTATAGACCCGCCGCCTTAAGGCCCCAATCCGAATGCGTGTGTTTGTGCTGCACATCGCGGCAGCAGTTTGTGTGTTGTATGAGAGCGCGAACGCATCACTTAAAGTATTATATTGAAGACGTTTTTTGTCTTTGCCAGGTTTCCCCCGTGTTTGACGGTGCACTGTATGACGCGACGTAAAGCAGCTGGCATGCTTAGAACCCAGAGAAATTGTGAAGTTCCAACTGGACACGCCCCTGGGAAAAGCCTTGGTACTGTGTTCGAGTGTGTCTTACATGTAGGACGGTACGTATCCGTCTGCTTTCGGGAAGTTTCTTCGATTCGTTCGTGCAGTAGTTACACGTAATGGCATCGAGGAAATTCCGCGGGCCCTCAAAATGCTCCGAGATTTGCTGATGAGGCTGCACTTCGTCTGAGTTACCTTCATAAAAAAGTTAAGGGGTTGCTTTAAAGCAGCATCAAGAGTTAATCTGGAGTCTATTTTACAGTTCCTGCTGTTCTTTCTCGGATTTCTCTGTATGGAAGCACTCTGGTAAGTTATTTTGAATAAGAAGTTTCACTCAGATTTAAATTTTGTTTATATTTCTTGTTCTGTGTTGTTCCTTAGCTTTAATTGAAAATTTCAGCCTTTGCCGCAATTCTCATAGACTTCTTCACTTTGTGTTTTTTTAACAAACGTATAGGCAATGGCGCCGAGAGAATGCACATCCCAGGACATCCCAGGCTTAATCACATGGGTCTCGCCAGGTCCCCTTCTTGAAGATTATTTATGAACGTTTGTCTTGAATGGCCATCAACGGCGCTTGGGTTTATCACAACCGAAATTCAGACACCATCCTAAACCCCCTTATTCTGCTAATACTACCAACATTGGGGCAGTGCATAACGAAGATTTAACGCTCCATTCGCAACGTGAGACTTATCGATCCGTGACTGGCGGCCTTACTAACACTTAGTGAAGGTGAAAAAGATGATTTGTTCTTACCCGATGCGGCATTCTCCAGCTGTGTATAAGACGCCTCTCTGACTGTCAGAAGTCATTTTAAAAAGCTGAAAGAAGAAAACGTTTGCTTTGCCGTATTTAATGGATTTCTGGGTGCTCCAAGCTACCCAGGCCATAAATTCGGCGAAGCAACTATTGTGTTCTTTCAGCTTTCTTATTATATGATTTCTGACGGTCAGAGAGGCGTCTTATACACAGCTGGAAAATGCCGGATCAAGTAAGAACAAATCCTCTTTTTCCTCATTACTAAGCATTAGGAAGGCCGCCAGTCACGGATGGCAAGCGTGAGCGCTTAACCCGATAGTTCACCATGCCTAAAACAAGCGTGCAAAAATATCCTTTACTCACGCTTTGCAAGCGTTACTCATCCCGCGAGTCAGGCTTAGGAAGCGGGATTTTTCAGCGCGTTGCGAAGTTGCCATCCGACCGCTGGCAACCAGTTCTTACATTCTAAAAGGCATCCCCAAACCTAGTTCCGTCACCTCCGTCAGGCGAGGTAGCGTGGTGGTGAGCGGCCAGCAAAGGTTGCTGCCTTGGTGACGCCGACAAGAAGCCGAAGGCAAACTCAACTGGTTTACTGCATGGCGAGCGATCAGCCGAAGCAATAAAAGAACTATGCCATTCCGGGCCAGGTTACCGTACAGGACTCGAGCCGAGCGACAGCATTGTTTCGCTGCTACAAAACGAATCAACTATCCGCCGAAAGAGCGGGTTTTATACAAACGCCGTGACTCCTCCGCGACTTTTCCAAACCCTTTTGTACACATGGCACGAACATAGTACAGCCACACACAACATTACTTTTAGAGTTCATGAGGGGCCGGAGTAGCGGCGCACGCTTAGTCTGAGAGAGGGGGAGAGGAAATCTCGGTTGCGGAGTCCGCCTCGCCGGTCACGTCTCAACACCCCGCGTTTGCAGTCACCGGAGTTTGAATCATGCCGACAGCAAGGCGCCCGTGATTCGGCCGTCCCAAGGCACGTTGCTACCTGTCCTAGGCAGCTTTCTTACACACCGGGGGATTTTGCAAAACTTGCAGCAAGCGCGAGCATGTTAGCGTCGCGCAGAATCGTGACAAGCGTGAAAGCACATCACGTTTGCAAAGTGTGAAAAAGTTTAGAGTGTAGGATATGGAAACCCCAATTATACCGCCTCCTCAGAGTAATGGTTACGAAGCTTCATCAGGCACCAGCTCCGGCTGGAATGATATTGCCCATTCGGCCGTTTTATTTCATTGGCAATGTTTTCAATCATAAATGAAAGAATACTTGGGAGAGGCCTTGACGTCATTTTTTTTAAAGATATTTCTGCAATGTTAGGACATCCACTGCGCCCACTACCCTTCCTGATTCTGGGCTGGCTGTCCACGCGATTTCGGTGTAATCCTTTGGGGGAATTGAAGGAGGAGCCTAAGCGTTTTCCCTGGAATCTTGCCTTCTTTGTATGCCCGGCATGCTGGCTTGACATCCTATGATAATCTCTTATGAGATTTTGATGATAGTAACTTGGTAATCGTTAATAAATACGTGTAATAATACATTCATTTTATGATTTTCCTTATATAATTATTTCATTGCTATAGCTGAGACAAAGATTTCGTCCTACTACCTTTCAGCCTGTAATACGCCGCGGTCGGATGGACTTTCAGAGGTTTTATAATGTTATATATCCATGTCGTACCCACTTTAGATTCATATATCTTCGTTTTCCTTTTACTTCAGTCCCCGTTTGCGGTCCTCAACTTAAGTACCACGCAGTATAGCAATCCCGGAGATGGAGAAAAAAAACTGCGCTTCATTAACATATTATGGCGAACCACATTGTCGAAAGTTTATAACAGGTTTTTGCCGCGGCATCATTCAGTCAGCTCCATTTCACTATATATGTGACAAGCGGTAGTACCCGGCGATTCCCGGGTGGGCCACTACACCAATGATACTAATGGGTATACACGTGCTGAGTTATTTCTTACTTACCACCTGCTGTGGGGGGTTTGACCTGGGCTTTATGGGAAACGACTGGAGGTGTTATATTAGAACTATCCTGATCCAAATTGTTCCGAGATAGTCTGCTTAAACGACTGCGTATTCATGGCGCTGCGCTGAAATGGCCATGGTCCACACCAAGTATTGGCTTTAGCAGACGATCCATCCCTCCCATTATTTTCCCGGGTTAGTAAATGGGGGCGTTTGGTCTCTCTGATCACAGCTACAGAAGGAGCTCATTACTCGAGCGGCTGAAGACGTAGAGATCCTCTTGGTGTCCCTAATCATCGGTGCCAATATAAGTTATTTCTCTCTCTCTCTACCCATGGCAAGGGTCATCCGAGTAGGCGTGAAGAATAAACATCACTCACACTTCTATAAAAAAATAGCACGGACCCCTACGGGAGGCGTGTGGTTACATAAAGCCCACAGAAAACGCGTCATATTCTAATCCGCGAAAATTCCTTTCAATTACACTTCCTGAGGGGTGTAGTTTTATAAATCCTGCTCTCTTTCTTTATGCTTCCGAGGACAAAATCGTGAAACAGGTTTCTGGAGACTTCAACAGGCAGCATTTTTATGTAAAGACGAGTTGAATCAGTCAACGGGCCCAATAGTTATTGAGCAATCTGTAAAAACGCATTATCTTTCTAAAATCCTGCTTCTTCCTATCAGGTGGCTGCGAACAGTTTTTAGACATTTGTATACATTATCTATATTCATAAACACCTGTTCCATGTCTCAAAGGGCCTGCGATAAAAAAAAACTGTAGAAAAACTACTTATCACTTTTCTTTCTCTCAGGCGTGTAACTTAAAACCCCCTAAGCCACGTTGAGCTGCAACACTATAATAGGAACGTAGTACTGAAATTTAAATCTTCTTGAACCAGTAGTTTGTCTGTGCGTTGACATCCCCTGTTAGTCGTTTTCGGCCAGTCACAGATGCAAATTCAAGAAATCCTTCTCACCAATTTAGCGCCGTCACAAAAATAAATCCTGAAAACGCTTTTGTACATCTGTATGCTTAACACTGATCAGCAAAAACCAATTGTATGTATCAAACAGTGGAGCATATAACGGGAAATTTAAAAAAAAAACATAGTTTGCTCGGAAATACAGATTCGCTCCAGTACCGTTGGATAAGACACAACCATCAAGCTAGTATTTTAGAGATCTTTAAGGGCTACATATATAAACAAAAATAACTTCAAAATATCAACGGGTGAGCGAGATTATAATAAATTTGCGAAAACACAATGTCCCCCTCCTTTAGGGCCAAATTTTCGACTATCCCGACTTAGTGAGCCCCGAGGCCTTCAAAGAAACGTACTCCGGAAGTTTCAAGTCCCTAGGTCCAGTAGTTTAGGCTTGGCTTTGATAAATCATTTATTCAATCGGACACTTGATTTTGTAGGTATAGAAGATTGCATATGGACCCAACATCAAACATGGACCTACGCCGCAGCTCCATAAAGACAAACTTGCCCCTTACAGCACGGCTCTTCAATCGTGAACCAAGTCTCATGAGCAGGTCGCACCACGGCAGGTATACCTTTCAAGATCATTGTGTTGCTTTCACTATTTCCATTTGTTCTCATTGATGCTGTATGTAAATGTTGCTTGTGTCATTTTTCAGGGAGTGCGTCTTTACTACAGCAGTAGTCCTGCGCAATTGGTTACTAGTTTTAAACCTGTAGCCTGTGGCCATAAATGCTTCTGCAAAACAGGGCTGCCCGTTTTCTCATTACATTTAGTACTTTACGATTTTTATGCATGAGTTTTCGTTAGTTTGACTGTACCCTATGTTTGAATGTTTGAAGCACTGAACTGAAAGTGTCAGCCTACGTTCATAATCTGGCATTTTTTGTGGATAAGAATAGGGTTTCCAAGTAATCGCGTAAACCAATGAATTCAGATTAGTTTCCGAGGATAAGACCTACTTTTCCTAGAGCTCTGGTTGTTGGTTTGTTTTACTCGTGGGCGCTTGCGCTGGATCGATACTCTGGCATTGATTTTTCTCTGTACCACTAAGCAGCTTGACGCCCCACCAGACTCGCGCAGGAACAGAGCGCGGTATTGGTGAGAACGCTCTGGTAATTATCGCCCTTAAAGGAGCCATGAAGAGAAAATACAACTTCGTTTAATTAGAAAGAACTAGAATTCAGTATCTTACTCAGCTCCATTACAGCCACAAAAGATGTTTTGTAACGAAAAAAGCAAGAAGTATTTAAAAACTTTCAAATTTTGCGCCACAGTGACGTGTTATAAGAAAGAATGACGTCATACGGGCCAACAATAAAACATAATTTTCAGTGCGTTAACTGCACGTTAGCATTAAAGTGATGCGGTCAAGTGGAACTGGAGGCCCCATTACAGACGTCCAGTCATGTGTCGTCGGGACAGGTCAGTTAGGCGGCCGCCAAGCGCACAAACAAGGAGTCCGTGACGTCATAGAAAAGTTGCGGGAAATTAGCTAGGGTGTCGCGACTGCTTCACACATTTTTTTTTTTAATATCTCCGTTATTTGTTCGAATATTGCGATGATATTGGTATCATTGTTATCGGGACTAAGCAGTCTTTCTAATAAACTTAACTAGTATTTTGTCTTCAAGGTTCCTTTAAGCCAAGAATCTTTTACCGCATTATCTCTGTATTTTGGCCAGCTCGAGGCGCGCTATATATATTTTAGAGAGCAGTTCCTAATTAAACACCCGTTCGAGAGCTGAGTGTCGTCGGCGTCGCCGTTAGAGTAACTTGCAAAGACCGCTGGGGAGGATAGAGAAGCGCGCACGTAGACATCCACGGAGAATGAATGACGGTTACAGCGAAGAGAGGAATGTGAGTAAAACGGAGGAACGTGCGGCAGAATTATGTTGACGAAAGCGGTGGAGCAGAGAACAACGATACAGTGGGGAGGAAACAGGAGTGAAGCATACGACGTGCTGACCTGGGGTATCCCGCTAAACGATGGCGCCACTCGCCGCGGTGGCTCAGTGGCTAAGGCGTTGCGCTGCTGAGCACGAGGTCGCGGGTTCGATTCCCGGCCGCGGCGGTCGCTTTTCTGATGGAGGCGAAAAGCAAAAACGCCCGTGTGTACGAGATTTCGGCGCACGTTAAAGATCCCCAGGTGGTCAAAATTAATCCGGAGCCCTCCACTACGGCGCGCCTCATCGCCTGCGTTGCGTCGGCGCGTTAAACCCTACAATCAATCAATTAAACGATTGCGACCGAGTAGTGCGCAGTAAACCATGTGCTTTTGGCCTCATCTAAAAAGCGTGCCGTGAAAACGCCCACCGACACTCTAATTGAAAAAAAAAAAACTGCCGCATGATTGGAGTAGTAGTAGTAGAAACCGTCTATTAAAGCAAAAGGTAAAGGGAAGATAGTATTGGCGAAGCGCCCCTAGTTCTTGACCGGGCCGACTCGATGGCCGGAGAAACCAAGGCCCTGTCTTGAGGTCTGTTTACTTTGTTTAAGAGATGGCAACAGAGGGTTTTGTAAGTAAACATACATTTACTTCTAAAATTCTCGGGCTCAATAAATTTCAATATCAAAACACTCATTGCTCCAAACTTCGATTTAGGGAGTGTCGCAATTAATCTTAAGCAATTTTTTGCTAGTTAATGGCTGTGCGTAACGAAAATTCCGCATTTACTTCGGGTTAACATTCGAAATGTTTCAGCAGCCACACGAAACTTTTGTGAAGTCTTCTACCGTGGCGCCAATCCTCTTCAGGCCTGTCAGTGCCGTTGACTATGCTTAACGCAACTCTTCGTGCAAGGAGTTGTTTCGCGCTTCTAGCATTCTCGCCATTTAACTAGCCCCTTTCATCACTTGCTCCTGCAAGTTTATCTCTAGGGTTTCACCTTTCCCTAATATTTGCAGACTTCTACATTTTCGCAGCGTCATTTAGGGGGTTTGTGTATAAAATCTACTTAGCAGAACATTTTTGGTACGCCTTCCCTCCAATTAATGTTATCATGTGTGGTGTGAACCTTTAAAAAGCTCCTATCTTACACACATCATTGCTCTTCACAGAACAACTCTTTAAGTCTGTTTATTTGGCTGGCTAGGCTCCCAACCATCTGCTCTTAAGTACTGCTCCCAACCATCAATAAAAGTGTTTTTATTACAGACGGAGATCATCACCTCTAAAACATTACTACCAAAAAGGGATGTATTCGTTGCCTCAGTGGACTGTCGCTCGTGCGGTGCTCCGGGAGCTACAAAACATGGTTTCATAACTTGTGAAGACGATGTATTTGTTTGGGACGTCCACTAGAGAGCTGTCGAAGAAGTTTGGATTTGAACCCTCATAGTGTGCGTTGTCTTGTTAGTCAGAAACACGACGACTTACCTTTTCATGTTTTTCATAGCCCTGCATAGCCCACAGAACACCTTCAATATAAGATTACAATCCCTACCAGCGACGTCTTCGAAATCACACTTCACCGAAATACTTATACACCTAGAAGATATATTGTGACCAAATTCACTCTAAGCTATATACGGTATCCTCTCCTGCGAGAGTGTTCATGGCTACATCCTGTTTTTGCATATTGTCATATTATTGTTCATGGTGTTCCATATTGTTTTTCGGCTTGTTCTTTCAACTAGCACTCAAGGCATCCTTTTTACGCAGTTCCAGTAAACAGCATTGGTTCCTAGATATTACAAAAAAGGTCGTTAATTCGAAATTCAATCTTTCCAATTTACTATACATCTAACTGCACGACTCGATCCGGCCAAGCTTAATCCACAAGTGTGCATATAGAAAAGCCCGCTAATTCGAACGCGAGTGGCTTCCGCCAGGGTTCATTCGAACTACGCCGCACAGCGCTGCAGCTCGAAGCCTAGCCTACGGCCAGCGGAACACTCCCGCTGCCTGCACACGAGCTCTGAAAGAACAGAAACACCGAGAAAGAATTTCAGTCGGGTAAAAGCACCCTAAAACCCCATGGTGGACGGTTTGGAAGCCGTTTCTTTGGGGACTATGTAGATACAAGTTCAAGGTGCGGAGTGTGCTGACGGATAGCATTAGCATCATTTCTGGGGTTCGAAGCGCAGAAATTGTCGCTGCCAGTGACTACGAGGACGAGTCGGACGAAGCACTAGTGATGTAATCGCTCCGAAGTAATGACCGGGTGGAATGCTGCCCTTCGGTTCTGCTTTAGAGTATACGCGAGAAGGAGGCCTTCCGTTACATTCGATCGTTGGGCAAAAACGGCTGGCTCTCGCCTTTAAGGGCAAAAGCAGACTCTAATCCCAAACTTTTTCAGGCATAAAATAGTTGGAATGTCCTACTGCTTCCCAATCGCAGTGTACTCTTGCTATTCTTCGCTTTTATTAGTTCGAGATTCAGTTAATTCGAACTGAGATGGCGTCTCCTTGCAGTTTCTAATATCGAGCTTTTTATGTGTAATAATTAAATACTCGTTCCCCAGTGGCCAATTCCGGCATCAGAAGCACAGGGGCCTGGGTTCATCCTTTCAAACTGTTAAATGGCAACCCATTTTGGTTTTGAGAATTTTTCTAAAAAGCGCATCTTTCATGATAGCGGCGACAAAGGACACACGGTAACAGACACGTAACGTATCACTACGGCCACGGACGACGCAGCACTCCGAATGAAAGAGCACCAGAAAAATTGTGCTTGTAACAAACTATCGACACCCGTCACAATAAACTGAATTCATATCAAACTCTCATTTGCGGAATGCCGGCCTCCAGCATCAGCGTTATTTTCACGAAACCTAATTCCTTAAAAGCAATTACTTTGAACACATAATTCCGCCGACAGCAATATCGCAAAACGTCATCACGATAGCGCTTGGACGCACGTCAGCACAACGGAACAATGGGAATCCGGTAGGACAATAGGCAGGTTATCGAAGAGTGATAAAACTCATCTTCGAAGCACATTCAAACTGTCGTACGCAGGTTATCGGTAAGACGATACTGCGGCGGTCATTGCTTCTGGCGCACGCACCTTCATTCACGTTCCGAAAACGAAGTGGTTTTGTTTTCCACGAATCATCTGGTCCCCACACGGCCACTTAGCATCAAGACTTGAGGGCAACTTTTGTCTTCTAACACATCAGTTAAATTATTATGCTGAAGTTACTCGCTGTGCTCTCCGCAGCGCTATGCGTTGCAGCCTTCCCCCACGGTACTGGTATGTAACAATTTCTGACTTTTTATCATTATTGATTGTCTTGTTTGCAAGTGACGGATATTATTTCCAAGAGTGTAGTGATCTGGAATAATTACGACTTACCGTAGACCTAGTACTTTTATAAAAGCTAAGAATCAACCTCTGCACATCACTCAGCCAAAGGCCCAACCACCGCCATTTGCTCGAAGAAACGATCATTCTAAGTTTTTGCGGGGATCACGCTCCAAGTATGCTTCGCCCTGCGAATGGTCTTCAGATTTGTACGGGAGTTTCACGCTGCAATATGCAAGTTTATTATAAAGTGACCTGGCCTTTAATACGGAGAACCCACAGTTCGATCTTTTCGTGTTTAACGAGTGAGGAAGATAAAAGTGGCCGATATTTTGTTCCGGTGAACTACTTCGATCATGTTATATCCAGTTATCATATACAAGGGCAAATGACACCATATCTTGGCATGGTAAACTGTTGCATCACTTCTGCTTTTAAAACTTGATAATCTGGCGAGCCTTACAAGTATCATATGCTGTAATCTTATTTCCTGCAATACTCACTACGCAATCGCATTTCTTCACATTTGTAATCGAAACCTCGACCTCTCCCTAATTTGCGCATGTGATCATATTATATATAAAATATTTTTTATTACTTCAATGGTCTGTATGTTTAACAGGAGACCAGGGCTAAGGCGAAAACCACCTGACAGGGTCCCGGCCCCCTTGCCACGTTAATACATCACTTCACTTAATACATTAAACAGTTCTATCACAGTAACTCGCAACACAATGCAGAAAGGAAAGCATTGAAACTGTGCACTTATCGGTTTGAACAATGTAACGGAATATTTCTGCAAAACAAGAAAAAAACATGAACATGAGCATTTATACGTTTTCTGCTGTTCGCTTAAAATACCGTTCTACAAGTAGTCATTACAACATTTTGATTGTTAGCATTCGTATGGCGTTCAACGTGTTCATGGGCCGGAGACATTAAACCAGCTTCAGCTTGCATAGCATGCATCCTACGTTAACGCCTTCCACCAGCGCAGTCCGGCTGCCCTGGCCCGCGCTGCCCATCCGAGTGCGGCACGCCGGCCATTCAACCCCAGCTCGACCCGGAGGACAGGATCTACGGCGGCCAACTGGCCGTTCCGGGTAGCTGGCCGTGGCAGGCTGGCATCTACACGCACCGCTACTCGCATTTCTGCGGAGGGGCGCTCATCAACGACCGATACGTGCTCACGGCGGCGCACTGCGTCTGGTAACGTACCAATCCCAGCCTTTCCACTCCGTTTTACAGCGAAGCTGTTTACGCCTAGTGTTCCGTGCATTTTTATTCCGCGTCAAGAAAAACAACGAGCGTCCTTTCATTGTTCGCGCTCCAATCACGGGTTCCGTGTATTTTTATTCCGCGTCAAGAAAAACAACGAGCGTCCTTTCATTGTTCGCGCTCCAATCACGCGCGTGCATAGTTTCCTCCAACTCCCCAGAGGTGGCGCCAGTCGGCCACGCTGGAGCACGATACCAAGCTTCCACGTATCTTGGAGAAAGAAAAAGAGAGAAAAAAACATTTATATGACCTCTGTAGTGAAGTGAAGCCCTAGTCCGAGAATCTGTGTTGCCCTAACCGTCTTCGCTTGGGTCACCACGAGAGTCTGGTCCTCCAGACGACTGATAGTCAACAGTGTCTCTTACAGCTCAGGGGAGGTGCGAGGGAGAGGGGAGGCAAGGATGGGCTGTGTACGAATTCCAGGAATGTGTGTTGGAGGGTGCCTACTGAGGGCAAAATTTTCAGGCTTTGAGCGGGCTCGTGCGTTCGTTTGTTTGCTTGCTTGCTTGCTTGTTTGTTTGTGTTTGTTTGTTAGCTTGCTCGCTTCTTTGATTGATTGATTGATTGATTGATTGATTGATTGATTGATTGATTGATTGATTGATTGATTGATTGATTGATTGATTGATTGATTGATTGATTGATTGATTGAGTGTGGCCGAAGAAGGCGTTCATTAGAGCATAACTAACTCTGCCTCCCGAGCACGCGGAGACGGCGCCGCACCGTTAGCGTTGTCTTCGACATTAATTTTCGCACAAGTACGGCCCGGCGTATTCCGATTTCGGCGATGCATCACCCACGAAAGGGAGAAAAGGAGGAGTGCGAGAGGGAAAGGCGAAGGGTTGCGGGGCTGTTCTGCCGGCGCACACACTCCCCGCTCTTGGCCCGGCGGCCGGCAGGCAGTGAATACCCATTTCTTTCCTCCATGTGAAGCGGCAAGTGTTTCATTCGCGCGTTGGATTTCGCCTTCTGGGACGGATGCGCTGTTATTCAACCACACTCCTAGTTCTGTATATTTTAACGAAGTTAGAAGTGCTTCAACTGTGTCTGTGTTGGATTTCGCGTCCGCTTGTGATACCCACCGCTGTGCGTTTCGAAGTGCTTCAACCGGGTCGTTTGATTAAGTTTTACGCTGCAACAGTGTTCTAGGTAACATTACCTAAATACTTTGTAATCCGTGCTGTTTTGCAATCGCAGTGTAGCATTCGCAAATCGTCGCGTGAACGGTTGCTACGCAAGCGTGCATCCACAGTTCACCCTGTGATCGGCCGCCGCTGTGAAAGTCAACCTTTATTATGAATGAATTCCTGGAGTGTGACAAATAGAAATTTAGCCTAATGCCCCATAAAGTTGGGCCTAAGTCACGCTGGGAATACGCGATAAGTATAATCACTTGTAGCCCACCTCGAACATTTTGGTACTCAGATTTTCTGACGATTGCTTTCAACCTTGTCACGATGGTTGCACTTTCTGCCCTGCTGCTTTTTATGCGGTCGCACAAACAACCGGGTTGCTTGTTTTGTTTTTTTCTTTATCGTATCTAGCGCTCCGCCCAGACGAAATGGCAGTTGGCACTAAAGTTTCGCCCAGGCAGAATTAGAACTGTCAAATACTCCTGCTCTGATCTTCGCCTCTTAGATTAGACACGCAGGACTACCTTTGCACCGCCTCCTCTTCGCGATCGTGTGTTCATGGGTCTTTTTCTTTTTTGCTTGCAAGCCCCAATGGTGCTAGCACCCACATTTATTTGCGAGTTGGAATATGAAGCCTCCACTGATGACTTACGTTTGTCCACACACACTGACCAAAACAAGCTACAAGGGGCTTTGGTATCCAGTATTCTTACGCTGGAGCATGCTTCAAGGCATGTGATCACAAAAGCACTTAAGTTTACAGCAAATACAGGTTCTCAAATTGACTGAAAAACTGAAACATAACATTAAGCCTTATAAATATTTACCTAGTATGTGTGCTAGTTCTGCATCAATTGCTAAAAAAAAAAAAACCCGCAACACATGCTAATGAACTGATCATGAAAAAGTGACGTAGTGAATAGTAAATCTGTCTGCTGAAAACAATTTTTTAATAAAACTACAGATTTGAATATAGATTACATGTTGCAATGTATGGGCATATGAAACAGCAGAAACCAAGTCCCAAAGCTCGAAAATTCTTTATTAAATGCTTTATAACCTCAAATATACATACAATATTTTACGTGCCAATCACGGTTTAGGCCAGGAACATCTTGGCTCAAAACTTTCCACAATTTCTCAGTCAGCACCTGCAACACCAAAAGAAACAAATAAACGCTTCCTTTTACAACCACACCGCAAATGCCAAGTGAATCTAAATTCACAATTGATGGTGTATTTTGTCCCGTATAGGGCTACATTAATATGTACACAAAAGTTAGTTTAGCCTGCTTTTGAACTATTCTAACTGCTTATTCTGAATTTTTTTTCTACGTGACACCAGAGATCCTTTGCTGATGCAGTCTTGTGTCTAAAACCTGCTTTAGTCCCTTCACACCAAATGGTATTTTTGACTTTTTTGAGAATTTGTACAAGGCCAAATCATGGCTTACACTAGTAGGATTAAAGTTCTGAGCTAGACTGCTTTGATCTCTGATCTCGTTAACAAACTGCACTGCCTTTCCCAATAGCTAAGCAGGTGCTTACAGTGTATCTGACAGAACAGCTGTCACACAATGGCCATACAGGACAACTGGGTCGGTTTATCAGTCAGGAATTACATGAGGGGGCACTACGCTGAGCCTAACTCATCGCACCACTGCTGCAAAAACAAAGTGGAAAAAGATTCTATTTCGGGGGTTGTAGTTGCCAAGGCCACTCTCGGGCTATGAAGCATGACACAGTGCTAGGTTCGATCCACGTTAATCCTGACATTTGGGTATCTTAACACGCACTGAAATCTCCACACACGGGCGTTTTCGATTTTTTTCTTTTTGCCTTCACTAAAAAAAAAAAGGAAAAGAAAAAGTCCTTGGGCTCAGCTGCACAATGCTTTAGGAACTGCGGCTGCTGCTCAGGCACAAGTTGGAGCCATTACTTGACTAGGCACCAATCCTCAAGAGTTGAAAACTGATTTCAGCGCAAAGCGGCAAAACAGAACTTTATTAAAAACAAGAGAAGTGGGAAAGACCTTATAACAACACGCGCTAAAGAATGACCTTTTTGAATAAACACAGTGTCACTTTGTAAATCGTCAATGCCTGGATAGCATATCCTTCATGCACAAGTATACTTAGTTGCTCCTTTAGACCGACAACGATGGCCAGAAGAAGTCAGGCTGCTGCCTTGCACGCCTTGTACTTGCTGCTTTGCCTTAATACTATTACCATAAGTTAGGAGCCAAGTATCTGAAATACCCATCTGTTCGATGCTTTGAACGTGCCGTGTAGGTGTTGTCGTGCAGTAATCCTCATTGGAAGACGAGAACGAATGCATATTAAATGACTCGCGAGCGAAAAATGACGTTACCAAAGTTGATCACTTCACAAATCTTGCACCGCTTTACCATTGAGCCAATGCTGTCGACTTGTTTGTAAACAACCTGTAATTTCTCCGCGCCACGTAACGTCATTGATAGTGGTTGCGGACTGAAGTAGCGTAGAAAACCGGGCTAGTTGGTGTAGATTCATCTTCGCAGCGCACAAATAACGGGACAAAAAGGAGGATAACACTGGACAACCACTGAACCAAAACCGAATTTTTATTAAAGAGACAAATATAAAGCCATCGAAGGTATAAAACATAAAAACATGACACATGAACCCACTATAAGCAACTGTACAGACAAACGCTCTCAAGTACTGCTCTCTTCAAGATACGCAATTCTGCATCTAAAAGTGCTAAAGACGAGCGCTAACACACGAGTCAGACATTTTTCGAATTTTATGTGCTTCCACTATACTTCCCTCACCTTTTGTTCATCGTGCGAGAACAGTACCGTTGTATCATGAAGGAAAAGCGTACAACCACAATCTTTGCAATGGGTGGGAAGAGGGCCAGAAGGCACTCAGTCAACTGGCCAACATCAAAGCGACCACAATTGAAAGGAATGCAATAAACCACGTTTAATCTCTAAGGAACAACCTGTTTCTCATGTTTCACACCACAGCTGTTTGCTCGGCCCTTATTACTAATATTCTTTTCGATGGCGGGACAGCAGCAGTTTAACTTAATTTTGGCTGAAAACACCACATTGATGTTATATCTGCACCCCACTTCTTTCAAGCGGTGAGATACATCGTGCAGGTACGAGATTACAACTATCTTTTCCTTCACAACATCACAAGCAGGAGACAAGTTTTCTTCACCAAATTCAACAACTAAAGACAGGCCGACCCAATGACTCCGTCACCGTAGCCAGCATTTTTGGGTCCAACTAACTGTTCACCAAAGCTAGACTCAATTAGGTGAAAACAAGACTGAAAACAAAACAAGATGGCTGACCTGAGGCAGTTGACAACAATCCCATATTTTGCAATCCTAGAACGTGCTGATGAAGAGTTCAGTAAAGGCTTCTTCGATTGCGGGCTATAGAGCCAACATACATGATTCTGCTCAAATTTTAACAACAGGTCCAAAAACTGGATTGTTCTTTCGTTTAGCGCCTTGGATATAAAGGTCAGCCTAAATGCGTGACGTTTGAATGCTTTTAAAATGTCTACCACTTTTCTTGTAGGGCCATAGTTTCCACAAAGTACTAGGTAATCGTCAACATACATGAAAATTTTATTTGCCAAACCCTCCAAGTCACGTTCCAATACACGGTCAACATGAGCCAAGAAAATGTCACTAACAAGGTGAGGAACTTTAGAACGTCTACAGATTCCAGATCTCTGCACAAAGACACTGTCACACCATCCTACAATAGTTGATGCTAAGTCCCATGCCAAAACCTCGATGGAGTCATCCGTCGCCTATATTCAGGATGGTGTTGCTCTGTGTCACAAGATAGATGCCGACACGTCAGAAACTGGCAAAGTAGGCCATGTGCAGAAAGGAATTGCTGATGGCGCTTTCAACCTGCTTGTTTATAAGGACTGCACCAGCACAGACGGCATCATTACAGAGTGCAGACCGTTTAAACATCTTGAAAAGGGCTTCGCAGCCTCTGGAAAATGTTTCTTTGGTTATCAACGTAACTAGTTGATGCATTTATTTTTGTTATTCCCCCCACTGTAATGCCAACAGGCGCTGTGGGTACCAAATAAAGTAAGAAAGAAACAAGCGAAAGCTCACTGTATTGCCCCACAGTTCACTCGAATGCCTAACACGGCTCCCACATCCTATTACGAGTATACCACTCCACTGGAATTTGTCCTTCTTTGTTCGACGACTTAATGAAAATAGTACGCCGTGAGCTGGAGGCTACGGCTATGGCTGGCCTACTAGCCCTGACCCGTGAATGAACGTCACCTTCCATCTCCCTAATCCATGCGATATACAGCAAGAGCTCGCAAGCCACACCATTCCACGCATTTGCTCTGTAGCTCACCCGAAAAACGCTTTCACTGTTCCTTGTGTCTTAACTGGTCCCCACCAATATGCCCCACGCCATTTTCAGACACAAAATTCCAAAGAGTGGAGTACTCCTGAAAACAACCCAATATGCTTCCACTGCTGTCACGGTGGGCATGTGGCCCGCTACAGCTTTCGACATTGCCACGCTAAGCCTTCGCCTCACCAGAAGACTAATCAATGCAGCTCAAGGAGGTAATACTGCATCTGTGACCTGGACGACAGATCCTCTATTAACCAAGGAGTCTAAGCCCAATTTACTAGACGTTACTGTTGATGGTGTTGCACCCCAGGCTCTCACTGACACAAATGCTCACATCTCTGTAAACAGCTTAACCCTCCGCTGGCATCTCCGCAAAGTTCTGACGCCACCCATGCAAACATTTGTTCGAGTTGCCAATGAGAGCACACCTTCAATTGCCGGAATGCGTACCGCCTGAATATGGATTGCCGACCACGATAGTGTTGCTCTCTTCACCGTCCTTGAAAAATGCCCCCATGACATTATCCTCGGCGTCGATTTTTTCTCGAACCGCTCTCACTGACTGTTCTGCGGGACTTCTCTATTTTGAATTTTCTTCTGCCAAAAATGCTCAAAAGCACCGTTCTCGTTCCACAGATTATGTTCATTTGCTGTCAAATGCTGTAACATACATGCCCCTGTGATAAAGCCCGCCCGTTTCTCACAGTTATTTCTCACCAGATTGTTCGACAAGCCGAGCGGAAGCTACTACAAGCACGTATCCTTGAGTGCCGCCAGAAGCTACGAGCTTTGGAGAAGCAAACCTTCTTTGCACGCCGGCAACTTGAGTATCTTATTCCTGAGGACTTCCCAGATGTGCAGCTGCACACAAACTTCACTGCTAGCATGGCAGAAGGCCGTCATAGAACGTCGCAAGAGAGGAAACTGCAAGCACTCCAGCCGGACGTGCCACAATGCACCCAAGAGGTCATCAACCTATCTCCGTACACACCGGACGAAGAGGAGGCTAAGGTTTTGTCCCGTGGTTTGAATTTTAACACAGAAGCACCCCCGGAGCCAGGAAAGGTGATTTGTGCGGGCGAACGCGTGGTCGGCCAGCTTCCCTCTGAAGTACGGCAAGAAGCGCGCACCCGTGCTATTGGTGTGCTCTCTGGTTTGCGAAGACATTGTGCAAGACTGCATTTATCGGTAGCGGAGAGGCAAGCCATCAGGAGCCTGCGGAATAACAGCAGTATCGCAGTCCTTCCTGCTGACAAAGGCAATGCCACGGTCTTGCTAGATAGCAGTGACTACCACACGAAGATGTTGGCCCTTCTTGAAGACCAGCAGACATACGCTCCTCTAGCCCGTGACCCAACTAGCAGGTTACAGTCGAAGCTCCAAGAACTGCTAACCAGGCTTTTCAAGCTAGTCCCTCCGCACCACAAGGGCCTCTACTACAGGTTACTGTGCACGAACGGTTCAGCCCCGGCCATCTACGGTCTGCCTAAAATCCACAAGCCTGGCATTCCTCTTTGGCCTATCGTCGACTTCTCGAGGTCACCGCTCTACCGACTATCAGGCTACCTTCACCAAGTGTTGAGCCCTCTAGCCGGTAAGACGCCCACGCACGTCGGAAACTCATCCTCTTTTGTTTCGAAGCTGAAAGACATAACTCTAACTGAAGACGACGTCATGGTTTCGTTCGACGTCAAGTCTCTTTTCACTAGTGTCCCAGTGGATCTGGCAGTAGCCATGTGCGAAGAAGCACTAAATGCGGACATTAGTCTTCCCGATCGCACTCCCTTTGACGTCCCCGAGCTCTGTGAGTTGCTTATGTTTTGTCTGCGCAACACCTATTTTTCTTACGGGGGAAGCCCCTATCAGCAGACCCATGGTACGGCGATGGGTGCGTCCATATCAGTTACTACGGCCAATCTAGTTATGGAGGCTTTAGAGGGGAAGGTATTGGCAACCTTCACACCGGCACCGAGGTTTTTCTGCCGCTATGTCGACGACTGTTTTTGTATTTTAAAAAAGCAAGATGTCCCATGTCTTCTGGACAGCCTCAACGCCCAGAATGTGGATATACAGTTCACCGTGGAGTTCGAGCAAGACAACATGCTTCCCTTTTTTGGATGTTCTTGTTCGCCGCGATGTGGGCGCTCTCTCCTTCTCAGTGTACAGGAAGCCCACACACACGGGTCGTTACCCCAGTTTTGAATCTTGCCACCCTCTCGGCCACAAGACATCCGTTGTGTCGTCCTTGATAAAGCGCGCCGTACGCATCTGCTCAGATGACAGTGCACTGAAACGTGAATTAGGAACGATTCGCCGCAAACTAATCGCCAATGGCTATCCTAAGCGACTTATTTGCCGAACCAAGAATAAGGTACTACAGCGAAGAATGGCCAACAACAGGACATTACGAGCACGCGCAGCCATCCCCTACGTCGCAGGAATAAGCGATGCATTGTCGCACGTCTTTTCAAAATACGACATGCGCATTGCCCATGTACCGACCAGCGAGCTCCGCGACGACTGAAAGAGCACCAACGTGATGTAAGAAATCATAATCACATGACGAATGCCATTGCCATTGCGGAGCACGCGCACAATCATTCCCACAAGATTGACTGGGAGAACACCGCAATTTTAGCTAAGGAAAAGAACACATCATCTTGGCGTCTGCTAGAGTCACTTTTTATCCAATCAACGCCAGCCGCAATGAACCGGACGGATGGGACTTTGCCTCCCGTCTACGCATGCTCTCTACGTCATGTGCTGCCTATATAATTGATGACGACGGCTTGTCTTATGTAGTGAACAAGGAACCCGTATGTGGTTCCGAAACGTCAATATATTTTTATTCTTGGTCAGTGTTCGCTTTTCTTTTGCAAGTTATTATATGGTCTTCCCTATTACAGATGCGCTGCTTCTGTGAAACGTCACCCTGCCACATATCATCATTACTGTGGTAGAGAACCGAACCTGCCTTCCCTTTCAGTTTTTCAATTTCAGTTTCACACCTCAAGTCCTTCCCAAGGGGATTTCGCTTGCAATGCTGTGCCCTTTCTTCCATGAATGCTAGCACCCCTGCAGATTTACCTCCTGCAGTGCAGGCGTCCCATCAAGCACCATCAATCAAGGCAGTGGCTGCTTCAGACCTCCCACCGGATCATACCGCCGATCTCCCTCGTCTTCTGGATTCCTGCAAGGACATCTTCGACTTAGACAACCATTCACCAACCCAAACTTCTGCAGTCACCCATCATATCAACACCAACGATGCTTCACTAGTGTACAGGTGGCCCTATTGCGTATCACTTGCTGTACGACTCGTCATCCAAAAGGTAAAAAAAAAATGCTCAGTAAGGATACAGTTGAACCATCTTCCAGTCTGCGGGTGTCTCCAGTCGTGTTGGTCAGAGAAAAAGATGGGACATAGTGCTTCTAGATGGATTATGCAAACTTTACTATTATGAAGGAAGGCCTTATACAGTGGGATCTCATTGATACAATTCTGCATAATACGTTTTTCTTTTCATTCCAAGCCAAAATCCCTTAGAAATAATGCATTTTCGTGCATTTGATACGATCACATTTTTGCTAAAAATTGGATAGCACGACCACGAAAGTGAACCTTGACCATTTTTAGAAACCTTACATTTATTCTTCGGTATACTAGCTCAAACCCCATGTCAACAACCCATGACCTGCATGGCAGCGCCGGTTCTGCGACAAAAACACTGCTGCCGGGCGTGGGCGCTCTGTTCAATGAGGATGATATGTGAGGCGAGGCCCTGTGCCATCTAGTGAAACATATCATAATCACAGAGTTTCTCAGTTTGATCATAATCGAGGAAGAAGGTTCCAATGCTCTTGGCAGTCGACCACTTCCCTCCCCAACTTCTCGCCATGCTCTGTGCTTCCTGCTCCGTTCTTTGTTCTCTTTCTGCGCTGTTCCTGTGTTCGGTGGTGTTGCTTATGAGGCTATTTTTGTTCTTGTTCTATTTGACTAGTCTTGTTCTCCTTAGGCTGCCTTGTTGCTGTGCGGGGTGTGCTGCCAGGCTTGTGGCAATGTCGAGGAAACGGAAGGCACTCAGTATAAAAAGAAAAAGTGGAAATTGTACAGAAATTGGAAGAAAACCCGAAGAGGAAATGCGTGGATTTGGCACACAAGCTCGGTTTGCCAGTGTCAACGCTCAACACTATTGCCGGTCAGCAAGAGGAACTTCAAAAGAATCTGCAAGTTTCCGGCCCTGATGCGAAACAAGCACAAGGTGCGAAGCATGACCAAATGGAAGACATCCTGCTCACATGGTGGGAGGAAGTTAGAGCGGCAGGATGAACGCCGATAGGTCAGTACTACACGAAAAAGTTGACAACACTGCGCTCTCCTTGGGCATTGAGGACTCCAAAGCGTCTGGTGGCTGGCTTCACCAATTCAAGGCACAACGTGAGGTGTCATACAGAACAGCGTCCGCCCAAGTGAAAAATACCAGCAGCTTTTATTTATTTTTACATTTACGGAGAATTTTGTCCCAGACTTCGAAAAGAAAGTGCAGCACAAATTTACCAGCTACTCCACTGTTGCTCAATAAAATTGAGTTGCTGACGGAGAATGCAGCTAGATTTTTCTCCTTTTTTTTTAACAAACTCTTTGGATAATACGATTTTCACATAATGCTTTTTATTTCCCGGTTCCCCTGAAAAACGTATCAACGAGATTTCACTGTACATGATACATAGACAAGATGTGGCTGGCAACTTGTGAAGGGAGGTAACTTCGTGCAACCAAAGCCTGATTAGTCATGCTAATTCCTCCTATATTTCAATATGGTATAACACCAGCTACCACACTTCAGCAGAGCCAGTGGGGAACATTTCAACACTACTGTCACTGTGTACTGCAGAACGAACATCCATCCCGCATTTAAAAACCCTGCATACGAAGCTGCATTGCGCAAAGTTGTTCTATGGCCACTGAATGTCCTCGCTGAATGTCAAGGAAGCGTCCTCACCGACGCGCTTTGGCGTCGTCTATCAGCGGATTCGTATGTATACAAGCGTTTACAGCAAGAACGGTAAATATATTACTACGCCCTTCAAGCACATATCGGCAAAATGCGATTACTTCGCCGCGTTCGCAGGAATGAGCCGCACAGTAGAGAACACAGTCGTAGCATACTAGCAGGAATGAACGCATCGTACGGCTTCTTCCACGTTTCGTCACCCCGTGACTACAGTTTACCTCAACACCAATTTATAACGCACGCCCTTAAAGAGCTTACACTCTAAAAAGCGCTACAACCTTTCTGGTAACCTTGAGTGAATGTAAAAGCGTAGCCACCGCGCACATCACGTCGTAGCTAGCGCCGACTTCAATGCGAATGCGGTCGTCGACGCGGCTACGCGAACGTACCGCTGACAGCCTCAAGGAAAGTGTATTTGGGTGCTCTAGAACAACGTATTTAAATTTAGCCCATGTTTGCGAATAACAAATGATTCCTTGAGTGCTTTAGTTACAGTGTCATTCAGAATGTGCCTAGCCAGTTATGTCCAACATACGGAGAGCGCACGGCATTTGCAGTACACGGACAGGTATATGATTACCCGTCCCTCTTGATACCAGCGCTTAAAAAATATCTTACCTTTCGTTTATGACGCAAAAAGATGCCGAGGAGAAAGCAGCAGGTTTCGTTATCTACAAGAAATCGATGCTGGCTTGCGCTTTGAAACTCGTACACAATAGGCAAGTGGCTTCGGCTTGACATGGCTTGACCAGTGTTGCTTTTGCCTTGCGCAAACTTAATTTAACTAAAAAACTCTGTCACACAACCGGCTAAATATGGCCGCTCGTTATTTGTTATTTGCGAAGGTAACAGAGTATAAAAGTCGCGTAACAGAAAACTTTAGTTGAATTAAGTTTGCGCATGGCAAAAGCAACACTGGTCAAGCCATGTCAAGCCGAAGCCATTTGCCTGTTGTGTACGAGTTTCAAAGCGCAAGCCAGCATCGATTTCTTGTACATAACGAAACCTGCTGCTTTCTCCTCGGCATCTTTTTGCGTCATGAACGAAAGGTAAGATATTTTTTAAGGGCTGGTGTCAAGAGGGACGGGTAATTATATACCTGTCCGTGTACTGCAAACGCCGTGCGCTCTCCGTATGTTGGACATAACTGGCTAGGCACATTCTGAATGACAATGTAACTAAAGCACTCAAGGAATCATTTGTTATTCGCAAACATGGGCTAAATTTAAATACGTTGTTCTAGAGCCCCCAAATACACTTTCCTTGAGTCTGTCAGCGGCACGGTCACGTAGCCGCGTAGACGACCGCGTTCGCATTGAAGACGGCGCTAGCTGCGACGTGATGTGCGCGGTGGCTACGCTTTTACACTCACTCAAGGTTACCAGAAAGGTTGTAGCGCTTTTTAGAGTGTAAGCTCTTTAAGGGCGTGCGTTATAAATTGGTGTTGAGGTAAACTGTAGTCACGGGGTGACGAAACGTGGAAGAAGCCGTACGATGCGTTCATTCCTGCTAGTATGCTACGACTGTGTTCTCTACTGCGCGGCGCAATCCTGCGAACGCGGCGAAGTAATCGCATTTTGCCGACATGCGCTTGAAGAGCGTAGAAATATATTTACCGTTCTTGCTGTAAACGCTTGTATACATACGAATCCGCTGATAGACAACGCCAAAGCGCGTCGGTGAGGACGCTTCCTTGACATTCAGCGAAGACATTCAGTGGCCATAGAACAACTTTGCGCGATGCAGCTTCGTATGCAGGGTTTTTAAATGCGGGATGGATGTTCGTTCTGCAGTACACAGTGACAGTAGTGTTAAAATGTTCCCCACTGGCTCTGCCGAAGTGGAGTAGCTGGTGTTAGACCATATTGAAATATAGGAGAAATTAGAATGACTAATCAGGCTTTGGTTTCACGAGGTTACCTCCCTTCACAAGTTGCCTGCCGCATCTTGTCTATGTATCATGTACAGTGAAATCTCGTTGATACGTTTTTCAGGGGAACCGGGAAATAAAAAGTATTATGTGAAAATCGTATTATCCAAAGAGTTTGTTAAAAAAAAAGGGAAAAAATCTGCATTCTCCGTCAGCAACTCAATTTTATTGAGCAACAGTGGAGTAGCTGGTAAATTTGTGCTGCACTTTCTTTTCGAAGTGGGGGAGAAAATTCTCCGGAAATGTAAAAAAAAAAAAAAAAGCTGCTGGTATTTTTCACTTGGGCGGACGCTGTTCTGTATGACACTTCGCGTTGTGCCTTGAATTGGTGAAGCCAGCCACCAGATGCTTTGGAGTCCTCAATGCCCAAGGAGAGCGCAGTGTTGTCAACTTTTTCGCGTAGTACTGACCTATCGGCGTTCATCCTGCCGCTCTTACTTCCTCCAACCATGTGAGCAGGATGTCTTCCATTTGGTCATGCTTCGCACCTTGTGCTTGTTTCGCATCGGGGCCGTAAACTTGCGGATTCTTTTGAAGTTCCTCTTGCTGACCTGCAATAGTGTTGAGCGTTGACACTGGCAAACCGAGCTTGTGTGCCAAATCCACGCATTTCCTCTTCGGGTTTTCTTCCAATTTCTGTACAATTTCCACTTTTTCTTTTTATACTGAGTGCCTTCCGTTTCTTCGACATTGCCACAAACCTGGCAGCACACCCCGCACAGCAACAAGGCAGCCTAAGGAGAACAAGACTAGTCAAATAGAACAAGAACAAAAATGGCCTCATAAGCAACACCACCGAACACAGGAACAGCGCAGAAAGAGAACAAAGAACGGAGCGGGAAGCACAGAGCATGGCGAGAAGTTGGGGAGGGAAGTCGCCGCCTGCCAAGAGCATTGGAACCTTCTTCCTCGATTATGACCAAACTGAGAAACTCTGTGATTATGATATGTTTCACTAGATGGCACAGTGCCTCGCCTCACATATCATCCTCATTGAACAGAGCGCCCACGCCCGGCAGCAGTGTTTTTGTCGCAGAACTGGCGCTGCCATGCAGGTCATGGGTTGTTGACATGGGGTTTGAGCTAGTATACCGAAGAATAAATGTAAGGTTTCTAAAAATGGTCAAGGTTTCCAATGGTATCCAATTTTTATCAAAAATGTGATTGTATCAAATGCACGAAAATGCATTATTTCTAAGGGATTTTAGCTTGGAATGAAAAGAAAAACGTATTATGCAGAATTGTATCAATGACATCCCACTGTATGAGGCCTTCCTTCATAATAGTTAAGTTTGCATGATCCATCTAGAAGCACTACGTCCCATCTTTTTCTCTGACCAACATGACTGGAGACACCCACAGACTGGACGATGGTTCGACTGTATCCTTACTGAGCATTTTTTTTTTTTTTACCTTTTGGATGACGAGTCGTTCAGCAAGTGGTACGCAATAGGGCCACCTGTACACTAGTGAAGCATCGTTGGTGTTGATATGATGAGTGACTGCAGAAGTTTAGGTTGGTGGATGGTTGTCTAAGTCGAAGATGTCCTTGCAGGAATCCAGAAGACGAGGGAGATCGGCGGTATGATCCGGTGGGAGGTCTGAAGCAGCCACTGCCTTGATTGATGGTGCTTGATGGGACGCCTGCACTGCAGGAGGTAAATCTGCAGGGGTGCTAGCATTCATGGCAGAAAGGGCACAGCATTGCAAGCGAAATCCCCTTCGGAAAGACTTGAGGTGTGAAACTGAAGTTGAAAAACTGAAAGGGAAGGCAGGTTTGGTTCTGTACCACAGTAATGATGATGTGCGGCAGAGTGACGTTTCACAGAAGCAGCGCGTCTGTAATAGGGAAGACCATATAATAACTTGCAAAAGAAAAGCGAACACTGACCAAGAATAAAAATATATTGAATGTTTCGGAACCACATACGGGTCCCTTGTTCACTACGTATGACAAGCCGTCGTCGTCAATTATATAGGCAGCACATGACGTAGAGAGCATGCGTAGACGGGAGGCAAAGTCCCATTCGTCCGGTTCATTGTGGCTGGCGTTGATTGGATAAAAAGTGACTAGCAGACGCCGAGATGATGTGTTCTTTTCCTTAGCTAAAATTGCGGTGTTCTCCCAGTCAATCTTGTGGGAATGTTTGTGCGCGTGCTCCGCAATGGCATTCGTCATGTGATTATGATTTCTTACATCACGTTGGTGCTCTTTCAGTCGTCGCGGAGCTTGCTGGTCGGTACATGGGCAATGCGCATGTCGTATTTTGAAAAGACGCGCGACAATGCTTTGCTTATTCCTGGGACGTAGGGGATGGCTGCGCGTGCTCGTAATGTCCTGTTGTTGGCCATTCTTGGCTGTAGTATCTTATACTTGGTCAGGCAAATAAGTCGCTTAGGATAGCCATTGGCGCTTAGTTTGCGGCGAATCGTTCCTAATTCACGTTTCAGTGCACTGTCATCTGAGCAGATGCGTACGGCGCGCTTTATCAAGGACGACACAACGGATGTCTTGTGGCCGAGAGGGTGGCAAGATTCAAAACTGGGGTAACGACCCGTGTGTGTGGGCTTCCTGTACACTGAGAAGGAGAGAGCGCCCACATCGCGGCGAACAAGAACATCCAAAAAAGGGAAGCATGTTGTCTTGCTCGAACTCCACGGTGAACTGTATATCCACATTCTGGGCGTTGAGGCTGTCCAGAAGACATGGGACATCTTGCTTTTTTAAAATACAAAAACAGTCGTCGACATAGTGGCAGAAAAACCTCGGTGCCGGTGTGAAGGTTGCCAATACCTTCCCCTCTAAAGCCTCCATAACTAGATTGGCTGTAGTAACTGATATGGACGCACCCATCGCCGTGCCATGGGTCTGCTGATAGGGGCTTCCCCCGTAAGAAAAATAGGTGTTGCGCAGACAAAACATAAGCAACTCACAGAGCTCGGGGACGTCAAAGGGAGTGCGATCGGGAAGGCTAATGTCCGCGTTTAGTGCTTCTTCGCACATGGCTACTGCCAGATCCACTGGGACACTAGTGAAAAGAGACTTGACGTCGAACGAAACCATGACGTCGTCTTCAGTTAGAGTTGCGTCCTTCAGCTTCGAAACAAAAGAGGATGAGTTTCCGACGTGCGTGGGCGTCTTACCGGCTAGAGGGCTCAACACTTGGTGAAGGTAGCCTGATAGTCGGTAGAGCGGTGACCTCGAGAAGTCGACGATAGGCCAAAGAGGAACGCCAGGCTTGTGGATTTTAGGCAGACCGTAGATTGCCGGGGCTGAACCGTTCGTGCACAGTAACCTGTAGTAGAGGCCCTTGTGGTGCAGAGGGACTAGCTTGAAAAGCCTGGTTAGCAGTTCTTGGAGCTTCGACTGTAACCTGCTAGTTGGGTCACGGGCTAGAGGAGCGTATGTCTGCTGGTCTTCGAGAAGGGCCAACATCTTCGTGTGGTAGTCACTGCTATCTAGCAAGACCGTGGCATTGCCTTTGTCAGCAGGAAGGATTGCGATACTGCTGTTATTCCGCAGGCTCCTGATGGCTTGCCTCTCCGCTACCGATAAATGCAGTCTTGCACAATGTCTTCGCAAACCAGAGAGCACACCAATAGCACGGGTGCGCGCTTCTTGCCGTACTTCAGAGGGAAGCTGGCCGACCGCGCGTTCGACCGCACAAATCACCTTTCCTGGCTCCGGGGGTGCTTCTTTGTTAAAATTCAAACCACGGGACAAAACCTTAGCCTCCTCTTCGTCCGGTGTGTACGGAGATAGGTTGATGACCTCTTGGGTGCATTGTGGCACGTCCGGCTGGAGTGCTTGCAGTTTCCTCTCTTGCGACGTTCTATGACGGCCTTCTGCCATGCGAGCAGTGAAGTTTGTGTGCAGCTGCACATCTGGGAAGTCCTCAGGAATAAGATACTCAAGTTGCCGGCGTGCAAAGAAGGTTTGCTTCTCCAAAGCTCGTAGCTTCTGGCGGCACTCAAGGATACGTGCTTGTAGTAGCTTCCGCTCGGCTTGTCGAACAATCTGGTGAGAAATAACTGTGAGAAACGGGTGGGCTTTATCACAGGGGCATGTATGTTACAGCATTTGACAGCAAATGGACATAATCTGTGGAACGAGAACGGTGCTTTTGAGCATTTTTGGCAGAAGAAAATTCAAAAGAGAGAAGTCCCGCAGAACAGTCAATGAGAGCGGTTCGAAAAAAAATGGACGTTGAGGATAATGTCATGGGGGCATTTTTCAAGGATGGTGAAGAGAACGACACTATCGTGGTCGGCAATCCATATTCAGGCGGTACGCATTCCGGCAATTGAAGGTGTGCTCTCATTGGCAACTCGAACAAATGTTTGCATGGGTGGCGTCAGACCTTTGCGGAGATGCCAGCGGAGGGTTAAGCTCATTACAGAGATGTGAGCATTTGTGTCAGTTTGAGCCTGGGCTGCAACACCATCAACAGTAACGTCTAGTAAATTGGGCTTAGACTCCTTGGTTAATAGAGGATCTGTCGTCCAGGTCACAGATGCAGTATTACCTCCTTGAGCTGCATTGATTAGTCTTCTGGTGAGGCGAAGGCTTAGCGTGGCAATGTCGAAAGCTGTAGCGGGCCACATGCCCACCGTGACAGCAGTGGAAGCATATTGGGTTGTTTTCAGGAGTACTCCACTCTTCGGAATTTTGTGTCTGAAAATGGCGTGGGGCATATTGGTGGGGACCAGTTAAGACACGAGGAACAGTGAAAGCGTTTTTCGGGTGAGCTACAGAGCAAATGCGTGGAATGGTGTGGCTTGCGAGCTCTTGCTGTATATCGCATGGATTAGGGAGATGGAAGGTGACGTTCATTCACGGGTCGGGGCTAGTAGGCCAGCCATAGCCGTAGCCTCCAGCTCAAGGCGTACTATTTTCATTAAGTCGTCGAACAAAGAAGGCAAATTCCAGTGGAGTAGTATACTCGTAATAGGATGTGGGAGCCGTGTTAGGCAGTCGAGTGAACTGTGGGGCAATACAGTGAGCTTTCGCTTGTTTCTTTCTTACTTTATTTGGTACCCACAGCGCCTGTTGGCATTACAGTGGGGGGAATAACAAAAATAAATGCATCAACTAGTTACGTTGATAACCAAGGAAACATTTTCCAGAGGCTGCGAAGCCCTTTTCAAGATGTTTAAACGGTCTGCACTCTGTAATGATGCCGTCTGTGCTGGTGCAGTCCTTAAAAACAAGCAGGTTGAAAGCGCCATCAGCAATTCCTTTCTGCACATGGCCTACTTTGCCAGTTTCTGACGTGTCGGCATCTATCTTGTGACACAGAGCAACACCATCCTGAATATAGGCGATGGATGACTCCATCGAGGTTTTGGCATGGGAAGAAAGTTCCTTCGCGGCTAGTTGGTGGCCAACAAACTTTCCGAACAGCTCACGTAATATCAATTTGCAGGTTTCCCAGCTTGTCAGGTCTGCTTCGTGTGTCTCAAACCAACAATAGTCTGGCTGGGCCCTTGAGGTAAAATATTACGTTGGCCAGCCCCAAGGTTGCATCCCATCTGTTATGAGCGCTCGCACTCTCGTAGGTGCTTGTCCAGTCATCAACGTCAGTGCCGCAGAAGGTGCTGCGGTCGCAGGGATGGGAGATGACCATAAGTGGCATAGTCGGCCAGAGGGCTCCATCGAGTGCCAAAATTTCTGTGCCGACCTGGCGTCCGCTGCGCAGCTCCGTGTTTGAGGTAGCAGATGTTGCAGTGCAGGAGGACCAGGATAGGGCACGCTGCGCAAGCCCCTTCATCTTCGAAGCGCGCAAATGAGGTTACTGCGCGCGCAGTAATCCAGGCTGGTGCTCTGCTTTCAGCATTGACTCTGGAAACCTTTTCTACTCCCTTCCGTATGAACAAGTTTTGGTCTCTGTGAAAGAGTGTATCACTGTCTACAACGGCGAGGTTAAGTTTATGCAAAGTTGCGGGATTTCCGTGGAATCCTTTTTGGAGCTTCTGCGTTTCTACTTAGCATCAACTATTGTAGGATGGTGTGACGGTGTCTTTGTGCAGAGATCTGGAATCTGTAGACGTTCTAAAGTTCCTCACCTTGTTAGTGACATTTCCTTGGCTCATGTTGACCGTGTATTGTAACGTGACTTGGAGGGTTTGGCAATTAAAATTTTCATGTATGTTGACGATTACCTAGTACTTTGTGGAAACTATTACCCTACAAGAAAAATGGTAGACATTTTAAAAGCATTCACACGTCACGCATTTAGGCTGACCTTTATGTCCAAGGCGCTAAAGAAAAGAACAATCCAGTTTTTGGACCTGTTGTTAAAATTCGAGCAGAATCATGTATGTTGGCTCTATAGACCGCGATCGAAGAAGCCTTTACTGAACTCTTCATCAGCACGTTCTAGGATTGCAAAATATGGGATTGTTGTCAACTGCCTCAGGTCAGCCATCTTGTTTTGTTTTCAGTCTTGTTTTCACCTAATTGAGTCTAGCTTTGGTGAACAGTTAGTTGGACCCAAAAATGCTGGCTACGGTGACGGAGTCATTGGGTCGGCCTGTCTTCAGTTGTTGGATTTGGTGAAGAAAACTTGTCTCCTGCTTGTGATGTTGTGAAGGAAGAGATAGTTGTAATCTCGTACCTGCACGATGTATCTCACCGCTTGAAAGAAGTGGGGAGCAGATATAACATCAATGTGGTGTTTTCAGCCAAAATTAAGTTAAACTGCAGCTGTCCCGCCATCGAAAAGAATATTAGTAATAAGGGCCGAGCAAACAGCTGTGGTGTGAAACATGAGAAACAGGTTGTTCCTTACAGATTAAATGTGGTTTATTGCATTCCTTTCAATGGTGGTCGCTTTGATGTTGGCCAGTTCACTGAGTGCCTTCTGGCCCTCTTCCCAGCCATTGCAAAGATTATGGTTGCACGCTTTTCCTTCATGATACAACGGTACTGTTCTTGCACGATGAACAAAAGGTGAGGGAAGTATAGTGGAAGCACATAAAATTCGAAAAATGTCTGACTCGTGTGTTAGCGCTCGTCTTTAGCACTTTTAGATGCAGAATTGGCGTATCTTGAAGAGAGCAGTACTTGAGAGCGTTTGTCTCTCAACGAACAAAAATTCAGTTTTGGTTCGTTGGTTGTCCACTGTTATCCTCCTTTTTGTCCCGTTATTTGTGCGCTGCGAAGATGAATCTGCACCAACTAGCCCGGTTTTCTACGCTACTTCAGTCCGCAACCACTATCAATGATGTTACGTGGCGCGGAGAAATTACAGGTTGTTTACAAACAAGTCGACAGCATTGGCTCAATGGTAAAGCGGTGCCAGAGTCGCCAACTGATCAACTTTGGTAACGTCATTTTTCGCTCGCGAGTCATTTAATTTGCATTCGTTCTCGTCGTCCAATGAGGATTACTGCACGACAACACCTACACGGCACGTCCAAAGCATCGAACAGATGGGTATTTCAGATACTTGGCTCCTAACTTATGGTAATAGTATTAAGGCGAAGCAGCAAGTACAAGGCGTGCAAGGCAGCAGCCTGACTTCTTCTGGCCATCGTTGTCGGTCTAAAGGAGCAACTAAGTATACTTGTGCATGAAGGATATGCTATCCAGGCATTGACGATTTACAAAGTGACACTGTGTTTATTCAAAAAGGTCATTCTTTAGCGCGTGTTGTTATAAGGTCTTTCCCACTTCTCTTGTTTTTAATAAAGTGCTGTTTTGCCGCTTTGCGCTGAAATCAGTTTTCAACTCTTGAGGATTTGTGCCTAGTCAAGTAATGGCTCCAACTTGTGCCTGAGCAGCAGCCGCAGTTCCTAAAGCATTGTGCAGCTGAGCCCAAGGACTTTTTCTTTTCCTTTTTTTTTTTTAGTGAAGGCAAAAAGAAAAAAATCGAAAACGCCCGTGTGTGCAGATTTCAGTGCGTGTTAAGATACCCAAATGTCAGGATTAACGTGGATTGAACCTAGCACTGTGTCACGCTTCATAGCCCAAGAGTGGCCTCGGCAACTACAACCCCCGAAATAGAATCTTTTTCCACTTTGTTTTTGCAGCAGTAGTGCGATGAGTTGGGCTCAGCCTAGTGCCCCCTCATGTAATTCCTGACTGATAAACCGACCCAGTTGTCCTGTATGGCCATTGTGTGACAGCTGTTCTGTCAGATACACTGTAAGCACCTGCTTAGCTATTGGGTAAGGCAGTGCAGTTTGTTAATGAGATCAGAGATCAAAGCAGTCTAGCTCAGAACTTTAATCCTACTAGTGTAAGCCATTATTTGGCCTTGTACAAATTCTCAAAAAAGTCAAAAATACCGTTTGGTGTGAAGGGACTAAAGCAGGTTTTAGACACAAGACTGCATCAGCAAAGGATCTCTGGTGTCAAGTAGAAAAAAAATTCAGAATAAGCAGTTAGAATAGTTCAAAAGCAGGCTAAACTAACTTTTGTGTACATATTAATGTAGCCCTATACGGGACAAAATACACCATCAATTGTGAATTTAGATTCACTTGGCATTTGCGGTGTGGTTGTAAAAGGAAGCGTTTATTTGTTTCTTTTGGTGTTGCAGGTGCTGACTGAGAAATTGTGGAAAGTTTTGAGCCCAGATGTTCCTGGCCTAAACCGTGATGGGCACGTAAAATGTTGTATGTATATTTGAGGTTATAAAGCATTTAATAAAGAATTTTCGAGCTTTGGGACTTGTTTTCTGCTGTTTCATATACCCATACATTGCAACAAGTAATCTATATTCAAATCTGTAGTTTTATTAAAAAATTGTTTTCAGCAGACAGATTTACTATTCACCACGTCACTTTTTCATGATCAGTTCATTAGCATGTGTTGCGTTTTTTTTTTAGCAATTGATGCAGAACTAGCACACATACTAGGTAAAGATTTATAAGGCTTAATGTTATGTTTCAGTTTTTCAGTCAATTTGAGAACCTGTATTTGCTGTAAACTTAAGTGCTTTTGTGATCACATGCCTTGAAGCATGCTCCAGCGTAAGAATACTGGATACCAAAGCCCCTTGTAGCTTGTTTTGGTCAGTGTGTGTACAAACGTAAGTCATCAGTGGAGGCTTCATAGTCCAACTCGTAAATAAATGTGGGTGCTAGCACCATTGGGGCTTGCAAGCAAAAAAAAAAAAAAAGACCCGTGAACACACGATCGCGAAGAGGAGCCGGTGCAAATAGGTAGTCCTGCGTGTCTAAATCTAAGAGGCGAAGATCAGAGCAGGAGTATTTGACAGTTTTAATTGTGGCTGGGCAAAACTTTAGTGCCAACTGCCGTTTCGTCTGGGCGGAGCGCTAGATATACGATAAAGAAAAAAACAAAACAAGCAACCCGGTTGTTTGTGCCATCGCATAAAAAGCAGCAGGCCACAAAGTGCCAACCATCGTGACAAGGTTGAAAGCAATCGTCAGAAAATCTGAGTACAACATGTTCAAGGTGGGCGACAAGTGATTATACTTATCGCGTATTCCTAGCGTGACTTCGGCCCAACTTTATGGGGCATTAGGCTAAATTTATATTTGTCACACTCCAGGAATTCATTCGTAATAAAGGTTGACGATTTTCACAGCGGCGGCCGATCACAGGGTGAACTGTGGATGCACGCTTGCGTAGCAACCGTTTACGCGACGATTTGCGAACGCTACACTGCGATTGCAAAACAGCACGGATGTCAAAGTATTTAGGTAATATTACCTAGAACACTGTTGCAGCGTAAAACTTAATCAAACGACCCGGTTGAAGCACTTCGAAATGCACAGCGGTGGGCACCACAAGGGGACGCGAAATCCAACACAGGCACAGTTGAAGCACTTTTAACTTCGTTAAAATATCCAGATCTAGGAGTGTGGTTGAATCACAGCGCAGCCGTCCCAGAAGGCGAAATCCAACGCGCGATTGAAACACTTGCCGGTTCGCGCAAGTGAAAAGGGCGCACGCTTCGGTATTCACTGCCGGCCGGCCGCCGGGCCAAGAGCGGGGAGTGTGCACACCGGCAGAACAGCCCCGCAACCCTTCGCCTTTCCCTCTCGCACTCCTCCTTTTCTCCCTTTCGTGGGTGATGCATCGCCGAAACCGGAATACGCTACGGCCCGTGTGTTACAATAAGGTTCGGGTCGTCCCACGACTGCTACTTCCGTAGCCGAAAAAACCTACCGTCACCCTGAGTCTGCTCTTTTGTTCAAATTTCACTGTCACCTCGGCTACATTGGTCACCCAGTCTTAATGAGTGGGATGGATGATTCTTTTGAAATGCTTTTTCTGCAAACGCAACTATACTTCACCGTTTTTATCAACACCTTTTTTGTCTATGACAAAAATGGAATAGACGAACGCGTACTCTGGGCTGCTTCATGGTATAAAGTTGCACATTATCGGTCATATCAGTCACTATACACCATGAAATAATTTATCATATTTGAGAATTAGGTTCCTTACTACAATTTCAGCCACACAGCGGGTTTTATGAAACAATTTTCGTTTCTAGACTCCAAAATTGAATATTTAAGCGTACCCACTTCCTGCTCCAAAAAGAACTTTGTTTTGTTTGTAAAGACACTGTTTTGTAATGAATCGCTAGTGTTGCGGGCGCTGCTGGCAAAACGTGTGTGTTTTTTTTTAATGTGCATTCAACCCCGTCAACAATGCGCCGCAGAAGCAACAGGCGGCAGGATACGTCGTGATGAATTATCCTCATTCCTAAAAATTCAACCCGCTCCGAGCGCTCGACCACGAGCCCAATGTATCTCCGAGTATATTTTTTGAGCGGGTCTGAGAACAACTCGGGTCAAAATCAGTTTTGTTGCGCGTAGGGCTTGCAAGCATAAAAAACATACGCTCTTCAAAACTATTTTAGAGAGTAAACGACTGCAACAGCTTCCGTGAATCCATAACGTCGAAAAAGCACAAAGGCGTGCGAATAACAATTTCTTTCACTTAGCAGGGTTTTAAATCATATATTTTAAATTATCTGTTTTAAATTTACGTTCCTTCGCCTAGCGTACGAGTTGTAAACGAAGTTTTTACACTAGCTACAGAAGTCGTCACAGCAGTGACCGCCTCTTCTATTTCATTCTGGAAACATGTTAAAAAAGGGCGGTGGATACGGGGCGACAATGACGAGACTACAAAGCACTTGCGCTCGACCCAGAGCTAGTCCTGTCTAATATATTCTTTGTCGCCCCCTCTCTATCCCGCTAATTTAACACGTTTCACAGTTCTCACCAACTAGACCACATTTATGCATTAACAAGCAGTCATTAAAGAGTTCACGAAATGTCCTCTAACATCAGTGGACGTCGCCGCACACACAACGGTAGCGCCGTTGTCGCAATCTGCCGGCCTGTGTTTCACACCTGCTCCGAGATTCACAAGTTCTGAGACCACCATCAGCAATCAATGGTTACATAGTCACCAGAATTTGTGGCCAGCGGGGTTGTTTCAACGCCACGAAACCGTTCCTGGGAAAGTTTGGTTTGGCTGCTTACGACCGGCCAAACACGGCCTGATTTGGTTGTAGACGCCCCAAAAAAGCATTTCACGATGCTAATTGCTTTAATTTTTTTTCCGAGGCTACAGCCTTCATCTCAATAGGCCATGAAGGCATGGAACTTTGCTTGAGTGCTAAAACTTGTTTGCTGTAAATTCTCTTGATAAAATATTCGTAAAATCTTTCTTAAATACTAATGAATGGTCATTTTTCATCTTACGATTCAGCTAACAAATTCATGAAACATAACAAGAAACTATTCACTATATTAAATATGCTAGCCAAATGCCCGAATCCGAAGAATAGGAACTTCTAAAGCTGCATTTCAACCCTAAAATACTGTCACCGATCCCTCTATCCACTGTCAACGTTTGAGAAGATGTCTTCATGATTTATAATCCAAGATTAATCTGAATATCCCGTGTTTGTTTGTTTTCTTTTTCAGAGAGCTTCGAGCTCCCTAGCTAGCTTTACCAAGCGCCCGGTTTCCAAATAAAAACAAATACATTTTTCACTCACGTGAACTCACTCTTTGCATGCGCTCGGGCAGGCGAGATTCATTCCACGATACGAAAGCCAGGCACTGCCGGTGCGATGCAAAACGTCAATAAACGTGTGTGGCAATATGCCGCTTTCAGCTCCTTACCCGACCAATACGATACAATAACCACCCTTATTTACGAAAACAATACGTAGAATTATAAATAAGCCAAGAAAACATTTTACAGTAAAAAAATTTTGATTATTGAAAAAAAAATTATCTGTTGGGGCTCGAACCCAGGACGTTCCTGCTACGAACCGCTATTCTGTCCCTTGGGCTACTGAGCCCTAATGGCGTGGTTATTGAGTTCTTTTCGCCGTCGTTGAAAACTATTGCAAAAGTGTTCGAAGTGCTACAGTAGGTAGTGCTGGGTGCGTGCAGGAAGAGGAGAGGTACCCACCGGGGAAGAAAATCTCGTCTCGCCCTGCGTGACAAAGCACAGTTGGATGTTTTATGATGCTCTGGATTCTCAGTGAACTAGAGGGCTCTAGAGACTTCTACGATGGCGGAGCGTGGATTAGTGTGCGCGGCTTGGAAGAGGGTTTAGCGACGTCCGTGGCCTCGCTGGGCATTTTTGTGGTGCAATTATGAAGGAAACAAACTTTTCCAGGTCTCCTAATTACCACGGACACGCAAACTGCATAATAAGTGTCCATCACCTCAATGTGCTGAAATAACTTGCAGAAAGCATCAATTACACCGTAATGTACGAAGCTGGAACCTCTGCTTTAAATTATGGCAGTCAGACTTGCCGCAATTATTCCAGATTTACACGTTAAGGTTCAAAATTAACTCCACAGGGCACTGTAGGGTCTAAGTTGGGCAGTGTTGAAAGAGAAGCTGTTTGATATATTTTACGTTCGGGATGTACATCCGGCTGTCATCGTAGCTTAGTGACCTAGTTACACAAGTAACGAATTCTGAAATGTCGCGTTGTTTGGTGTTTGATGCCCAAAACTTTATTTTTGTGTAAGAACGCTTAAACATTTTTTTATGACCTTGAAGGACTCTAGACATCACAAATATGAAGTCAGAAAATAAATTAGCTTTAATAGGACGAATGGGGTGTCCAGCAGCCCCGCGAGGCGGCGGACAAACAAGGCCTCAACGCGCCCAAGTGGGAGACCCAAGGCCCGGTCGGCGAGAGCTCTGCAGGACCACCAGTATAGTTTTCACCAACCAACCAAATTAAAACTGACACAATGAGGTATTTCCCCTGAGCAAAGCCGGGTACTTACTGCTTCATATATTAGCTGAAGAAGAATGCTGCCTCGATCAGCGTCTACCGGTTCATTTTATGGTTCAACTCCAGGCCGTAAATCTAAAGTTTGTATTGTTATAATTCGTAATAGGAAGAAAATAAAACTGCCCAGTTTCACTTACCTGTTACAAGCCCATGGAGCCACCGGGCCGGCTTGCGAGTCGACACTCATAAACAAGTCGGGTTTTTATCGCGCACAACTACGTGCTGCCCTCTATTTTTCCATTTTTTAACGACCGGTTCCCTTCGTCTGTGAACAGATGGCGCTAAACTTCCAAAGAACCACAAAGCGTGGGAGAACAAAAATGTTTGGGTTGTTGCAACTTAGTAACGCTGGACAATAAAGGGAAGGCTAAAGACAAAAAAACAGCGTTTTGCATGCTCCTGACTGTTTGGAAGCGTTCATTTTAAAACTATAACAGTGTAAGCAGCCAGACATTGGGAGCGCTGGTCCTATGTTCACACTTTTTTTTAAGTGCGGGGCACTTTATGGGACCGGCTCGCCGTCGTAGCTCGCCCGTGCTACCACCGCAGTACCGCGCGTCACGCACCCAAACAGGCTTCGAAAACATACCCGTTTGTTCGTCGGTTCAGCCTTCGTACCAAAAGTTAGGACAATACTAGATCAAGAAGTTGATATACGAGGAACCGTTCGAAAGTCTTGGAACCATTGGCGCAAGTCATACATGTCCGCATTATCTATCGCAGACAACAATAAAAAAAAAAACGGCGGGTTCATTTTAGGCTAAATTTATGTGCTTAACCGGCCGTCCCCGCGTTCACTTAGGAATGCTCGTTTGGTTACTTTCTACCATAGTACGCGAAAAAAAGTGGCCGCAGAACAACAAAAAAAGACGACACGTTCAAAAAGGTACAGAAAGGCTCCAGACCACGCGAGATGAAAGCAAGCACAAAAAGAGCAGAACGCCCGATCGTGCTGTTCCAAACAGAACAAGAAACAATGATAGAGTGGGAAGGCGTGTGAGCACCTCGAAAGCGGAAATATTGAATTGCATTGAACAAACCTCTGTTCAATTCATCAAGAAAAGAGTGTGAGATGGAACGGTATAGCGTCAAGGGTGGTAGCAAAGAGCAAAGAACGGCGCCACATTTCACAGCTGTCACGTTAAGTGGAACTGCTTTAACTTTTTCCGAAACGCTCGCTTTCATTCAGCTTGTCTAACTCCAACGCTTGTGTACCACTTTCAAGTATTTTTTCTCCAAGCAATGAGAGCAGGACATAGTGAAAGATGTCGCAAATCTTTCCGGTTGACATTGGCCGTCTGTGTGATCGACTTCACGAAGGACCACATTATAAATGTCACAATGATTATATCTCTAAGAGACGGACCTGCTGGTTTCTATCTTCCGCCCTTGTTGTCTCTCTAGTGGGAAAGCCCAGTGGCCACAGGTGGTGGCATCACAGCCAGTGCAAAGAGCAGGCAATTCTCACGCGGTCTTTATCGTTATCAGTTAGGACGAGGGCACATTTCCCAGCAAATGGTTCTGTTCGCCACCGTGGCGATCGAATCACTTTTCCTTGTTTTTGGCGCCGAAAGGTATATGGTATATTCTGTTCAAGGGATGTTCGTGGAATACTATTAGGCAATTTAATGATACTATGCGCATAATTTTAATTATTCAAGGATGTATTTCGGCACACGCGTTATGCCTGTACGGCTACAGGAACAAAAATTGTACGTTCTGGAGTCAAACCACCACTAGTGTTGTGATTACAAACTGTATGTGAGGAGGAGGAGAAAAGCGAACGGAGATGCCCCGAGGTTATCCACGCTTAGGGCCCGGATTCCTACTCGGCACTGGGGAAGCGGGTGTTTAGGCGAAGAAAGAGAGGGCAGGCGAAAAGGAGGGGATAGAAGCGGGGCCGCGCACACACTTTAGTCCCTTTGTGGGCACTATAGTCTTTCATCCAAGCGTGCGTCCTTCACGAAACGCTGAAGGGCTTTTGGAGTCAAGGATGTGACGGAAGCCCGTCTGGTCGGGATGCATTTTGATGAAGAAAGAGAAGTACGCCGACCGCAAGTTCATTCAGTTTAAAAGAAAATTAACGTTTCGGCTTCAACACAGAAGCCTTGGTCACAATAAAATCTCGAAGGGGCATAATCGCCTTATATACATTTCACAACGCTGCGCAGGCAACTTGCGTAAATTGGCGGCAGGCTCCCAGCGCTTCCGGGAACGCCGGAAACCTGCCGCCAAACTACGCAAGCTGCCTCCGGAGCATTGTGAAACGTACATAAAGCGATTATGCCCCTTCGAGATTTTATTGCGACCACAGCTTCCGTGTGGAAGCCGAAACGTTAATTTCCTTTTAAACTGGGCGAACTTGTGGTCGGCGTACTTCTCTTTTTTCATCAGAAGGGCTTTTGTTGTCTTCTGCGAAGTTGATTGTAGGGGTCGATGTCGTAGAATAGTCTCTACTTTGAACCGTTGAATGTCCAATCGGGTGAGCTCGGCGGCCATAAAGCGTCTTTCCAATGAATGCTGGGTGCGACAACAAAGCACATGTCCGATTGTCTCTTCAACCTCGCAGGCGTCGCAGTAGTTACAATAGCCTCTGGGACCAACCACCCCTTTACATCGCCTGCCACGATTGCACGTGGTTGGAATAAACAAATTTTTAAACGCCTACCGAAAGCGTTTTACGCCAGTTTCATAGTATGTAGGAGCACCAAACGCATAGCGTCTGCTTAGCATACGTTACGGTGTAGTTCTGTATACATTGCGACCGACTTGGCCAGTGCAGCTCATTTGATTTATTTTACGCAGCCCACAATCGCACACTATCGTGCTAAGGAGTATGTTAAAATATCGGTGTATATTTACCTCAACCCACCGGTTATTTCTAGTTACGATAACCAGTGAGTCCAGGGTACGAATGTAGCATTAAGGCATGCGTAGTACAGCGACAAAATCGTCACGCTTGATTATACGTTGCACCGCAGCAACGTATTATGTAGCAGGGGACCTTCCCAAACCGGTTACTCTACAAAGAAAAATGGACCGCGTAGCTGTGCCGGGGTGTAAGGGAGCAGACACAAACTATTAGAACGAACATACGTGCACACATGTAGCTATGCCATGTTCAATTTGATATCTATGGAACGGTTAGTTATCTGTACAAAAGCAAAACTAATACTAGTAAGCCTATAGACTAAAATTGCAGTCTAGATAAATCTGATAATATTTTATGTTTCGTCATTATACATTAACGCGGATGTGATACCTACGAAACACCGATCTTTATTAACGATAGCTACTAAAACATTTTTTCTTATTGTGATTTTAATGTAGGTAGCTGGTACTCAGGAACTATTGAATAGCTGTGTCTGTTATAAACTTTATTTATTTATTTATTTATTTATTTATTTATTTATTTATTTATTTATTTATTTATTTATTTACAAAAACTCTCGGATAACACGTGTCGTTCGAGGAGTGCTCACTTCGAATCAAAACCCGCAAATTAAAAGCAGTTAAGTGGTACATACGTAATAACAAAACCACGCTCTCAATAATGACAGCAGTTGGACTAACCTCAAGGTGAGGGCTCAAACCAGTCAGAAACTACGGCTCGATACATCCACCAAACCAGAAAGAATATAATAGTAATGGTAGGCCTCGGCAATCTTAACAGTTCCGTTGGTAGAAATGACGGCGAATACAGCGAAAGAATTTTAAAAAGGCACCGACTGTAGAAGCATAAGCTATGACAACCGATATAAATTATTTGCACGTGTAGGTAACCACAATGGTATTAGCGCATGGGAAATGCAGGTCTCTAGTCCCGGCCTTCTTGCACACTATGGCGTTTTTTTTTTTTTCCTGACTCTTTATCCAGAAATTTCAGGGTTCATCGTGAACGGTACCGCTCACAGCGTGCACATTAGCGTGCCTTCGTGCAGTTACACGCGTCACTATTTCGCTCCAGGTCCAAACTCTCCACAAGCGTGAGGGTGCACTTGGGGTCGTATGCCCGCCGAGCCGTGGACAACACGGAAGTGGTCTACAAGGTCGAGGAGGTGTGCGCTCATCCACGCTACAAGCCATCCGGCAGTGCGGTAAGGAGGCGCAGTTACGAACATTTTAGTTCAATGCTCTCACAGAAACAGCAACTTTTCTTCAATAAATAATGGGGGAGGGTTGACGTGACACAGCGTCCGTTGCTATGACGTTTAGGAAGAACTTTACTGGAGATAAAAAACAATTTCGTATTTTTCTCGGGCACTTCTGGGAGCAAATGAAATACTTCGGCTCTAAAACGTTCCCATATGTTACGTAACCGGGGAAATTAGGGAATATTTTATTCAAGATTGCGTTCACAAAATCGCTACGCGTAAATGCGTTCTCTATTCCCTTGTATAGGTCGGTAAGGAGAAAGCTTCTACAAGTTATAACTAAGGAGGCGTTGCGCTTAAACATCTGCTGTAAACGGCTCTCCTTGCTTTTGTCATTGTTTTTTTTATCTTCACCCGCCGTGGTGGCTCAGTGCCTAAGGCGTTGCGCTGCTGATCCCAAGGACGCGGGTTCGATTCCCAGCCGCAGCGGCCCATTTTCTGATGGAGGCGAAAAGCGAAAACGCCCATGTGTTCAAGATTGGAGCGCACGTTAAAGATCCCCAAGTGATGAAAATCACTCCGGAGCCCTCACTACGGCGCGCCGCAGCGCCTGTGTAGCGTCGGCGCGTTAAACCCAACAATCAATCAGATTTTATCTTTTCACGCAAAACATAAGGTGGCGGGGATGCGATTAATTGTGTGGCTGTTGCCTTGCGTGCACCATTGGGTGTACGGGGGCTATATCACGGCGCATGTGCTACCGAGCACGTACCTAAAAAATTTACACCATCTTCCCGCGAGGGGAACCATGGGGTAGATGCGACGCATCGGGGGTTGCCGTTGCGTTTCCGTTATGTTAGCGATGTCAGCGTGTGGATTGCTGTTGTTGTGTATCCTATTTACGCAGCATGTTCACCCCCGATGCGTCGCATATACCCCATGGTTCCCCTGGCGGGAAGATGGTGTAAATTTTTAACCGAGCGCAAGCTGCGCGCTAACGCACAGCTGGCACGGCGACGGGAGCGAGCGCAGCCGAGCGCAAGCTGCGCGCTGACCGCGCTGAAGCACAGATGGCGCTGCAGTGAAAGCGGCGGAGCGCGTAGCTGCCGCGGCGAGGAGAATGGGGGAGGGATGCGGACTACGCCGCGACAACGCGGGACAAGGCGAGTTAAAGAGATGCATTGCATCTAAAAAATTGGCTCTAATCCACGCTGGGAAGGTGTTGGAAAGCAACACTTTAAACGACACCCACAATTGCCCATGCGACGTCCCTTGAATTTACACACATGGCTCTACAAATGAGAGATTCTGCCAGCTGTCACCTGGAATTCGCGTGGGCGGCGTCCCGAACGCAGAAGCGTAGGCTGCGGCCGGGCTACAACTCGGGGCTACAGCACCGCGCGACACAAGCGCAGACCCAGGAACAATTCGGTACCTGAGCTTAATGATTCCCATTTATACTGATTTAAACTAGTTAGTTTAGCAACTTTGAGAATGGCGAGAGAGAGAAAGAGAAAACTTTATTAGGAACAGATGGGTTAATGAGACGGGGTGGCCACCAGGCTGGTGGCGATTGAAGCAGCTCGTTAAACCAAGAGCTCTTGGGTGGTGAAGTCGGAGCTTTCCAGCGCCTCTTAGAATGGCGAGAAAGCTGAGGGAACTTTTATAATTTCCATTTATTAGAACCAGCTGCTACTTTCTCATTTTGTGATACCTCTTAAAACACAACCGAATTGGTATTCACCAATTTAGGAAACGAGTCCCATTCGTGGCAAGCAGTGCGCCACAGGTAGCGTTTCTCTAGCGGCCATATGTCTGTCTGTGGTCTCTACATTTTGTTTTTCCGCCCTGAAAACAAATCCATAACGTATCTTTGCCGTACAACCACTTCATTTCGTCGGGTCCGGGTTACCCAGTAGGGGCTGTCCTACAAGTTGATCCAGCCGTGCGAAGGAAGCGCCAATAGACGCAAAGCTGCGCATAAACAGGCACAAAACAAGTGTCGCTAAAGCAGACGACAAAGCCTTTCCGCCGACGCGTCCGCTGCTGTGAGCAAGGCACCTGAGTGCGCGGAACGCTGGGTAACCATTCGCCGCGCCATCTACTCTGTGCTCCGTGAGTGAAAAGCGCCCTCCCCCTCCCCAGTCGCGTTGGGAGTTTCTTGTACCGCACGCCACGAAGGAACCGTTGGCTGGTAGAGGTAGCAAGCTTTGCTATAAAACCGGAATGCTGACTCCTATCCGCAAGTTAGGGATATCGAGCCCGCACCCCTTTGCTACTCAGGTTAGAGTAATAGCACTCGGCCGCAGTCGACGCTGATAATTTGTCACTGCGGATTTTGTATGCGAGATTTGTGACCTCCTTTAATTTCAAAGCACGACCAACTTGGTCGTGTTTCAAAGTAAGCGAGGCATGATTGCTCATGGTTTGCAGATTTTGGAGCAACAGGGTATGGGACGCTGGAAGTTCTGCATGCCTCTGCAGCTCCAGACGCATGCGCACACACAGATCTACATGACACGTGCTCATTAGGAATGCCGCAAACACTCAAAGCCACTATCTTTCCTCTCTCTCTCTCTCTCTCTCTCTCTCTCTGCTTTTTTTTGGAGAAGGAGTTTATTTGTGGTAGAGAAGTTACACTTCATTAAATCTACAAACGAGGGTCCCAAGCGGGTTGTTGCTTGCGCGACAAGTTGCCTGAAATTGGACAGTTATATTCTATATTGGCGCGTGATACAAAAAACTGAGAACCGACAAAGCATTATTCCTATTATGCTTTTTTGTTATACACAGTTGAGAAGCAGCTCTAAATTGGATGATTGTTTAAGAAAAAAAATACAGCACGCGCTGCGGGTCAGGGGGTATCCTACATTGTTTGAACAGTGAATCTGTTTAGCAGATCATAATTTTTCGTGTCTGCAGTTAAACATAACAAAAATTGCCGAGCGTCCACACGTGAGCGCGGGCGCCGCGGCGACCGTACGACAGTTAACAAAACAGAAAATGCCGAGTGCTGGTGTGCATAGAGTTTCCTACTAATATACACTAGAGGAAAATCTGCCGCCACTGTCTAGGGGAGTCTAAGTTCCCTGTAAAAATACAGGGACCTTAGGGGAGTCGCGCTTCAGCCAGCGTTCCGTCATGTACCGGGCAGGCACGTTCCACTTGTCCTTGACATGGCTCACGAACAGGCTGGAAAGTTGCCTCTGGCTTCAAAAAAGCAACAATATTACTGCACAAGATCACATTTGTTTTGTTATTATAAAATTAAAGCTCCAGAAAGATTTATTTGTCAGGGATTATTTAAAAGCTTCATGCAAGGTGAACATCAAAACAATGTTACCTGTTTTGTTGATTTTGGCTTCGAGATAAACAAGCAGCCGTGCGCCTAACTAATCCAAGTACGCGAGGAACGTCGCCAGCTGCAATGGCGCCGCCCACAGCGGCCCGGGAATGCAGCGACAGATTTCCCTCTAGAATATATTAGTATGAAACTCTATGCTGGTGTGCGTGTGCCTCGCGACGACCGCCCAGCGTCCCCAGCGCACGTTTCTCAAGCCAAGCACACCCACTTAGGGAGGTTGGCCCAAAAAAACTCCCCCCACCTCCCCGAAGGGGATCGTGCGGAAATGCGAATGCATTGGGTGCACCGATGAGTGCGCTGCGGCAAGCATTCACGGAGAGAGGCGCGCGCTCCACTGCATTTATATATATTTTTCCGAGTGCAGCGAGCGGAGAGAGGGTACGCGGAGAGGAGAGAGAGACCCGCGCAACACGCCCGCCACGCGCGCGAGCTCTCTCCGCCGAGCTCCGCGATGCCAGCGCCCTCACACGCCCGAGCGCGCTCCTCCTCTCCACTACTCCGCCCGAGCTCCGCGATGCGAGCGCCCTCACACGCCGAGCTCCGCGATGCGAGCGCCCTCACACGCCGAGCGCGCTCCTCCTCTCCCCTTGCCCTCCGCTACTCCCGCCCGAACTACCACATGCTCCGGTTGCTAGGCGCGCCACAGCTGTTGCTAAGCGCACGCCGGCCAACGCACGACAACCCCCGACTAAGAAATGCATTCGCATTTAAAAATAACCATAGCGTTTGCTGTAATCCCGGCGACAGGTGCTCGGAACGAGAAAGACTCCAACGTTCGCCGTAATATTGGCAACACTTGGTCGTAACGAGAAAGACAAGTAATAGCGTACGCCCCTCCAGGGAATGTCCAGTGATAATCACTTCCAAAAAAATGAAGGAAGCTGAAAGTTACAGCAACAGTGATGGAGTAAGGGTCGTGGCGGCCGTCAAAAAGGAGTAAATCAGCGTCAATCATGGACTTAAACCTTCGTGATGGTCGTGAAGGTTTCGTTCAGCTTCGCTACCTTTAAGTCTTACGCGTTAGTGTGAGCTTCCTTCATTTTTTCTTCTGTTCTCTCTAAGTTTATGCTGCCTCCCTTCCATATATGCACCAACCTGCACAGACGAAGGTCGTTTTATACCCAACTTAACCACCTAGATATTATTGTACAGCTGCCTCTACTTCATCTTGTGCGTGCTTAATTATATTTCATCTGTGTTCTTTCGTCAAACAGCTCAAGAACACCGACATAGCCATCCTCAAGCTTCAAAAGAGCGTCGAGTTCGCGCCTACAATATCCCCCGTCTGCCTTCCCGAACACAATGAGGAACTGCCAGCGGAATCCCTCCTCTATGTCACCGGCTGGGGCTCTACAGACGGTAAGGCAAGCTTCGGTATCGATGACCAAGATAAAATAGCGGCATACAGAAGAATTTGTACACGAGGCAAAATAAAAACATTCGAGCTTCTGAAAATCCGGGAACCCATATTCGCGTCCTAATTTCGAGCACATCTTTTTTCTTCTTCGATTATTATAATGCTTCGGTTTGGGAGAAAGCGCGAAAGTGTTTCAAGTTTGCGAAGGCAACTCTTGGCTTAAATGGACGGACAACCGATTTTTGTCGACTATATTTTCTCTGTCAGAAAAGAAAGGGCAGCAATTAAAACACTTCAACCTCAAACGATTTTGCTGATAGCACCCTATAACTTTTGAAATCAGATTTTTTAGACCTACCAGCCATACCTGTCCGGCCAAAAGGAATACTGGCAACTACGGCAATGAGCCGTGCGGCAACATACTTTTAACTGGACGCGAAAGAGGTGTTTAAAAACTTGTCCCCGACTAAAACAACAATAAGGTGCAACCTTTCCTATTCCATCATGCGGTTTTTGCATCACGCGTTGCAATCGCCGGCATTGTTTGGACACGTAACCGACGTGGCGTAGTACCACGTTTACACACTACGTGTCGCCACCTTTCAGACTTCAGAAATTTCACCGCAAAATTAAAATTGTTTCCGCCTGTTTATTTAGAAATCCCTTGCGCTTACCCTAATATTTAAAACGCTGGCTTTCATATGAGCTGGAGTACATGTCCTCGACAAAAATCGGTTGTCTGTCCCTTTAAAGACTAGCCCTATAGCATGCGCGAAGAAAGTATGACATTACTTCCCGCCCTCAACCAATGGGAGACTTCATTGTCCTGCCATGGGATGCGCACTTCGGACATTTTATCATGTAACATAGGGCGCCATGATTTAGCTAAGTGGGACGAGCATATGTATAACTCACTTATACCCCGTCTCATGCGTTACATACAAACATACACGCACACACATGTCCCCTGCCTTCTGATTTGTAGGTTTTACATGTGACGCTTTTCCATTTTCCACGAATTATTGGGCGTGATAAAGATTCTAATGCTTCCCTATCGAAGATCGTTTGGGGACTTCTGTTTTATGCTTTCAAATACTTAACATAGAAAGTCCAAGCCAGCTTATCAGGTGTAGCCAGAAGAGGCAGTTTCAACATTGTTAGAACCAGCGGTAACATCCCCGGCGCTAACATTCTTCGGAAACATTTTCTGCTGGTCGTTGTTTCCTATGCTGTAATTAGCACTGACGCTATCAGCCAAAACGACAGTCACCAGCAGTGATGTCTGTAGCTGCATGGGAAACTAATATTGCACGTGACTTTGTAGCAGCAAAGATCGAAGATCGCTAAGACAACATGCGCGTGAATAAACTTTTGCTGCAATACGAGGCAGCCAAGACGACGACTATGAAGAAGCGTTACACGTAACCCGTCATCATCGTGAAATCACGTGCGAATGCCTTGCTCTCACTTCTCGAGCGCTTTTCGGGCGAGACCGCGCTAAGTAAACCCTCACGTCACCCCCCAACATGCACCTGCTGCCCGCGTCAATATATACTACCCAGCTGAACGGCAGCGCAGGAGTTCTCGCAATGGATCAATGAATATTTGGCCCACTTCTACAACACGGTAAATTAGGTCTTCAATTTCATTGCGTTTGCCGGTTACGCTGCATCTATTATTCGATGCTCTTGTGAATGTGTATGAACGGAACACCCATGGTATTTGATTTCAACGGAGCCTCTCAATCATTGACAAAAGAATACGTATGAATTTTATCCGGGCACTTATTTTGTTAGAAGCAACTCCACCAGCCATCACCGCATTGAATTCAGGGGGCAGTGTGTAGTGCATTTTGGCGTAGTCGCGAATCCTCGCAACAAAATACCCGAAGCCCCATCTGGTAATTTGGTAAATCGTAAAACGGGAGGCTACATCCTGCCTGGCGTATCAATGTGTAAGGCACCAATTATACATCATTAGAGACATTCTAAAACGACAGGTCTTTATTGTGTATTGCCTCCGCCTTGCTATCGATGCAAGGTGACACCTTCATAAATACCACATCAGGTGCGAGTTTAAAAGCAGTAGAACGCAATCGTGGCTGTAACATTCCCAACTCAATCACGCGTCCCTTGCTGCAAGCTGTTCTGTGAAAACCATGGACGTTTTTATTGGTTGTCCTATCAACGAAGCCTCCAAAGCCACGATGTCCTGTTAGGCATCTCCGCCTGCGCGAGCCAAGTTCAAGAACGAACTTACACCACACTGAAACGTTACAATGGATAGCCTACAAGGAGTCCCTGTCGTAGACAAAAATCGTTTGCGAAGTATGAGGCACCTGATGAGAATTCTGTTATATTTTCACTCGTAAAAAGGGTTATCGGCCATGTTAGGGCGGCCTTTTAGCCTTTGCTAAAGACACAGCACCGAGATGGTGCACTTTCAATACAGTGCAGGTGTTCGAATTTTGACATAACTGAGCCAACCAACGTCGATAGGCTGCGGCAGCTACACCTGTACATCTGGAACAGCGTCACTCGGTCTATAAAACAGGCGGGGAAGAATTGCCTGACTAGAAATGTCTGTGCATTTAAGCGATGATTGAAACTGGTGCCGCACGAACTGTCGGGGAGTTCAATATTCAGTGGAAACGTGCATTTACTGCAGGCAATAAATAACTGGTGTGTTCATTTCCCGCACAGCCGGCAGGGTGATCCAGAAGTCGCACGAACTGAAGCAAGCGCTAACTAAAGAACTGCCTCGAGCCAACTGCTCCTCTGCCATCCCTGAGGTCATGTGTGGAAGCCACGAATACGGATCCTCCTGCTTTGTAAGTTTGCCGGCTCATTTCTATCTGCACTTTGTTGTTTCTGTTGTAGATAGATAGCATGAGTAAAGGTGAAGCATCTTCCGGGTCATTTCGAACAAAAAGATTATTTCTCAGACTACCTAAAGGCGAAAATTTCAGTCTCCCGGTCACTACATCCAGCCACTTGCGCGCTCCAGAAATACAAGCAATACAATGCTCGAACAGGATGTATATATCAATAAGACCGTTCAAAACTACTTAAACTGCTTCCATAACTAATACACCTCCCCATCATTCAGCGAGAAGAATACTTCTGGCATGATTGAAGCAAAAAGTAAGGTGCACAACTGAGAGTACCAGCGTCCTTTTAATTAGGAATACACATTAAGTTACATTTCACTATATCAAATGGAGAAAAGAGCGTGGGAAAGAAAGGTGACATCTGGATGATAATGAAAAAAACTTAAGTGAATTTTGCAAGCTTGTTAGCGTCACAAAAATACCACCATTCTATTCACGGTGCGAAGAGCTAAACGGGAGAAGATGCGAATGTGTGTGTGTGTGTGTGTGTGGGGGGGGGGGGGGGGGGGGGGGGGGGGATCGACGAGAAAATGTCATATGGCAGGGGCAGCCCAAGACTATCGTTTTTCGACGAAATTTTCAACAAAGCAAGGAGATACGCGGGTATTTTTTGTATGCTTCGAACCATAACATATCGAGCGAGAAAACACACAGACGCATTCTTAAGGCGTAAAGCTTTTTTTATTTGAAAAAATACTGTGGAGTACATTTCTGGATAACAGCGACATCCAGAACAGGCTATTTGTGGTTAATGTCAGCTTAAGAACCACAAGACGTGGAGCGCGCATGTGATGGGAGGAAATCGTTTGAATAATTCTTCTCACTTATCAAGTGCAGCTTTTTTCCCATCGAAACAGTATTTTTCCCAACAAAGTACACGCTTTAACAGTGAAATATACTCGATGGGTGCTCACATACAGGGAACAACTAGAAACCATCTAGAACCAACTAGAAACCATTACCATCTTTTTTTGTGGTCCATGGCATTTTATGACACTTGCAGGGTCACCGAAGGTCATCATACATAGAACCGTTTCATGTCTCGAGCCCTCATCATACCTGGAGCCAAATGGCGTAGCTGTGGTCGATGTTCAGGAAAGCTACTTTCATATCTTGAAGTATAAGGTGGACTCCTTGTTGGTCCACCGGATCTGTGTTTGAGCGTTAACAATGCGACAATAACAATGGTCTTAGAAACAAAAAAATCTCCACAGTGAATACCGGCAGCCGGCGGAGACTGTAATCAGGATTTATCTCTTTTTTTTTTCTTATTATATATAGTAATTCATAAAACCCGCAATGTATTGGGATCGTTCGTTCAGATTGTTACTTTGGGTTTAGCACTAATTTGTCTGGTGCTAAATTATTGTTTTCGTGTAACCACCCATTCCCATCCAGCGAAATTCGCCGCTGTTTTGCATCCCGAGACACTTTTTAATGAGCTCGCATTAATATACCAAGCTTGCTAAGTAACACCTGAGTATACACCTAGCATTTGTTGTTAGCTTAAAGGTGTTAACAGAAATAAGCGATGCTTTCAGGTTAATGGTTTTGCCCATAAACGTAGCCGAAATTAACTGCTCGTATAACTTCTTGAATATAGTAAGGACACCCCACATCTTCAAGACAGAGTTGTTGCTCCCGGAGGGGGGAGGGGTGAGGGGAATTAAGGGTCGGTTCAGCTAGAAAAATGGAACCTCAGAATCCAGAGATCTCAAAATGGCATCTAGAATACGACTGAATTCCTCAGTCAGACATAACGTGATCAATGTAGAATATGTTTCATAAGAGCAAACCAATACATTTGTCATGAAAAAACGGTTTGTTTACATCGTATGGCTAAAAATAGCCACGTGCCGCGCGCCGCCACATAACTTGGCAGAGACGGCAATCAAATCCATCAAAGACAAGGAAGAAGGCGCAGGTTTAACGGGCACCGGTTTATTGCGACCTTCGAGCATGTGAATGTAGCGTAATTCGGTCAATAAAGATGTCACGAGCCTCGCTACCCGTCGCTTCGATGTCGTCGTAATCCCAAACACCTTATATTTGGTAACACTTACCCACTACTCAACAACGTCGCCACATGAAGCGCGGTTCCCGAGGTACTTTAAATATGAACGAAAGGGTGCCAAGAGGAGAATTGAACTGCCAAACAGGCGAGCGCCCCTGGTGCCGTAGTGCCTGCTTCCAAAAGGTTTCGAGGGGGTAAACAAGATTAAAACGATCGCTTGCCCTTTATGGCGCCCCACCCCCCAGGAGAATTCATCGTGCTTTCGCATTCAAAGCGGTTAAGCAGACTCAAATGCTCTGTGGAATTTTTACTTGGAGAGAGAGAGAGAGAGAGAGAGAGAGAGAGAGATAGCCTTTATTACTTGGACTGACCATGCCTTTAAAGAAATAAAATCTTTAAACCTCCCCTTTAAGAAAAATACACATTAGGACAAAATACAAGTTTGGGTAATTAAAACGACTTTTGTTTAGATAAAAATGATACTAATTTTATCGCCAACTTCAAAGACATAATGAAGATATTACGGAAAACGTATGAACGAGCGGCTAATACCTAGTAACTTCCAGGCGATTTCTCGATGGCGCCACAGAATCTCGTTTGTGCTACTGCCGCAGCCAGCGCAAGCCGTGGCCAAGAAACATGACTGGGCGAATGCAGTGGAGCCTCTGGTGCCATTTAATCGCGTCACTTGAATGATAACGCACAGTTAACACTCTGATAACGGACTGTCAGCACTGGTTTTTAGTGCTGACTTATATTACGTTACCCCTACTCCTTATATGCCACTGCAGCTCGAAATTTTAGTCCTGTAATATTTAGTGTGTTTGTAAAGACGATGGTCTTCCTTAGACATTTCAGCCCAGAAATTTTGGTCTGTCTATATGTCTGTCTGTCTTCCTGTCCGTCTGTCTGTCTGTCACTTGATTCGGTCACCCGGCCAAAGTGAAACAAAAGCTGTTGGATAGTCCTATACACCCACAGCCAAAAATAAACGTCTAAGTCTGGTGTCAATTTGTTCATAGTCGCCAACATTTTTGAACAAGAACAAGACATTACGCAAGTATAAGACAAAAAAAAACAATAAATAAGCGATATTTAGTGTTCCTTTATACAAATTCATAAATGCATGTTTTTTGCGAAATGAATTACTACATCCACGGCAGAAAACAAATTCCCTCCGTCGCCTGCAGTCACCCGCGCCACTATAGCTTCTCACGGCATTCTAAGAAATGAAGCGGGAACAGCCACGAAAGGTTCCACTAAATAGGTTACACGTTCTGCTCGGAACCCACGTGGAGTCGGAAAACGCGGTTCTATAAACGTAAAACTAGGGCGCTTCGATTCACGCGCGTCTCCGCCATACAGCGGCGCTGGCATCGAGGCACCCGGCCTGGAGCAATGGAACACGGTAAATTTAAATTGACTTGAGCAAACCTTCACCGTGTTTATTTTGGGAGCAGCACGACGGAAGAGGAACAGCATGAAAGGTGAAGGGGAAAGCGAAGGGAGGCATTTACTTGGCAATTGTCGACAAAGTCTTTTGTCAATGTTTGCAACGAACGGAGCACATACGCGACCAATTTTTTGTTAAAAAAACGTCTTTCGTGGCTGGAATAGAACAGAGTAAGTTAGCAAAGATTTGTTGTTTCAAATTGAGCGAACTTTTATTTTTGTCTTCTTGGCCCCTCTACCAAAACCTGCGTTGAAATCTATGTTTGCCACATCACTTCTCCACCACCCTTACGCGATTCCTCTGAAAGTTCGGTTTCGACGTTATCATAGCAACTTCACTGATGAGATAACGCAGTTTCTTTTTTTTTTCTTTCCCTCAAGGGTGACAGTGGTGGCCCAGTAGTGCATCTGAGAAATGGCACGTGGACCTTGTTCGGCCTCGTGAGTGGTGGTCCGTGGGTGTGCGGAGACGCTGACGAGTACCCCCTCTTCTTCGCCAAGGTTTCCCACTTTATGGACAACTTTATTCTGCCTTACATGGACCCGAAAACGCCCAGGAAAGAAATTCGCAAGATCTGCAAACTCACGTAACGACCAAGGAAGAAAAGCCGCCTGAGCAGTGATTTTTTTTTCCTTCAATAAACTACACCTACATACGTTAGTGCTGAACTCAGTCACTTTTCGTGTGTGTTCTCTTTTTAAACTTGCATTCCGAAGCGCAGAACCCTCGAACTTTTTTTTTTTAAATCTTTGCGTCACAAAGCTCACAAATCTTCGTCAAACTCGTGTTCCGTATCTTTGAGTTACAAATAAAAGCATAAAAACCATTTTTATCATTAACAGACGCGTCCAGAATGTGCTCGCCGCAACTTACGATGCGCAAAAATTTATACTTGGCTAAATTACTTGGCTAAATTAATGAAAACAGTGTCGGTGCGACAATTTCTCCAATGATTCCCGAGGTGCTTGTTCCTATTGTAAAATATTGTCATGCCATGACTTAAAACACCCCTTTTTAACGCAGTTTGCCTTCTTCCTTTTCGTCCTAAACATGCGGACTCAACTTAAATGGGCTAACCACAAGGGCTACCATTATCTAAGCAGCTTGAAGTTACTTAACCGTTACCACCTAATTACAAACAAACGTATTCTTCGCAAACAAAGCCTTGTCCAGTGCCTGGCGACTATAGTGGCCAAACCTTCGTAATCGTAGGCCAAGTCTAAAAAAACACAGAGCCGAAGTACCTTTAGCTCACCGCTGAAGGCACTGGCTGTGAAACCATGGGATTTTGCGGATGTTCTGGAATGTTTCGTCTGAGCCTCAAATTCGGCCGAATACGGGTACTTGCACGGACGTTCTTTGGCGTTGACAATCCCATCCGCCACAAACGCATCATAGGACATTATGAGTGCGAGAGGATTAAATTGCCCATTAGCCGAAAAAGCCGGCATCCAGAGTCTGTAGCAGCGAAACGGGCATCAAACCACCCATTGGCTGCAACGCGTAGCATATACTCTTTCCGGATATTTTCCTGCCATTAAGACTAACGTTACCCTTTGAGGCCTGACAACGTTAACAGAAACCCGCAGCTTGACGCAGGAGTTTAACGCGACTTGCAACATAATTGCTCTGAATGTTAAAACTACCTAACATAAGGCCAAAAATGCGATAGCACATGCCTGCAGAGGTGTATTGCCCAACATTAAACCCACCCACCCCCCTCTTCACCGCGATTCGTCGTTTCGTGCGAGTCTCAATACTCGCACAGCATTACACGTTCGTAAAGCAGCACATACCGTCCTCACTCAGCGGCACAACAGTCACCAGCAAACTAGTCCGCTAAACACGGTAGTATGCAGCACCGTTGTAAATACCGAAACATCTGCATTGTCGGCATCCTGAAAATTGGCCAAAGTGGCCGTCCACGAAAGTACACGGCAGATACACCACAGAAAGACTCGAAAACACTATTCATAGGGCGAAACGGCAAGAAACAGTCAGCGGCGCTCGATTGGACATTAGTGATTTCGCATTCACAACTCATTACAGGCGCCTAACTCATAACTCTTAACACAAAAAAGGCGCCCATGGTGTTCTCCTGTTAAGCTTTCTTGTCGATATTTGCTTTCATTACGTCCGCAATAGATCAGGCATATCTTAATTAGGCCCGGGTCCAATCTCATCGAACTGAATTTCTCCTTTCTTTGTTTAATAAAGTGCGCAATTATTTCCTTGTAAGAAAGATTTTAAAACCTGCATTATAGAAAGTTCACCATGTTTCTATAATCTACACATCATAGTTGCGGAGGTTGCATAGTTGCCTTTGGCATGGGAGTGACTGAAAAATGCAAGAATGTTTTTCTCGTCATACCGGAGCATACACTAAGACCTAGGCCACATAACAGGTTCTTGTCATTTAATAAGCTATGTGAAGGCATTCATCTCCTTGGCGTAACACCTGGCGCGACAAGTGAAGTATCCCAAATGCAGTAAATGCAACTCTTCTTCGAGTGCTTTTATATCTCACTTGCAATGCAAATCCCGCAATAGTGGGCACGTGCCGACAAGCACCACTCAACAGAGCTCTTAATGGGGTTAGGTTGATTTCCCCGATCCGCAGTTCTTGGTATATTTTGCGCAATGTGTCTAGCGGCATTCGCCTGGAAGTTTTTTTTTATTATTTTTTTTAATCGTCATTGCAGCCAAAGACCGCAGAGACTAAAGGTATGCATTAGATATGGTGCGCGCAGATGACGTGTGGCTTGCGGCATCCTACTTATTCAGGGGCACTGCCTTTCTGGCCACGCCAGAGCAGCTTCACCAAGAATCCTCAACCTCCCGTCGGGGCCACATTTACACCGGCTGAGCACAACAATGCCCCTTACCATTTCGTAACGGTTAAGAGTGCGAAATAAGTAAATATATATAAATAAAACAAATAAAAATAAATTTTGTGATTAATTAATGCTTTTGCGTTTTTAAAGCTTATTCACATCTGTCAACACCATAAGAAAGAGAACTCGTATTGGTTTACCAGGTTTCCCGATGTGCACACCTCTAGAAATATATTTACGCACGGTGTTCTCCTGTCTTTTCCGCGTAAGTACACAGGTGCCCTCAAAGGTCTGCGTTGTGCCATCATTCATCCTAGCAATCTTTTTTCACCCGTTATCTCCCTCCCAGTTCACGGTTATATGTAAAAGACGCGGTTCTTTCGTTAGCGTTTACCAAAAATACTGCTTGATGGGATGCCTTTATACACTGTAAGAATTATTTTCTTGTATTTATGAAGCAAGAAGTTGTTGACGAAGAACCTCTCACAAAGGGGATCGTAGATACGCGATCGTGACGTTCCGCTGTAGCTTGTGATACGTACTTCTTTGTAGCATTAGGTGTCATCACGTGGAGACTTGCCGTGCCATTTCAACACCGGAGCTGTTTAGGTCGTCGCCCCGAAAACCTCGAAGGGTGAGCGAAAGTGTCGATGAGGCAAGGAGAACACGAGCAAGTGTTGGAAGTGCGCGCCTCAAGGGAGAAATGTGGTTAGGGAGGTCCCGGGAATCGAACCCTTCACGTCGGAAAACCGGCAATTAACCACTGGATCACCCCAAAGGTCCCAGGAGTACGGTTTTAGCAGCTGCGCAGAACAATAACATGTGTAGTCAATTGTAATGGGGAACAAATGCTTCCCGTAGTCGGAATCGAACCTGCAGGGTTCCCGCGTTCGGAAACCGGCGTCTATCCGAATGAGCTATCATCGCATTCCGGACGCACAGCATTTCCTTCGAGTTTGTAGCGCGGGCGTTGGATTTGAAGTTGGCCGCGGGTTCCAGCGCGTGCTAACGCGGTCCACCTTGGCAAAGACGTGAAAGCCTGCAAGACAAACGATCCGGGCCTGCCAGTCATTAAGAACTTTCACCGGCAAGATCGCCAATCCATGTGAGGCGTAACAGCTGGGTTTCCGAAGGAGGGAGAGGGACCACAGCTCTGCTGCTTCTCCAGTCTTTCACTACATGCGCAAGCTGCGCCAGTGTTGTTTATAAGACGTTCACCAGAAGTGAAATATGTCCTTGACTAATTATTTGTGTGTGTGCGTGCATGTGTTGTGAAACAGCCTCCTGGCAATAATTTGCTGCTGAGCTAGTTGGTTCCTAGTATTGGCAATTAGTATTCTCAACTTTTGTTACAGATGACTTAGATTTTTGTGCGGGTGTGTTTTTGTTCTGTACACATCACAAAACGTGCTACGCATGCTCGGCTGGCGGTGCATAATCGAAAATGTGGCTCCCAAAAAATCAGTGTAGCAGCTTCCCTCATAATTTGCTGCTGAGCTAGTTGGTTGCTAGCATTGGCAATTAGTATTCTCAACTTTTGTTACAGATGGCTTAGATTTTTGTGCGTGTGTGTTTTTGTCTTGTACACGTCACAGAACGTGCTACGCATGCTCGGCTCGCGGTGTATAATCCAAGATGTGGGTCCTAAAAAAATCAGTGTACCGGCTTCCGTCCCGTCTGTCTATCTGTCTCGCATTGTCTGTTATGCGCTAACTTTCGTTGCCGAAAGCTTCATGGTATTTTAATTCTCGCAGCCACGTGTTTCTGTGCCGTTGAGCCCGCACCTGTGGTAGTTGTGTCGAAAACTTTGCTACTCTAACCTTACTATGACCACTTTTTTGCCTCCTAATCCAGGAGATTTGTAAGGGAGCATTGTCTACCAGTTTAATTTATGTTGCGGCACTGCTGGGTTCTATCACATGCCAGTCATGCGTTCGTGCAAATTGTTAACTCGGTTCTTAGTCACATTGGTTTTGAGCCAGCTGTTTGCAAATGTGGACCGCACAGTGGCTCTGACGCCAGAGCCAACCTTGTGCAACCATCTTTAAACCATCAGCGCCTGTCCTGTCATTTCTGTTCTCCGTGTTTTTCGTTGCGCCTCAAACAATGGGATCTTGTTCCGCGACTTGGGTGCTTTAACACTTAATTGCTGTTGTAGCTGCCGAAAAAGCTCATCTTCACGATTTCAAGGCCGTTTCGGGCAGGTTTTTTATCACTGGCATCGCGTTTCAAACTGCAAATTTACACCGAAAAACCATAAGGTATGCTTTGCCACAGGGCAGCTTTAGTAGCGCTTTTTGTTGCATTCTGAGCGCTCGTGGGCGAGGCTGTCCGCAGCAACCAGGAATTTTTTGTGTCAATAATTCCCCTCGTCTTTCACTTCAATACTTGACTTGACAATTTTCTAGCATAGGTCGTATTTCTCCGCAAACTGTAGCTTCACGTCTGCGGAAGCAAAATTCTCCATCAATAACGTTACGTAAAGGTGCAATAGCAGTTGTTTTGTTTCACAGGCTCATGTTCCCATTTCCTTCTTGTTGACTAGAGGCGTCTTTCATAAATTCGTTTCCCATGTTATCGCATGCTGCAATGAATCTTGCATTTCCGTAAAATACTTTTTTATTGCTTCCGCGACGGCAAATACGGTGTCTTTCAAGATTTCTGGGTCCCGTTCCTGCAGTGAAGTCACGCAGCGCAGTAGAGCTTCTCGTTTTTTGGGCACTCTCGCAGCGCGGAAGCCACAAATTCAGTGCTTCTTTCCCTAAATGGTACGAAGCCAGTTTTTCATGAGATCGAGTACAGTAACGCAACTTCACATAGTCGTGAGTGGCCGCGAAACTTAATCAACGACTGCTTCGTGACTTCAATTATTGACAATCAAAATTTATGTTTGATTCACTGTGTCGCGAAGCAGTTCGTTTTCAAAAACGGGCAGTGCAATAAAACAGATATGGTGGGTACTAGGCGATTCTTCTCTGTCACTGAGCTATAGCTCTAATTAGTTCTGTAAAATGCTGTGTTTGACACATTTTACCGCTCATTGTTTTGTTTGAAGGGTAGCAGCTGTCGCGACTCATGCTAAGTAAGCCTCTGTCTTTCCAGTTGTTTACAGACCGAAATGATGCGCTGGCCACGGAGTAAAGTTTCTACATGTCTCGTCTGGAGCTCTGGTAGAAAAAAAGGCTGCGGGTTGCTGGCAATTCCGTACCTAACTAAAAGGAAGAGCTCCTGTGTCATCTGAGTTTTTCCACGTAGACGAAGGGCGCGAAGCGCAGAGCATCTTGTGGCCCCGACAAGGTGTTCTAGGGCTAAACAGCCACCCTTTAGCGCCAACATACACCAGATTCCACTACCGCCGCAGAGTTAGCCGAAAGTGTTCGCCCAATGACGTGAAATTAAATTCATGGTTTAGCACTATGCGCCACACTCTATGGGTAGGGCGGAATTTTATAACGCTTTCAACTTCTGGGAGAATTTGTCAAGAGCGGCACGGCTTCTGTTTGTAAATTTTTAGGGACACGCGGGGAAGTTGACGTTGCGGAGAAACTTTTTCCTCAGAATCGCTCCGGACAAGCTGTATGTCTAACCATCTTGTTCCGGTCCTCAAACAAGGCAAGTCTCCGCTGGACCTTCCGTCATATCGCCCTATAGCCGTGGCTATCTGCATAGGAAAATTAATCGAAAGAATTGTGTTGGTCCACCTGGAGTGGCATCTTGATAACCACGATTTTTACCGAAACGCTATGGCTGGATTCCAAAGCCACAGCCGTTCTTCCATCGACAGTGTTACTGACTTTGTGACACCGATGAAGCTCGAGAAATGGCTCATACGTCTATCTGCAGCGCTATTTCTCGATATAAAACAGGCGTACGACAACGCACTACGCGACGCTGTTCTGAAAAGCCCACAATATGCGGGCGTGGGGGGCCAAATACAGTAATACCTCGTTAAGTCGAACTCGGATATCTCAAAAAATCGGCTAAGTCAAAATTTTCCGCGGCACCGAACCATTTCCTATACGTCCTATGTATTTGGTGCCCTTTATTTCGAAGTATTTTTGGTTCAAACTGCGGATGTCTCGAAATCTTGACAGAGGGGAACGAAAATTTCGCCGCCGCATACAATTTCACAAGATTCGCACGATGCTGCCGCGCATAAGCCCCTCGATTTCTTTCTCGTTTAGCCGCGACTATCACAAAGCCGATGTTTTCCTTAGACGTGAAGTCTGAGCCTAGAGGCATATCGACTGCGTGGCGCGTCATGTGACGGTAGAGACATGCGCAGAGGTACAGCAGGATGTGCGCGTGACAAGAGAACTTACGGACGCCGAAATCGTTGAAATATCCAGAAAAGGACGGCGAAGACGGGGGCGATGTTGACGAACCTACGTGATAGGTGCCGACATATGCCGAAACGGGGAATTTGCTGCGCTTGCTGCGAAATAAGGTTGAGTGCAGCGGCGGGGAAGATCGGCTAATGCAATGCGTCAACTCCGTCCAGCAGCTAGAGGATTTCTTATACGCCCGACTGCGGCCGCAAAGCAGACCAGCTTTACGCAGTTCTTTTTCGCTAAGTAAAATTGCAGTGCTACAAAACCTAGCCCGTGAACGTCTCCTGTATGTTTTTTTTTTCTTTAAAACCTTTATGAAAAGCAAGACTGAAAGCTGATGTTTAATATCTGCTAAGTAGTAGTGCCTTTTGTGCAAAGAACTCGATATTTCATGGCAATTCACGCAACTTTGCTTATCTCGAACATCCGCTTATCTCGAAATATTTCACGGTTTTTACTACTTCGAGTTAACAAGGTATTACTGTATACAGATGGATTCAAATTTTTCTATCTAGATGATAATTTTTTTGCTGAGACCACCACCGGCATAACATCGCGGCACTACGCAGCACTTCCCACAAGAAAGTGTCCTTATTCCAACACTGCTCCATTTCACGTCGATCGGATGCAAAGAAGCTATACCAACCACTGTACATGTCCCCATATAAGCTGACGACATCGCCATCTGGGCATCAGGGGTTTCACGTCCTCAGGTTCGGGCGCTCCTTTAGAAGGCTGCGACCCGACGATGCGCATTTCTGCGTCAACAAGGCCTCAAGACAGCATTAGGTAAGTGTGCAGTTGTGGCATTTACTCGGAAAGCAGTGTCGCAATAGGGGATCTCTTTAAACGGACACCCTATTTATTACGCAAAGAGTCACCGCTTTCTCAGAATAACCATCGATCGGGACTGATTATGGACTGCACAAATCTCATCCATGAAAAAACGGTTCACTGGAATTGTTCAGCTTTTAAAGTTTCTGTCCGGAAAGACGTGACGCGTTTCTATACCATCGATATTGCAATGGGCTATTTCCCGGTGTTCTGCGTTACACCCTCCCTCATGAAAATGGATTTTTAGTTTTAATAAATTTTGTATTGAGATTCTATAGAGTTAATAAAAAGTCAATTAGAACTCATACTTTAGGGACTGAAGTCATAAGAAAGTCAATAAACCTTTTATTGCACAAACTCAGCCAATATTTTGTTGCCTTCAAGGGATTGAGTTTTAGTATACTTCATACTGCGTTTCTATAGAGTGAGCCAAAACTCCCATCTGATAAGCTGCGGCGAATAGAAAATCAATAAACTATTTATTGCAGAAACGCAACAAGCGTTTTATAGCCTTTAGTATTGGCCTCGAGGACATACCATGGCGCCACCTACGATTGACGTCACTTCTAGGACGCCGGGTTATGTTGTCCTCTGCTAGAACACATTTCCTGTGTTTATTCGGTCGCGTGTTTTTTGTGGCACTGTGTGTCCCCGCTTTGGTTTGATGCAAACTACAGAAAAAAGTTGTCTACAGACCGAATAATCCGGAAAAGCAATCAGCAACTCGCTTGTTCCCAGCGACACCGCCGAGTCTATAGTTGCTACCATCGCCACCGACAAATCGTACGCAGCCAGCTAACGCCAAGGACAATGCAATTGATCCTGAGAAAAATGCGCTGTTAATTCATTATGAAATACTTGCGACGTGACATGTACGATACTGTGTGTGCAAAGAAAATAGACCTTGCAACAGCGACGGGAACGTGCCGCTCAGTTGTGATCTCAAGGCGCGTACTGTGCGCATTGCCTGGTAAATGAATGCCTACGTTAGAACGGTGAGCGGGCTGCTTAGACGCACATGCCTAAAAGTGCTGGTACGATCTGCACTTTGGCTTAAGCAGTGCGTAATTCCCCTCCAATGTTTTTTTTATATTTATGCACGATCACTATTCGGTACGGCTGATATGTTTACTTTCCGGGACAACTTGTTGGCAATGTATGAATGGTATTAACGCGAGTTTTCAACGCCTTGCAGCGCGGTTATACATGCCTATGTTTACTTGTAATTAGGAACTCGCCGTAGGAATTTATAATTTCAACGCGGGAGTTTGTCCGTTTACAATGAGCCTCCGCCTTTCTTTAGCGTCAAGTTCGAGAACTCACGACTACTCACAGAAGGTGCGGCTGTGTACGAAACGAAACACGTGGTGTGGAGTATTAGAATAAGAGAACCAAGCTTTGGGGGCCCTCAAGAAGTTAAGGGAACCCAAACGCAACACGTTTGTCCGCGGCGAGTTTTAGAAGAGGGCCTTCTCCTACATCTTGCAACCAGCTTCGGATGCGCGGAGTTGGATGTTGGGAAAATAAGGCTTAGCGCCGCGGCAGATATTTCATCGCCGCTATCGTTACAGTCGCGAATGACAGTCCCTAGCACAACTTTTCACCACACTGTCCCCCTTTCTCGTATGTGGAACTTTGTATCCGCAGTAATTGCCGTTAAGCGTTCGATAATCAAGATACCTGCCCCGGCCTAAGCCGGTTCTTGCGCGCCAGGCATCGCCGTCCTTCGGCCGCTCGCCGCAACGTCCGTGGTGCCGGGACCGACCTCCGCGGCCGGACAGCGTAGATCGCGACAGCTATTTGAGCATCGCTTTGAAAATCACACTACCTAGCACAATTTTTCACCACAACACCTTCGCGAATATCCGCCTTCGTGAATGTGGAACTTTTTTTCCGCGATCACTGTGATTTTAAAAAGCGGCAACAAGGTGTTGCTGCCGCTACCTGCGTCGGTTCGAGCCGACGGTGGGCAGTCACGGCGGACGTGTGTGCGGAGAGTTTCTGCGAGCAGGAACCACTTCGTATTTTCCTGCCTCATCCATTTCTTGCAAACGACAAGCGAAATCTAGAAATTTAGCTCGGCGATCGTCGTAGCCAACAGTGTTGATCGGGAAAACGCGCCGCAGCTTAAGCATACACCGGGTTCGGTTGCATACATCCGCATACACCACCACGCCCAAGTCCTTTGCAGACATCTAACCACAGTTTACACGGTTATAGACTCCCCATGAGGTCAAACTGCGCTTCACGCCCTGATAAGTAACTTCAAACACCGAAAATAACACGAAAATACACTTAAAAAGCGCGTCTTAAAACGAAGTGTCACGGGCTGCAATCCAACGAACCTATCTAGTAAAGTTGCTGCAATCCAACTACGCAGCAAGGTAGGAACGCGGATCCAACAAGTGACATCAAAACGATCGCAGCGCTGGCCTCCCCACTGGTGGCCCTCACGGCCAATATTGAATTTTAGCAGACTCTGTATTGCCTTTCTATAGGGTCAATCGAACTGCTAGTTGGCAGACTGTGGTCATCAGACAGGCTATAAACTTTTCATTGCGAACACGCGGAAAGCATTTTATATCCTTCAGTATGTTAAGTTTTAATAGACGCGATATTGCGTTTCTATAGCTGACCCATGGAGGTCTGTAGTTTATTGGTGCCTATACAGTATAATCTCGATAAACGGAAATCGCTTAAACGGAACGGCCGCTTAAACAAAACAGTAGCCTGTTCGTTGGTTGGTTTGTCTTCAGATAATGCAAAAAAAATCTGGGTAATCGGAACTAAAATTTCCGCGTCACTGTCTAAACGGAACCAAAAATGGAAATTCTTGTGAAACTCTTTGGCATGACAATCAGCTGTTTACGGTTCCGGCTGTTTCGTTTTTGGTTTTTTTCTCCCTTCATGTTTTTAAATGCAGAGAATTTCTTTAACTCACCATGTCACCCGGCGTTGTCGGCGTGCCTCGGCGCACGCAGGCCGTTCCAGGTGCGCCCTCTCCCCAACTCCTCCTCTCCCGCATCACGCTACCCTCCTCGCTTTCAACAACGGGTCCGCACCCCTCCCCCTACACTATATAAAAAATAATACTTACCGGCGCCTGGTTTCGATCCCATGACCCTGCGGGCTGAACGCAAGGTACATGGTGCTCTACCCACTGCGCCACAAAGCCGACACAGAATGGGACGCTACGAACGCGCCTTATATCCTTGAATCATTCAAACTACGTCAAGAAGCTGCTGATACAACGCATTCACTACCTGTGGGCGGAACGCGAGGTACATGTTGCTCTTCCCACTGCGCCACAAAACCGACACAGATTCAAAGGCTACGAACGCGCCTTATATCCTTGACTCATTCAAACTACGTCAAGAAGCTGCTGATACAACGCATTCACTTCCTGTGGGCGGAACGCGATGTACATGGTGCTCTTCCAACTGCGCCACAAAACCGACATAGAATGAAAGGCTACGAACGCGACTTATATCCTTGACTCATTCAAACTACGTCAAGAAGCTGCTGATACAACGCATTCACTACCACCAACTCCCAAAACACTAAACATTAACGCAATACGCCCACCCCCTATGCGACGCATTTACTCGAGTCCCCCTCGCGGGGAGATGAGCCCTTTTTTTTAGCCTCGTTAAACTTGTAAGCCTCCTATCGTTAGTGGTCGGCCGTGTTAGCGCACCGAATGCGACATCGCAGTTCTTTTTCCAGTCGTTCGATCTCGATTCAAGACGCCGACGTTACGGGTCTCAGCTCCTGCCGCCTCGTTCGTGCCATCGTGGTGCTATTCGCGCTTCATTACCGCATTGCCGGCTTCTATATTCCGTGGCTCGTAAGCACTCGCGAAGTTGAGGCATCTAGCCTCCGTGAAGATGCAGTTGCAAGGACTAAAACAAAAAAATTCATGCGTTTTCTAGTGCACAGCGACCCATTATTGCCACCTCAACTTCGTAAATGATGTTCCTAAATCTCTTGTTGTTGTCTTGAATTCTGAAAAACCATCAGCTGCATTCACCTCCTAGTGCTTAGAGTTCCATGAAATGGTATTAAGAGTGTGTACGCACATAGCTCTGCACTTTCACATATCTATCTCAGTAAACGAAACTCCTGTTAAACGGAACTAATTTTTTCTGTCTCTTGAAGTTCCGTTTATCGGGAGTCTACGGTATGTGTGGTGCTATTGCGCCACGTGCCCCAACGCATCACCCAAAAATCGCGCGATGGACGGTCGTCACTTCGTCTTGGGAGAACTTAATAGAGGCAGCCCTCCGGGTGACGGACATTAGCGTCCGACATTCCGAGCCCCGATGAAATTCCGCAGTTTAACCTCGCCATAAAACCTGACTCACAGGCAACAGGATGTTACGACTGTACTCAATAAGAACTTTATAAAAAGCTAATTGAGGTAAATTTAACAAAAACTCATCCGAAATTCTATTCAAGCTTAGCTCATTTGCAGCCGGATGCTATGGCGATACTCAATAAGAATTTCATAGAAAGCTTAATGACATAAAGCATCTAAAAAGTGATCAGAAATTATATTCAAACCTGGCTTACACGCAACAGGATGTTACGACTAAACTCAATAAGAATGTTATAGAAAGCTATTTGAGATAAACTTAATCAAAACTCGTGAAAAACTACTATTCAAACCTGACTTACATGCAACAGGCTGTTACAGGTATACTTAGTAAGAATTGTATAGAGAGTTTATTGAAAATTTTTATAAAAACCCCGAAGAAACTCGTAAGAAACTACATTCAAACCCGGTAATTTCTATTGAAGTGGATCTATAGGCTTGTAACTGAAACTTGGTGGCCATGAAAAATCAATAGAAGTATTCTATAAAACAGTAACAAAATGTATATCCTATTAATTTGAGCGATCTCCATAACAAGTAGACATTTTTATGAGGGTTGTCCGTTCTGTACAATACGTGCAAAACCAACCTACGCACAATTCAGGCGACGCAAGCCCGCCTGACGTTGCGCCTCAACGTTGGCGACCATTTGAATCGCAAGATATCATCCGACAGCAATCTACGTGGCTGGGGATGCCCTCCGGGATCACATCAGACATTTCGCTCGGCTGCCTTATCACCACCTTGAATCTCTGCCGTTAATGCAACCAGTGGCATGTTTTTCTAAGGTGTTCGCCGCTCACTGTAAGAGCCTCGCTTCAAAATAAAAACCTGCGACACGACCATCGTCACCGCTTTGGTGCCTCTCGCAGCCTCACGTATACCTAACCATCATGGGAATAACCAATAAAGAGGACGTGCCACCTCAGGTCTTCAACCACTCTCTATGCATGTTTACATGAAGCCTACAGAGACTGGATTCATGTCTACACTCATGGCTCGGTAACAAACCCCAGTTCTGCGGAAACTCTAATCGTGCCCGCCAGATCTTCAGACATCTATATCAAACTGTCTTCAACCACATCTCAATTCACAGTTATTCGCAAGGCTCTTCCGTACATCAAGCGAGAATTTCCATAAAAATGGGCTTTGCTTTGCGACTCTAGGCCTGGTCTTCAGTGCCTGCAGTCTGCTCTTCGCCGCGGGGAATACGAAAAGCCTATGGCCGAGATCCGTCAAAATTATGACCTCCTAGTCAGGCATGGGCATAATATTATTTTTCAACGGCTTCTAAGCCACTGCGGCCTTTCTGGGAATGAACGAGCAGACAAAGAGGCCCAGTCTGCCCATGAAAAGTGCCAAATTTGCCTGTATCCAGTTATTGCGCCAAGGCCACTGCACTCCATCGTCCGCAAAATCACCCTTGCTCTTCGGAATACTCCGGAGTATTCAAACTCTCGCTTGTACTCGCTCGACCCCGACCTGCAGCGCCACTTACCCATTAACGAGCCACGCTCGGATGCCACCCGACTTTGCCGCCTGTGGATAGAAGTCGCTTTCACTAACACTTACTTCACTATCAGCGTTGCTGCTAGCCGTGCTTGTGACGTGTGTGCCATAGATGAAGCTATAAAACACCTGATTTGTCATTGTGACCGGTCTGCAACGCAGAGGCAGCACCTGTCAACCGCACTCCGGGAGCTGGACAACCAGCCATCAACTGCGCAGTCTGTTTTGGGTCACAGGCGCTGCCCATCGAAGTCTCAAAACGCCACAAAGGCATTACTTCGTCTTTCAAATCCTGCATGCTTGTCCGAACAATTGTAGGGACATCGTGTACCGTCTTTCAATCGCCAATTCGGCAAGTTTGCCTGTCCTGTTTTGCGCCTCATTACCGCCCACGATTTCATTTTTGTAGTTACCGTTACTCTTTCTTTTCTCGCTCCTCAAGCTCCATTCCCTGCCTTCTATACGCCCTTTTTTTCTCTTTAAAATCCCTCCTTTCCCAATTATCATGTGTAGGGTGGCTAACCGGACGCTTCTCTGGGTAACCTCCCTTTTTTTCATGTACTGTATTTTCCTTCCTTCCTTCAGGGCCGAATTTTAAATGCTCCTTATTTTCCCCGGTTTTCCTTCCTCAAATTACGAGCACTTGACTGCTCCCTTACAATTTTTTTCTGCAAAATGCTTCCTTAAAAATTTGCCAAATAAAGCCGGGCTACTCTTGAAGAATCCTCACAGAGGTTGGGAGCGTTATACGATCTGGCCCTGTGAAAAACACTCTAGTGAAAGGATAAAGGATATGTTGAAACTTCTGGAGTTCTCAAGTACGTGGTGAAAATTGGTACACACAATATTTTTGTTCTTCTCCTTCATAAAAACCAGTGCCTCCGAAGTGAAGAACTCGAACTCGCGAATAAGGTGCTTACGTGAAGAGCTGGCAACTCCGCCACAACAAAAGCCGACTCCACTGAGCCAAAACCGTTGTGCATATTCTCTCGCAACTGGACAGCAAAACTGTTTTTTTTTCCTGTTTCCTGGTGTTTCCTATAGAGCTAAGTTTAAAAGGTGCAACTGGAATTCTTGCCAATAAAGTATTACTCTTCTCATCGCGATGCGCCTAAGTAAAAGAACGGCAGCAAAACTTTAATCACGACGTTGAAGACGCAATTATACAGGACAAAAATTGTGGTAGGAAAAAATGAATGATAACAAGAAGCAAACATGTCTGGTTCTGTTGCTTACTGCAGAACAAGGCAACACATTTTGGTATTCCATGCATACTGCGGATATAACAGTAGTTATTTGCTTTATCTTGTTTTTACGGAGTCGCTGGTCACCAGCATTGGTGGTATGCGATCCGTTACTTATTAAAGTAAGAGCGCGGGATTTTTTACTCACACACCATGAAGCGTACGCAACGCACGCAGATTCATTTTGAAGTTTACAGAAAATTATTCCGTTGGAAATTTTAGCCGGTATGGGTCTGCGGATAAAGCCCCGCAACGAGCAACATCAACATACCAGCGACGAACTTCATCCTCGGAATATTTGTTCGTTCCCAAACATACGCTATTAACGTACTTACGGAACATTTAAAAAACATGCAAAACACATCAGATCACCGCAATGTAAAAATCTGCCGACGTTGCAAGGCCATTGCTGCACGAGTAAATAACAGTGTTTGTACAAGAAAAATGACCCGCCAAAAATGCGGCATACCACAGTAACTCGTTCAAAGATTACCTATGCTTGCAAGGCGTACCCGGAACGGTCACCCCGGATAATTTATTGCAGTGAAAGAAGCAATGCAGTGCTCCGCAAAGGCGGAAGGGGGCAAGCCCGCGCACGTCGTGCGCCCAGGCTCTCCCCCAATAATTGGCTTTCACCGGATCCCACGTATCCCCGACGTCGTTGCCCGGATGACGCACGGCACCTCCCGCTGCCGCACACCAACGCTCAGAGGGAAAACATTCTAACGGTGATCCGTGTATAAAGAGCAACTCGAATGCAAGAGCAGGCGTGACCCCCGTCAACCCAAATACTCTCAAGCAGTCAACATAAGTATCCGATTCCCCTTCGTCTTAGCGCAAGGAGGGGAAAAGAGCAAGTGAGCCTTCAACCTACCATACCCATGCGTATTCATTCTTTCACCAAGAAGGTGTATTCATGAGGCAACGCGGCTGCTGCCTGGTCGGTACGTGTTACACGACCATTTCGTTTTGTTCCCTGAACACGTCCGCACTGGCCGTAAAAAGAAGACGGAAACAAGAATTAAGGCGGATACCAGACGGAGTGGTCGGCAACCACAAGGCTTCTTTCTCCGATAGAGAGAGACAGAGAGAGAAAGCGAGAAGAAGCGCCGCGAAGCACCGGGAGGAATGCCGAGCGTGGACACGTGAACTAGTAGAAACCCCCTTGAGCCATCGCAGAGCTCGTTTCTCAAGGGCGGTTGCAGCGAGTGACGGACGACTTGCGAAAGAAGGCCTGGTCTGGGGCCCCTAAAAACATAGGCCGGCGAACTCCCGGCGTGAAATGCGCGGCGGCGGTCTCGCGAGCGTTGAGCATGGAAGCCAGCACGAACCTCATCATGGCAGTCGTGGCCACCGTAGCCTGGTCAAGCAACGGTAAGCAGTGCGTCCTCCCGTATAATGAGGTCCTCTTATTGGAGCGAAACGCGGAAGCATGAGATAGTCAGGTCATTGCCACGAGGACATGAAGCCATTTTCTGAACTTTCTTCTTAAACAAACCGAGCTTTCAAATTGAGCCAATCTTTCTCGCTTTTCACAAAAGCACCTCTCGCTGCAAAGGATAAAACAGATACAATGAGGGAAGCAGCTGGGCCCTTCGTAATCTAAAAAAACTGTTATAGCTTCACACGCCAGGACGTAATTTGGGAAGGGTAGATGCCAGCAGATGTCACGAAGCGTTCTCATCCCCGGACTTGAAGAGGGCATTCAAGGATTGTTTAGGGGTTTTGATCCACACGCTACTGTATTGTTCAAATCACTTCCCATAATTACGGGTTTTTGAGAGCCCAGTGGCATGTCAAACCTGCCGTGACCGGGAAAACCACAATCGCGTTATAACTTCGGAATGGCGACGGTTTGGCCCTCACCATATCAGTGTCACTTTCAATTTCTCGCAAAGCTCCTAAAATAACCTCGATCATTCCCAACGCGGAAAAACATATTTATCGCTTTCCTCTTTGTTCCTTTGGAACTTAAAAAAAAACTCGCGAAACAAATACTACCAAAAGCCTGGGCCATGCCTGTACCTCAAAGCTTCATCTGATATACAATTCCGCATCTATTCATTCCTCGTCAAATCTTTAACATAAGAGAAAGATTCCGGCAATCGTAAATGAGGAACGCGGATTCTTACCTTACGAAGTCCAGGCACTGCCGGAAACAGCATAATCCAGACTTTTGCCATTTGCCGGATTGCCCGCCATCAGCATTTGTAGGGAAGCGCATCAGTATCCAATGCCATCAGTTTCGCCCTTCTTTACAGCGCACCTGCTTACCTGCAGATCTTCACTGCAAACCTGTTAATTTTATAGCATCCTAGTCAACTGCCAGTACAAAACGAAACACCTTTTGAATTATTTAACTGCGATGGTTCTGGCTACAACTTCGTTCATATTCTTATTTATAGGTGTAAAATCAATAGTGCACAAACGCTAACTGCAAGTTGTAGGGTACAGTTTAAAGGCGTATTTACCGGCTCTATTCAGCCACAACGGTATTCAGTACAGCCGATCCAACGCTCTAAACCATTTATCTCCCGATAAATTCCCGAAACCTCCCAAAAAAAACATAATTACTACATCGCATCAGTAATGCTGCGATATCTTCCTCGGCAGCGCAGGCCAATCTCGTAAATCACTCTGTGGCAAAAATTGAAATGCGGCAGCACGACGCCAGGAATAAGGCGCGGTAAAAACTTTACGAGTGTATTTTTGTCATGTCATTTGCACAGGGCCACTCTTTTATTTATTCCAAATAAGCCGAGTGTTCGAAAAGTTCCCAGAAAGTGGTCACATGATTCGTCGATAACCTTCCTGGACAGTAAGCAACAATACTTATGTATTGTAGGAAACTCCCGTAAACCTCCTTAACTCTGCGCAACGGAATTCTTATTTAGATCATACATACTTGCCTTCAATACTGCATGTATATACCGTAACTGCCACCACACTCCCCCCGACTCTGAAGCGGCATCGCTTATTAAATCGACAGAACCATTCCAGGAGCTTTAGGAAGTTTTGTCTCAAAAGTGAAGCAACGGTAAGCAGCGTGTCCTCCCGTATAATGAGTTTAACCTCCATTTCAATACACCTGCATAGCACATATATCATGCATTGTGTTTTGCAGACTATAAAACTGTTTCCACAGAAAACTTTAAACATTTTGGGAAGAAAAGGGAAAATAACTACGGTGTTTACTTCAGTACGTAACAAAAAGGCGTCAGCCTTCTGCTTTTTCGAAAAATCCTGTGTTACAGGGAAGGGTTTTCTCATGGTAAATTACCTACAGCTTGTTAAGTTTGGGGGACTCTTTTTTTCGTATTTATGCTCGCACAGGTTACCACCATCAGTACGGACTGGTGATTTTACAGCTATATATTCATGTTCCGTGTACAGTTCCATTAAACAGTAGTGATTCGGAAGTGCAGGTGGGCCCGATTCCGCCGAAGGGACTCCCGTATTGCTATTGTTTAATTCTTTCTGCCTGCTTTCATTATTTCACTATTTGCGTTCCTTTGAATTTGTTATTCTTTCCGTGTAATTTTGCTCAAGAGACGCAGCATAAAAAAAGGTTCGAATTCGCGGCTGGCCTGCAGCCATGGAAAAAATGAAATAACAAAGATAAGCAACACTATGGGCGTCTACCATACGCGTCCTTCGGCGCCTGGTCACTGCCAGAAGTTACTCCCTTATTAATACTACAGTTTAAAAGAAGTACATACGAGCAGTGAACTCGTATAGAAAAAACACAATTAAACAAATTTATTACCTGACGCCATGTTGAGTCACAAAGGATGCTGCTGTACCCTCTATGTTTTCCTTTTTGGAACATTTACAGTAATCTAATATCAATTTTTCGCAGCCCTTCTTTCTTTCTTTATGGCGGTGCTCCTGAAACATCGATGTTGTGTGGAACTTTCGTAAACTATAGCAAAAAGTGGTAAAGGACACCACAGTGTGAAATGAGGGTATAGTTGAGACGCCTAGTTGGCAATTTACTTCGAGCACAAGCGCGTCTTTTACCCGCTTAACTTTTCCGTGGTCCTCGTGCAGCGCAGAGTAAAGGCGCGTGGTACAAACTGGAAACCCACAGCCCGTATGCTGTGCGGCAAACCGTTTGATCACATCTTCGTCAGCGTGATGCAGAAAAAGCTACCGTGTAGTGAATTATTTGACTTCGCAGTGAAGGCTTCTAGGAACCCCCAAATGCGGACCTCGCCAACCTCGTGGGGTGCGTGGACAATTATTTGAGATACGCTGGTCTAATCAACAGTAACGTAGCTTCGTTTCCTCGGCGCACGCTAAGGCGCAAACGCAGAATGTAGCCATCATCTTCAAAGCTGATTCCAAGAAAAGGAAACCATAGCTTTCAAGTGTCACCCTGAAAATTCCGCATCTTAAGGAGCACCGGGAAAGAACGTGTTCGTTAGGAGAGGTGCCATCAACTTGAGAAACCCGAAGTGCACACGACAGTTGCTGCAATCCTGCATAATGCGCGCTAGCAATGTACGTTGACTATCGTCGCTGCTACAACCGGTATTATCTATCCAGTATTAGCATTCTGGGTAGGCCGAATGACATCGAGAATGCGAAATGAATTGCAAGGTGCACTTAAGCGACGTCCGGATGTCCATTGATATCGCAACGGGCTTGCCAAAGATAGTTTTAACCGGATTTAACATGTTTCCTGTTGCTATGCTTCTCAAAGTTTCGTGCTTTCGCGCGGATATAAATGTTAACCTAGTGTTCGACAGTTAGCGCAGTCCTTTCCAAAAGAGCGAGCATGTCACTGCGCATCAAAAATTCATAGCACTTGATGGTCACCTTTTTGTTCAGGCCCGCGCAAATGGCTGACATTTCCTGCGCTGCGTGCTGGTGTTATACCCAACTACAGGCCGCCCCAGCCTTCCAACTAGGCTCACAAAAAAATTCTCCATCCAAAAAAAAGTCCACGGCCGAAGATGATTGTATTTACGAAGCTTTTGCAATCAACACGCCTCCTTTTCGTCCTACTGTACATTTTTCGAAGTCAATTGGGGTGTTCCTCAGAGTAGAAAATGTGATCTTGCATAATTAGCCAGCGAATATCAATTCAGCTGCGCCGTTAACTACGTAAAAAACCTAGATGCATTGTAACCGAGTGGACTGCCGTGGCTTTAGTGGTCTGTGTGTGTATGTGTATGTGTGTATGTGTGTGTATGTGCGTGCTTGCGTGCGTGCGTGCGTGAGTGTGAGTGAGTGCGTGTGTGCGGGTGTCAGTAATTTCGAGCTGTAATTTAAACTTTGACCCATCTTTGAGTCTTTTTCAATTTTCCGGTCCAACGAAACATAAAGAACGCTCACCGTACACAATATGGCGCCAGTGCCCCGTATAGTGATTTAGGTAATAAAATGCACATTCATTGAAAAACTTGGAAAAGACTACTTAGGTCGACTACCCTGAGATAATCGCAGTCATGATACCGACCGATAATACAGCCTCCTCTAATACTACCAGCGAGGTATACAGTAAACAGTCAAGGAATCTGTAAAGGTAGACATATAAGCCCTTTTTAAAGCATCCACAAGGCGTATATAAATAGCCGTTTTGAGAAATGTGACTCAAAAAGGTCAACACCGAACCAGACAGATTAACATGCATGCCCACATACATTTTCGTAGATAATACAAGCACAATAAACCGTAATTCGGCTCTTCGCTTTAAAACCTGTAACCCGTTCGTGGTTCGTGTTTCGGTTTCTAGCAAAGGCTTCTAGCTTCGTTGTTCAGTTCCCAGTGCTGCTAACAAATTAAATAGGAGACCAGACTTTGATGACCGAAAAATGAGGTGGCGAAGAAATTATATTTAGAAGCAGAGATGTAAAAAAACTATCTATACAACTTATAGGTTAAGGTCATTGCAGTCTTACCACTAGACTCTTTAAGCAGTTATAACCTAAATTTAAAATTTCCTGCTTCCATTGCATGGAGGCTCACACATTGGCTTCAACTGTGGTCCAGTCTACCGCTAGGTACTTTTTACATATTCTCTTGTACCTAAATGTTCGTTTATAAGACAAATATCTCCAAAATCGTCCTTTTTACGCCACACATTTAAATAAGTACCGCTAACTAGGCCTTCGAGCTTTTACTAAAAGTATAATGAGTACTTTCTCGAAAATTAACGTTGTTTGATACTTGACACCCGTTATTTTACTTTTGCACTTTACTTTAACCAACGTGTAAGCAAGTGCCTAGTAAAGCATCGTTATCTTCTAAGGTACTTTCTTTTCAGGGTAGCAATACATATCATTGTGTTCTAATTAAAACTTGGTTATTAAATGTCACAGTTCCGAAACAGGATTTTGCGAAAGGATCTTATAAGGGTTCTCCAACGGGAAATCAGCAACTACAAACGAACGGCCAGCACACTTGTGTCAGAATTCCGCTATATGTCCTTGTAATCTGTAACCGCCTAATCAATACAAAGTCCTTTGTTACACCTTCGAACTTCGAACGTCATACGCATGGCGATAGAACGTGGGACGAAACTACTTTTACCCAAACACGACTAGTTTTCCTTTTTTTCATAACAACAGTTTTGTTATTTCCCCTAGCCATACTGTCCAGTTAACCCAGCCGAACCCGTTACGGGCATTACATGTGCAGAGGATCCCTTATAGTTCTAATAGGAGTGACATTTTATCGATCTTCTTTGTATGCCTTATGCTGACGCCTAATAATATCGCCCCATTAAAATTTCAGGGTGAAAACAGCGCGTTCCCACCCCAAAATTTACTCTTTTTTTCATCTGTTCCCTGTATAACCACGTCAGCTCTGTCTTGAAGTTCGTCCTTCAGCAGCCGTACCAGCGACAACCGTGCATATCATTGCGACCAAAGGCGGCAAACGAACGCAACCCACACAAACCGAGCGGTGCTTAAAGGGTCCCAGCACAGACAAAATGCAAGTTTGTTTTATTCGAAAGATTTCGTGTTTCAGAGTGCCCCTAGCCTTGACCGGCAGGAAACAATGCCGCATTCGCTGAGAAATAAATCAACTCAGGTTAAAATTCTGATTCTCCCGCCAAATCGGGTGTTTTCGTGACGTCTTCGATGAAGTCAAGGGTTGGTACTCAAACCCAACTTCCAGTGCGTCATTGGGCTCTGCAGCCTTGCTATACCCTCAGTCGCCCGCGAGGGCGCTACCATAATCAGCCGCGGACCGTTGTCTGCGGTTTCTTTTTTGGACCTATTTGCACCTGGCTTTATTTTGTTAAGGCAGAAAGTAATCGTTTCGTGAAACATAAGATATTCTCGACAAACAGGGCCACGTAAGAACGTCGCTTACGTCAATCGGACAGTTTCGTGTAAGACAACTCCAAAGCGACAGACTCCTGTGCAGCTAAAACAATTGATTGATTGATTGATTGATTGATTGATTGATTGATTGATTGATTGATTGATTGATTGATTGATTGTAAGGTTTAACGCACCGACGCAACGCAGGCGATGAGACGCGCCGTAGTGGAGGGCTCCGGATTAATTTTGACCACCTGGGGATCTTTATCGTGCGCCGAAATCTCGTACACACGGGCGTTTTTGCTTTTCGCCTCCATCAGAAAAGCGACCGCCGCGGCCGGGAATCGAACCCGCGACCTCGTGCTTAGCAGCGCAACGCCTTCGCCACTGAGCCACCGCGGCGGGTGCAGCTAAAACAAGCATAGTGCAGTAAAACAGCAGTGCGCAGCGGTACTTGAATGTGTACGTGTATTTTCATAACTTTCATTGTTTACCTCACCATTCTTACTGTTTTAAGATGAATAAGCATTACATTTAGGCCCAGCTAGTTTTTTCGGCAATCTTATAAGCCCTGCCTTATTGGCGTTTGCGTTTGCAGGCCTCAGCCCTCGCACACCTGGGCATATGACATATAGGCTCTTTGCCGAAAATGAGCATGTGGGTGGCATGGCCATTCCCTTTCTTCCTACATAGCTTATTTAAGCGAAGTGTGCGTTAAAAGAGGTGTCAGTATGATTCTAACGAGAAAACTTTCGTATGAACCCAACTTGTGTTTTGTCTGCATGGCGCCTTTAGGCACCTAGTTTTAATAGTCAGTCACGTTAACACAGCTGAAAAATGATACTCTGGGTAGTTGCGAGAAGCTACATGAATTGCTCGCATGAATGTGTTCAAGCATGTCTTAAAACTACACTTTACACTTTCGCTTGACACAGTGTAAATGCACCACAACTTTTGATGTGTAAGGAATACATGAGGCTACTTGTTTTCAGATAAATGCAAAAAATGTCGAAAAACTCTCGTGGTAAATTTTTTTGCCATTCAGGTTTATCTGATAAACACTGATTTTAGATGTCCTGGTAGCAAAAAACTGATGGCCGAAGTGCCACGTCCGATAACTTTTTGCAAACACTGGCTATTTTCACATACCCCGGAGATGCTTGTTTGGAAGGCTATGGCGCATAGTGTTGCATGATTTTTTTTAAGATGTGTCACTCTCGCAACGTACGTGAGACTGGCGAAATACATTAAATCTACACACTCCCGTTGTCACAGGCAGAAAGAGAAAAAGGGAGAACCACCTTGGTTACGAATTGTGACGTCAGCCCAGCTGGGATGCCTAGCCCGCAACGCTAGATGAATTCGGTGACGATGATGATTAAAATGTTGATGATATTGATGTGCCCGCATTCGTTGAGTTATTTCCAGGGTCTGGTCAAGACCTGCGTTTCGCGGGTACGCAGTCAGTGCTTTTGACCCACATAAGGCACTATTCGGGCAAGACCATGGACCTAGTAATCCCTTAATTGTGTAGGAGCTTATCAGTGGCATCGGGATCTATAAATCTGCTACTTAAAGTAAGTCGGTGTACCAATGCTGCTGTGATCGGTTTCTTTTTTTTTTTTTTCTCTGGGAAGTCGACAACACCGAAGAGACGTCATTGAAACGAGCAAAAAAACTCTCATGCTTCTTAAACAGACCCCATGTGCGGCACCGCATCGGTGAGGACGAGGCTGTACGCCGACAGCACCACGTCTAAAGATGTCACTCCCGTGCGATGGCCCTGGAACGCCGCGATCCACACAAGTTCCCGGTTCCGGCCAGAGCAGTACTGCGGAGGAGCACTCATCACCAGGCAGCACGTCTTGACGGCGGCCCACTGCATCGAGTGAGAATTCTGCGTAACTTACTGTTTGCTTTGTGGTGCAGTCCTACCTGAGTGAACCAACCTGATATCTCAAAATAGAGGAGCGTATTTTATTGTTTCGTCTTCTTCCTGGGTTTTATCCTCCGTAACAAGTTTTTTGTTAACCTCAACAGTGACCCCTGTGCGCTTTCCGTTCGAAGCGAAATTGTTAAATCAAGGATAAACGCTTTCGCCTGGTTTGTATTGTCCCAACCTCTCTTATAGAGCAAAATAGGCAGACTTCCTCGCCCATCCGTTCTTCATGCATTTTAATTTTTCGAACAGTGATCTGCGTAGGCCCAGATGAAATAACTTTGCCCCCTGTATTTGTGGTCGTTCACCCCTGGTGTGGGCTAAATTCAGTCTGGTTCCCTGCTTTTGGTTTCTTTTTTTTTGACACCCCTAGGATCTTTTTCCTCGAATGCGTAATATTTATTTACAACTCCATGTAAACCTCACTTCGTATAAATAATTTATCACTACCTTTATTCCACATTGTTCATTGCCATAAGTGTTGAGTATTTTTGATATCGACATACTCTGTTTTTTTTTTCGTCCTGGAAACATTCTTGAGAGGTCTTGGTTCACATATAAATATATGCGTTAGACCACCTGTTTTAGTAGTCGTCCTCCATCGTAAATTATACTGAGGGTATTTCGAGCTGTTTGCACTCGCTCAAGCTTCTTGCTGACAAGCCGCTTTGTTTTCTTTCTTATTCCAGCCAAATGGACCCCGACGGAATACGAATTCACTTGGGCTCTTGGCGAAGAAGTGAACTAGACAATGGCGAAATAGCAGTTCCTGTTAAAGAAATGTGCATTCACCAAAACTTTACTGGCGATGTAAGTGTGTTTGCGTGCGCTCGTTTCAGATTTTTTCTGAGTGGCGAATATTTTTAACCGTTTCACAGCAGTCGAAACTTGCAGGGTTAACTCTTTCACATTTACCGAAAACTCCTTTCTCCCAAAAATGTACCTACCCATCAAAGCCTAATGCTGCACATATTTCTATCGTGGTAGTTAAATAAAAATTGAAAAATAACGTCAGAGATTTAAAGACTGTTTACACTAATTCAATGGTACGAGATGTCAGAAGGTCAGATTTTAATACATTAACAGCATGCACAGGTACCACGAAGCTTTAAATTTCCTCAATTTATACTAACATCGTCCTTGACATTATTTAGTGTTCATGTTCATTCTAGTTTAATATATGACAACTCACTCTCCCAGTAGCATTTTTATGCCTTGTGATGGAATTTAGAAACAGCTTGTTGGTACAACAACTTCCGACAAACGTTGAGAAATTTAAGCGTCATTGGTATTTGAAAGAATGCGCAGACTTAGTAGCTTTCAAAACCTCCCCTATCCTAAACTTTACTTGATTTGTGCGTGCACTGAACTCCCGTGTCACAAAAAGACGAGAAAACGCCTTGAGCAGCTGATAAATCACTCGTTTTGCGAGTGTAGTATACCGAAAAGCGGATGTTACTTGAACTATTGTAGGAAACTATCTAGGAAACTATGTAGGAAACCCAATGGAAACTATCTTATAAGTTACAATCGACACTGTGCCGGATTACTGGCGTCAAGGCTACGAGACTGATGTGTTGTTCAATCATCCGAAACATATTTATGTACGAAGTTTTTTTTTTTGTCTCAGTGTTATTAGACCTCACCTTTTAAGGTCATTTTTCGGGACTTGAACTGAGGTTGTTCATTGCAATGACAAAGGCATTGCTCTGCAATGCAACTATGACTGTCGTCCTAAAGCTATTACATTAAAGCAAATTATATGTGCTTGACGGCTACAATGACTCTAGATTCGTGCAAAGTCCGAATAAGCATGGATATGTTAAAAAGGCTTTTAGGGGCAGTCTGAAAGTAAAACAACTCAGCGAAAAGCAGTAATAAACTAACCGACACCGCTACCTTACACACAGTTTTTTTTTTTGTTTCTGTCGCCCTGCTCTATAGCATGACGACATCGCCATCATAAAGCTCGCCCAGCCAGTCAACTTCACCACTACGATCAGACCGGTGTGCCTGCCCGAGAGGAAGGAGCATCTGCCCACAGATTCGGAGGCATACGCCACCGGCTGGACGATTAGAAAAAGTAAGCAACACTTCATGCACCCTGAACGGGCAGTACTATTTTCCTACAGCTGTGAAGGACGTGTTTACAAGCCCACCCGGGCGACGAAATTGATGGAACCAGATGTCACTTCCTCCAATGCTATGCTTTGTCACAAGCGAGTTTGTCCTTTAGAATCCCAGTGATAAGTTCAGTAATTTTTTTTATGAAGGCGAAAAACGTGCCCCCGTGGCTTCTTGGTAAGACATTATGCTGCGGATTTCGATGACAAAAATTCGATACCGGGCGCGGCGGCCGGTTTTCAAATGGACGTGAGAAACACAAACGCTAGTGGGGAGATTTCAGCGCACTTGGTCTAAATATTCTGTAGCCCTTCACTACAGCGCACCTCATAGCCTAGATATAGCTGCGGCGCGTAAAACAAAGAAGAAAACGAAGGTGAACAGCAAAAACGCCTTCTTGTAGAGATTTCAGCACGCATTATGAACCCCAATGTGATTAAAATAATGTGCTGCGTATCACTGCGGCGTGTCTCCTAGCCAAGGTACAGCCTTGGCGGGCGAAACCGCCCTTGAAATTTGTACTTTTACATTGTACCGACCTAATGTGCTTCATACACGTAAGATACTCCACTCCACAAGTAACAATGACTAGAGCGTCTACATATGAAGCCCAAATGTGCAACACTTGTGTATGAACTTGCATTCAAATATAACTCTTGTGTAGTAAAAATAATAGGGCACTAGAGAGATGAAGACGAATATGCGCGCAAACAACATATACAGACGCCAATGTTTTTACTTCAGAAATGAACCAACCAACTCAAAACGTTCTGTTAAGTGGCAACTCTTATCCCTCCAACTTTTCCGATTCGGATGAGCAGTGTTATTACTTCTTAACAACTTTTTGTGCTATCAAATAGCATACTTTACAGCCACATGGTTTACACCTTCTTAAATCGTTGGGATATTTTGACGAAAATGCTTTAGTGTGATTTATTACGTATCAGCCCTCCCTAAACGTTCCGTTTCAATAATCTTCGTAACCTAAGTAGGAAAGACGTTCCGTAACAGCGCATAGTTTTTGCGCACTTTGATAAATTTCGCTAATTTGTGTCTATTTTCACCGGCAGCTAAAGAAACACATCGCACGAGGAAAATGCTACAGGAGCTCAAGATGCGGCTGATGAACGTCCACCAATGCGTCAAGTCCTTTGACGTCAGTCTCTACGAAGAGAGCCTTTGCGCCCCCCATGATTACGGTTCCCTTTGTGAGGTATGTCTCCCTTCATTTGATGTTATTCTCGCACGTCTACATTCGTCTACACGCGTACGTCTACATTCCTCTACATTCATACGTCTGCATTCATATGCATACAGTGGTCTACAAAGAGCTCTTGCGATGACATAAACAGGCAGATTACTCCATTATAGCGCTAATCTGTACTTCCCATCGCCAGTTTCGTTTCTGTGCACAGTTCAAAGTCATAGTTTATATTTCTCTGAAACTATTACTGGTGTCAAGTTTCTTTCAACTAAAACGGGAGACTGATGCCCGTGCGCATTCTCACTGCTAATTTTGTGACACTAAATTATTTATTTCTGTTTTGTTTTGTTCTTTTGGTTTGGTTTGTTACATTTCTCGCAGGTGACTTCTCCCAACACTGCCAGCCAAGCTATCACTTCTGCTCCTTTTTTTTACTATTACTATCTCTGTACACGTGTTCTTTATATGTCCATCTAACCGTCTTTCCTGTATTTATCTGTGTCCTCAAAACCCCGGCGTTTTTCTCGCTTTATCTTCCTGTCCTCTTAACTTTTTTTCCATCACTTTTTATTTCTTCCTCGCTCCCCCCTGTGTCTGTCTATCCATCCATCCGTCCATCTTTTTTACTCGTGGTTCACCTATATGTCAATTCTTGTCATTCTCCATTCGCTAATCTTCTCTGTGCATCTCAGAATCTGCATATGTTTATAACTCGACTGTTTCGTTCTCCCTCCTTTTTTTCTCTTTCTCGATTTCTCTCCACGCCTTCAATAAATACAAATGCAGAAGCGCCTACACAGAAATATTTTCTTAAAACAGGGCAGTGATACTGTCGTGACGTAAAACCTACTCCTCAGCAATGTATAGACCATCATTTTGCCGGGTCGGCCATTTTGCGGCAACCGGGGCGCCATCTGGCGGGCATTTTTTGGGGACTGCGTTGCGAGCAGACGACGCCGCAGTCACACGCTGTTGTTCCGTGCGTGCGTGCATATCAGATGTCCAAACGGCATCAAAAATCGGTGTCATTTATTCGGTATGTCAGCAGCGCAAAGTTTACCAGTGCTTTAAAGAGAACGTTCAAAGCGTCCGAGAGCTGTCAGGTTTGCTAAAAATTCCGTTCTCAACCCGCTAAGGCGGCGTGCCATCCTACGCACTCTTTGTCCTCACGGGGGTTCCCTGTGAGGCTACGTTTCGCCGCGCCAGCAGGTTGCCCGATTTTTTATCACGAATTGATGTTTGTTTTCTTAATACTGGGCAGGTTGCCGTCATTTCCTTTACTTACGATGTAAAGAACCTAGTACGCCAGGTTGCCGTCATTTCCTTTACTTACGATGTAAAGAACCTACTCTCTCGGGCGTCTCTACGCCGTTGTTGGCTCCAACAACAATCAGCGTAAGCGCAAAGTGCTCATACAAGAAACGTTCGAAGTGCACCACGACAAAAGAAGTGTCTGCATGTGCAGAGTGCATAATGTGCGCAAATTTCCCGCGTCCCTTGAGTTTCGCCGTGAATGAGACGTCACGCTCAATGGGAAAGAATTCTAAACTTAGCAAATTTGCGAGGGCAAGTCGTACGCTAATTTTGGCAGCGCTGTTTATTCACCCTCATGCTCAATCCTTAACACTCATTTCTGTGCTCTGGAGGCATTCTGTGTTAATTTTATTGACGGGAAGCCAACAAAAAACAACCCCACGTATATATGCTGCAGCACGCGTACGCGAAAAAAGCGAGCCGAAAGCGAAATAGTAGCGTCGCGGTGGTGACGCATGCCCTGTCGTGTCGGTAATTAAATTGCTGTTGGCGGTTCCCACCCGCCGCTGAAACGGAAAAGTTCTTTTGAGCAAGCAAACCACCGTGAAATCTGGGTGTACCCAATACGTTGCTCCTGTGTTTGTAGCAGAAAATAGTGTTATGCGGCGGCAAATGTTTCTCCTGCGAATGCCTGCTACGCACGCTCAGAAGTCAGTGGTTTGGTACATGCAGCGAATGCCTCTGATCGCGCGGTAGGGCAAAGTTATAAGCATGTTATGCTGCGGCAGAGATTGTTAAAACATAATTTACTTTTATGCGCATGTAACGTCTACGACCTGCGCAGTCAAATAGAATATATCATGGCCTGGTTTAAGAACCGACTCACGTTTGCGCAACGGCAGCAGGATGCCATAATTTGCCCTACCGCGCGATCAGAGGCATTCGCTGAATGTACCAAACCACTGACTTATGAGCGTGCGTAGCAGGCATTCGCAGGAGGAACATTCGCCGCCACATAACACTATTTTCTGCTACAAACACAGAAGCAACGTATTGGGTACACCAAGATTTCACGGTGGTTTGCTTGCTCAAACGAACTTTTCCGTTTCAGCGGCGGGTGGGAACCGCCAACTGCAACTTGCCCTCGCAAATTTGCTAGGCTCGAAATCTTTCCGATTCAGCGTGACGACTCATTCGCGACAGCACTCAAGCGACGCAGGAAATTTGTGCACCGAATAGACTCTGCACTTCGCACGTTTCGTGTATGAGCACTTTGCGCTTACGCTGATTGTTGTTGCAGCCAACAATGGCGTAGGGACGCCCGGACGAATAGATTCTTTACATCGAAAGTAAAGGCAGTGACGGCAACCTGTCCAGAATTAAGAAAACAAATATCAATTGGTGATAAAAAGTCGGGCGTTTTGCTGGCGCGGCGAAACGTAGACTCACAGCCAACCCCCGTGAGGACAAAGCGTGCGTAGGGTGGCACGCTACGTTAGCGGGTTGAGAACGGAATTTACGGGCAAACCTGACAGCTCTCGGACGCTTTGAACGTTCTCCTCAAAGCACTGTTTAACTTCGCGCTGTTGACATACCGAATAAATGACACTTACCTATTTTTGATGCCGCTGGGACGTCTGATATCCACGCACGGCACGGAACAGCGTGTGACTGCGGCGTCGTCTGCTGGCAACGCAGTCCCCATGAAATGCGCCCCAGATGGCGCACCAGTCGTTAAAAAATGGCGGCGTCCAGAGCACAGTGGAAATTCTTGTCTATATGTATACCAGTAGCGGCGATATACGTTGGCGAGTAGGCCTATTTTTTTTACAGTATTAAATGCGTTTCAGCTTTAACTTATGCGCATTTGCCAGAGAATACATCCAAGAGATAGTATTGGGTGGTGAGACTTTCATGCGCACGTACGGACAAGCGGGCAAATGTTTCGCTTAAGCCGGGTACGCACAATAGTCTGATAAAAAAATCTTATCTAAGACGAATCTATTCGAAGACTTCAACATTTCCTTTTGTTGTCCCCACGCCTTTTCTGGAGAAATTTTGCTATAGCAGAAAACTATTACACAAACTAGTCATCCTCTTGTGCTCACTGTCAAACACAAGGCCCTCAAATAAAATGGGAAGTTCATCAACAAACAAATTAAGCCTAATATGCTTAAAAAAGCATTTTCGCGTCTTCTCCTCGGCAGACCTGCGAGTGAAATTAACAAAACCGACTAGTTCTTTTCGTGCTATGTTTGCGCACATAAACGAATAGCACACAGAGTGAATTTTACCGCAGTTTTGTTTGCGCTGAACCTTTAAGTGCAAACCCTTTATTCTGCGCAGTAAGTGAACCATTTCACTAAAAAGTTGCTATTCAACGAATCCGTACCTCTGAAACTCGGGATTTCCTTAAACACCTTAGAAAAACTTATATCGGCCAAACGCGCTATCGAACGAAAATGCTAGGGATAACACATAGAGGCAAGAAAACGGCAGCGGCTATTAGGGACAAATTGTGCAGAAGATATCCTAGTTCCAATTAAACCAGAAAATCGGGATTAGACGGATCATGTAAAGCAAATAAATGACAGGAGGTGGAAATCGTTACCAAGGGTTTGGAGACAAAATAGAGAAATACCAAAGATTTGATGTAAGGATAAGCTACGAAAATACGGTGGAAGAACAAGCTCATGATAGAAGCAGCTTCTTTGGGAAAACCCTTCGCACTGCAGTAGACATAATCAGGCTGACGGTCATGATGGCTCTTCAAAGGCATTCTTCCGTCATTTTCTAAGCCCATAATTAAGTGAAGTTTACCGGCACAACTACTTCAGCCGTTCAATCCGTGATATGTTCACACTAACGAATGGCGCAAGGTGTAAATTTTTGTTATGTCTCTATAAGATTTTACCTTTGTGTACTCACCTACTAAATAACTTTCGCTCTTGACCAAGCACTTCCCCAAAATGTGACATTTCTCAAATCATTGTTTCCTAGCTTCTTCGGCACGACAAGCACGGTGCTGCGGTCAAATTATGTGTCCCACATTGCGCAGGGTGACAGTGGAGCACCGGCGATGCAGAAAATCGACGGTCACTGGTTCCTGCAAGGAATTCTCTCGGGCGGCCCACCTGTCTGCGGGGACGTCACGCTGCCGATGGTTTTTACTCGCGTCGCCAGCTACCTGGACACATTCATAAACCCTTACCTTAGAGCGAACACGTACAATCGCAAGATGCAAGTGTGCACGCTTTTATGACATACCCTTAATTCAAGCTAAACTTACGATGTTGTCGTATCAACGATAAGCTGAAGGAAAAAACTGTCGGTTTGCATCAAGGTTCGGATATCATTGTGTCATAATTTCACATCATGGCCCTTCCAGGCTCCTCACTAATATATTTCTCAAGTCGCATTGACATGAATCAGAATGCAAAGGGAAGACAGCGTCCCAGTGAACAATCCTTCTTCAAGAAAAATAAATGTTTGTTTTGTTCGGCTAGTATTCCTTTTTTCATTGCTATACATACCGGTTCCACCGCTTGGGGGAATTTGGGTTGTCCCCCGAAAAGCAATAAACGCGTAACCGAAATCATTCAGTATTACTTAAAGCTTCCTGCCAGTTGAATGCAGAGTATGGTAGCGAAGATGCTTGAAAAAGTCGTACTTGCCGGTTTCATCATGCACTAAAAAGTGGGTGAAACATTTTGCCCGGATTAAGCTTGCACCCGCCAAACAACTCAACAACTAATAGACTGTCCTTTGTAGCCCTGTATGTGTACGCGAATACATAAAACCTTGTCACATATCAGCTCGTTTGGATTCCTACCCTGGTTTTTTCTTTAATTTCAGATAAAATAATCTGTTACCTCATCAAAAATTTATCAACCTTTACTTAAAGTTGACTGTATCATGCGAATACCTTACAAAAGTGTTGTACAAGTTTTATATGAGGACAACTGAGCTAGTTTGTTGTTAGTGATGGGAATTATGGGAACAAATGCAAAAAAAATACAGGAAACAGAGGAAAATTCACGGCAAGGCTCATCCTGTCTTGTGCTGAACTTCTTCCATGTTTATTTTCTGCTGCCAATATTACCACGGAATTATTATTGATGCCGCCAGGGAGCCCCAGCTGTTCACACCGAGTGAAGCGAAGCGAAGCACGCGCTAAATCAAGACGAAAGGGAGACTAAGAACTGCTTTGGCACCATGGCAGCTGAATTGTGGTCAACAAGTCCGCTTGAAAATAGTGTTCCTTTCATCGCTACTATCCTCAGCCGTTCTTTTCACCGTTACAACATGATTACACACTATTGTCCAAAGATGATGCACAGCTTAAATATTTTTTATGCACTTTCAAAGAATTATTCTTCACAGCACGAGGAAAACTATGCTTTGCGATTTGTTATCTAGTTGCTAGGTTTGATGCCAAAGTACACTGAAGACCCTTTAGATTATGCCACAAATGTCCTCATGAAGCTGAAATTAGCTGTGGCAATCACCAAGCAAATATCCAAAGTCACGTTCGTGTGTTTATGGTTCTGTACTGAATAGCTAAACATATTTGCTGCTGCTATACATGCTGCTGCAACACTGCCGTAATGGAAGCTGACAGCCAACTGAAAGTGCGGGCGATATTTTTAATTCCGGGGCATTTTCTTGCGAGTGTGCTTTGCGATGCACGCGCTATGGAACGCGTTGCAAACTGTTGGAAATGCACAGCGGCAAGTGTTTCTCCCTTCTTTTGAACAGCGCAAGTAGACGAGGACGAGAAGTGGACAGGACACAGCGCTGTCCTGTCCGCTTCTGCGCTGTGTCCTACGCTGTGTCCTGTCCACTTCTCGTCCTCGTCTACTTGCGCTGTTCAAAAGAATGTCTTACCAACACGCCCAAGCTTCTACCTTAGTGTTTCTCCCTGTTACTATATAAACACGGTAGTCTTCCTTGGGCTCTTTAAACGCGAAAATTTTGGTCTGTCTGTCTGTCTCTCTGTCTGTCTGTCTGTCTAGCCCTTGATTTAGCCGCCCGGTCAAAGGTTACACAAATTCTTTAACACGACTTCTATAGAGGCAAAACGTTTACAAACCACTAAATCTCATATTATAATTTCTACTGTCAACATTGTTGAGCAATAAGAAAACATTACGCATATATTTGAAATAAAATGTAAATGCATAATTATTTTATCCCTGTAGTTTCAGTTGGAAACACACTAAGGCGTACTTTATACGGCAGAATACAAAAAAACGCATTAAGGCGTTTATTTTAACAACAAAATCGAAAAACGGCTCGCGCTGGAGCCGTTTAGCGCGTGGCACGAACGGCAGGCCCAACAGTAGTTCAAACTGAGCGAATTCGTTTAAGGGAGAAACAACTGACAAAAATTGTACGACCAATTCACAAACGCCACATTTCGCATAGCGCAAGAGCGGTAAATGCACAAATACACTTCGTAAAACACTTAAAATTTAGAATAAGTCATCGTCAAATTGTCCATCACGAACACTAAGCCTGGGGACTTCCCTATATGTCAAACGAGGTACATTTCAACCTTATGCATGATATTGCAGGCAAAGCATGCTCTTACCGTCGTCGTGGAGAAAACTGAGCAGAACAGCCCGTGTCGGATAAACGAAAGACTACAGGGTAGGATTGATTTGATTTTTTGTGGTGTTTAACGCGCCGAAGCTATCCATATGAGCGCAAAGCTTCGGTGAAAGCAGACAAGATGGCATAGTGGTAAAGACGGTAGAGGGTGAGAGGGAGAGTCAATTAAATTCTGCTCGTTAGCACAAACTTGTCAGACAACCGCTATCGCACTGCTGGCAGAGATGCCAACGCATCCATCGGAACCATCACCCCAAGATCACCATGCTTCCGGATGCCACCACGTTCTAAGTGCGCACACGCAGTTACCCTCGTGTAGCAGCACTTCTTCGTTAAGCCTACTTGAACGCCAGAGGTAGAGTGGTGGCTACATCCATTGGTCAAGCAGGACTGACGTCCCTTATACCATACCCACCACCGCCGCCATTACGATTGTATATAATCGCATTTTGATAGATTATCATCCCCCGGTGCCGCGTTCAGCTTTTGTTTCTCTTGATTAGAAACACATCAAGGAACAAACACAGAGCCTGAGGGGTGCGCACGTGTAAAGGTTGACATGCAAAAGCAAAGTGAATAACACCTGTCCGGTTAGTAAACGTTGCCTACAAGGCGCTACCCCACCCGTCTGTCCCTCCGGCTTCGCTGCCCAGCAAACACGAGCAAAGACCTCGATTACTGTAGTTGGCGCGAATGTTAGCGCCAATGGCTACATCTTCTCGTATTTCCTGTTACCGCTCTGTCTTTCATAATGCTTTTTTTCCGTGCTTCTCTTAAAGTACCCCCGCATTTTATGACCCCAACTTTCTACCTGACCTAGGACTCTTCGCGACTAAAACTGGTGTCACAAAAGTAGCGCACGATTGGTCGCAATCCTTCCCCCAAGTGCCCTGAGAGACATCCCCATAAATTTAGGACTTCCTCGGGACTTTCACAAGTAGCTACTTCTTTCCCTGTCGTAACCTGAGGCTTTACACCTTAGGTGCCTGCACTCACTATTTTTAAATATGACCCTATACACCATTGCTTTTAGTATACTCTCTATGTTGTAACTATGGCCGTATACACCAACCCCTTAGTAAAAGTTTTTAAACTAGTGCCTTTATTACCAATCCTTCTGGTCTCATTGACTATTGTCATGGCGCTCTTTGCCTTTGTCGGCCTTCCGCCATTAAACCCGAAGTCATCATACTTCTTCCCTGCAATTCCGATTCCCCTCCTCGATTTCTTAGTTTTTTTTTCCTTTACTATAAAAAAACAACATTAAAATGCAGGCCGAAGAAGTGTATTTCGTTCTCGTAGGACAGCACTGACGGCGTACTCACGCAGTCATTAGCTTCCTAGTATGTGCGTCAACTACTTCCGTATTTGTTTGATCACAGTATGTGTTAATGCGGCCTGCCATCATGCAAGACCAGCATTCAACCGCTCCTTAGGTCAGTCGGAGGAAACCGCGCCTTCCCGCGGTCCGTGTTATTACTAAGTGGACCAGAAATCTCTCGTCAAAATTCCCATTCGTTGCGAATGGACTTTCAAATATTTTATAAACGTTCGTATTTCGATAATGGCTTATATTCACTCCCACCAACCTTATTCCCACCAATGCATTTGTTTTAGGTATTGAAACTGACATTAAGGAGCCCGGGGCAAAGCGGGGTCTCCATAAAGCCGGCTCTCAAGCATTGTGTTTTGCAGCAGGGCATGCTCATATTACAAAAAATGAGTTATTACGTGCTTGACGATGTCAGATACTCAGCAGCGCTAAATCAGCAGCAAGAAATTAGGGGCACCAAAATGAGCGACTTAATTTAACAAGAAGCGGTGCTGACGCATCCTCCCATCATTAGAGAAATTTTAAGAGCCTCCGAAGTTGTTATGTCAAACGCCAGTGAGCGCCGGCATTACGTGCAATTTCAATTCATCACGAGATGAATGCGCGGCCTCTCGATCAATGAATTTTTGTTCCCCTGGTCGCGTTTTAACACGTTTCCTTGCCTGCCTATAATGCCCTACACCGTGTGAAAGATATCCTATGAACAACGCCTCAATCCGTGTACTTCTCCAGCTGTCCAAGTGTTTTCTCGGAAGGTCTGCTCTATAACGCACATCTATTCGCTTAGTAAACGATATAAATTGCTCATTTCGGCCTTCACAGCAGATGTGTTGAAATACTTAGCATTGAGAACTTCCGCGTATTCAATCACGATGTAGACGAAATGAACCGGGAATAAACGTTTTCCAGAAGTCGAAACCACCGCGTTTTCATTTCCACGGACGCAAGTCTGGTAAAGAGGGAGTTTTTTCCTGGGCCTATACAGAAAGGTCACAAGTGGCACAACGACATTGTGAGAACAAAACCACATGGCATCGAGTTCGAGGCTGTCCACAAGCTCGTTTTCACCTGTGCTGACGTAATTATGCTGTGACAGATGTCGCGCCCCTGGAGCGTCTTATCAAGAGATAGCGATTGGCAAGATAAACTACGCCATAAAGCCAGCTGTAGCGCTTCCCGCCTACAACATCAAGCGGCAGTTCCCTGCGCATCTCTCACCCCGTGTCACCATGAAGCTCTCTGTGCTACTGTTTGCATTTTTCGCGACGAATGTGGTTGCGTACGAAGTTGGTGAGTTGACCTACGCTGTGTATTTTGACCTTTTGTTGTAGTAATCCACGCTAATGGTGGGTTGCGTTCAAAACACCTAGGAGTTAAGAAAGTGATCCAACCCTGCCCTACGTTAACAGTAACGGTGCTTTGTCGGCACTTGCATCTGCATAGTAAGGGAAAACCTAACTCTTCGCGACTATATGATTCCACAACATCGCCAGCATAGCGTTACACACATCGCGGGCCGAAAATTGCTCTAAACCCTTTAGAGGAATGCAGCAAGTCTACCTGCAACGGCAAGCAGAAGTCTGTCTTATTTTTTGCTTTTGTTGCTGTTGTTTCACATGCGCAATTTTTTCGTGTACTCGTCCACAAATGGTAGCAGTCTGCACGGTCGACTAACGACCACCTCATAAACGGTGTTCCTCTGCACCTATTTTCTGCCTCTGTTAAAAAAGACTGGGAGGCAATACGGTAAACACAAAGGTTTTTATCTGAAGGAATAACACTATCTTTTCTATATTTATTCACGCTCTGAAAGACTGCTAGTTTTTGTCACTTAACCTCCTGGAGTAGCTTCCCACTAAATTCGAAATGCTAAACGAAACGTCCTCGGTTTTTTACAGCTTCCTGCAGTGCCAGGAATAACTGTGTAATAAAAATAGCAGCCATGAGCAGCCGCCGCTGAAAATAGAGAACGTGCATTTGTGGGAGATTTTGGCACATTTTGTAGATTCTCTTGCGGTATAACTTTTTTGCAGCTAAGTATTGACGATTAGTTTATAATTAATTCCAAATTCCGAACGTTTCCCTAATACCGCGTTACGCACTTCATCTATCGACATTGCCGTGAAGCCTGTTTATGGAGAGTGGTGCGAGCATACGGTACCTCATCGCCAGCTTACCTCGCAAACCACCTTCCTTGATCGTGCTATGAAAGGCTGCAGTTATATATCCGCCCACGCCATCAGACCAAAGCTGTTCACAAGCCTTTGTTGCTAGTATTAACCGGCTTCGAATGCAACACTTTCCGCCTCAAACATTCCCCAATTTTCCACGAACAACTGTTAATCATAAACGCCAATTAACTTTTCTTCCAGTATCCGTTACGTTCAAAGTATACGAGGCAAAATTTTCTGTAGATCAAACTTGCGAATAACTCATAATGTCCCGTAAACAAGAGAGGAGGCATGGAATTGTTTGCTCGCCAGGGAACATTACCTAGGGCTTTGTGTTTCTCGTTGGGATTTTACAGACAGATGAAATTACTCATAACATCTTTTTGCAGAATTTTCAAAGTACCCGTCTCCGCAGAAGCGTACTAAAAGCGATAATCGGTCACAATATCGGTGCGCGTTATTAGTCCAAAGCAAACACCCACCATTATCCCAAGGTTGTCGATTGTTCCCTGCTCGGCTCATGATTAAGCTTTCAGCGGTAGCTCACTAAACAAAAGGTTCCGTGAATTTCACGCCGTGATGAAACAAACAGTGGTGGATACGCAACCACACGAAATCGTGTGAAACAATGTGGTCTTTCGCATAAAGGTACAGTCGTAAAGTTAGCACGTCGTGCAATCATCCATGCTTTAGAAAAATCTTAAGAGCGGAAAACGTTGGAACCAACATTTGCAACCAAATCTAACATCGGGTTCGGCCTTCTTCTTCCTAGCTCTATTTTCCTCCGCTGTCTCGGTTCGCAAACACAACTCCATAAAAAATGTTTTAACTTTCTCGACGGAAGCATACTATTTTGTTGTCCTACATTTGATTATGCAGTCGTTCGCCCATTATTTATGCATTAGTGTTGCGGCAGTAAATAACTCTGTTAAAATTACCGATCTAAAACAAACAAGGTATAGATAGAAAGTGCCCAGAAATTAGAAATTCCCTACACGCAAGCCAAAGGCGTTCAAATGCGTGGACAATTAGGCACTGCGCTTATTCTTTTTTATCATGAAAAAAATTTAAAGTTTTAAAATCAACGAAGCATAATTTGCACCAGAAAAAGATGTGCTGTCAGCAGCAGTTCACAGCTGATAGAACCCAACCTCACCGAAAATATTTACTTCCAATATTTTAAAGCGTCACTTCTACTTAAAAGTTCATTTAAATGTTACGTGACTGCTGTAGAGACTGTTTTCGGAGTATCCGCCCGGTGACTATTAAGACGTGAGCTCTGCATAAGGTCTTGATAAAGGTGCTCTTAATAAAGTCTCGTTAGCAGTCGCGCAACATTGCAACCACCGGGACACGTTATTGACCATCTGAAGCTTTATACACTGCAGTTCTACTTCAAATCTTCCAGGAGCAGAAAATACAGGGAATAATATTTAATTCGCCCACTCCAAACTTTAGAATCTCCCGGGATAATTCTTCGAAAGGAAACCCAGAATCTTTGTTATTGCCTCCGAGCAGTGCAATAAGGCAGGGGTTCTCAGCCATGACTGCCGTGCGAAAGTGATGGGGGACTGACGATGGAGGGTACGTTGATCGGTGTCATAATGTCAAACAATTTTCTGCTGCCTTTTGTGGGTCTGTTTTTTTCTCTTCCCATAGGTGTCGTGTTGTGAAAAAAATAAGATGTTAAAATATGTGCTACGCGGAGAAGCTAAACGTACATGTAATGCGGCGAAGCCACCATTTTGAGTGGCAAGAATATGCTGTCAAAATCGAGAAAAAGATAGTGGGTGAAAAGTTCTCAGGGAGCCTTTGCGGACCCCTACAATGCTCTGGCGGATCCCTTGGGGTCCGCGGACCCCAATTTGAGAACCACTGCAGTGAGCCACTTACATGCAGCTATCTCCTTATTACCAAAATGGCCCTCCCACAAACAGCTCGTTTGCTAAGAGTCCAGTTGAGTAGATGCGGTTGCTCCTGCTGCAGAAATCTGTTGCTTTTTCGTTCCTTGCAACGCTTTGTATTCCTCTGTCTTTTTACTTGGTTCCGACGTACTTTTTTTAAGCGGCACGTGGCATCTTCCCGAAATTCTTACTCCCTTAAGGGTTTTCACATTCGCAGGGGCTGCATGCAATTTGATCTGTTCTTTTTTTTTTGAGAGCGAAGCTCTTTGGCAAACCGTAATTCTTCGTGTCTGCAGTTAAAAATACCAAAGAACTGCCGAGTGCGCATGGGTGCCCGGCAGTTAACAAAACCAAAAAAAGGCCTAGCGCTTGTGTGTGCGTGCCTCGTGACGACCGTCCAGCATTCTGTTCACACATTCGTCAAGCCAAGCATACCCACTTAGGGAGATTGGCCAAGATTTCGGCGACCACCCGGAAGTTAAATAAACCGAGAAAATGCCGAGCGCTCGTGTGCGCGTGCCTGGCGGCGACCGCCCTGCGTCATGGGCGCACGTTTGCAAGCCTAGCATACCCACTTGGGATATTGGCCGCCGAAAAAAATCCAGCGTCCGCCGTAATTGTAGCAACACTTGCTCGGAACAAGAAAGACACGTCATAGCGTACGCCCCTCAAAGAAGATGTTCAATGATTATCACTTTCAAAAAAATAACGAAAGCTCACACTTGTAGCAATCGGAGTAAATGTCGTTGCTGCTGCGAAGAAGAAACAAATCGGCTGCAATCGGGGACTTAAACCTTCGTGATGGTCGTGAAGGTTGCGCAAAGCTTCGCTGCCTTCACGTCTTACGCGTTAGTATGAGTTTTTTTCATTTTTCACTCGCAGTATGTAAGCCTGTGGTGAAGAGCCCTGGACTTCTTCTGTACCGCCTGGCCTCCCTCTGACGTTCCCTAAAGGCTCGCTACAGGTCATGCGGCAGCTCTGCACAGTATCAACTTCCCCCCACTCTTGATTTTTCTCTGATCATCAAAGAACCTCGCCTAACTCGGTTTCCTTTTCACCAGAAGTCGCAGTGGTAGTTGTAATGGCAGCACTCCCCGCATGGGCAGTATATTACGTCCGCGAGACAGTTTTCGGAGCAGGGCCGACGATAATTTCGAGCTTCCGTCTATCGAGACTCATTATTCTAATTGGCCAGCATTTGTAAATGTACCAGTGTTCATCCATCTTACTGTGGCAATATAATTGCACGAGAATAGAAGCCCAAACAGCAAAACCCTTTTTAAAATTAAGAGGTGCCTTGGAACTGCACCGTCTAGTACTAATCTAAAAACTTGTTTCAAGAATCAACTCAACGACTACTTCCTTGTTTGCGATTCCCCAAGTTCCACGCCGGAAACCCCACGTAGGAGCATTCCCAAAACCATCCCTCATCCCTCGCCGACCGCGCGCGCAGGCACGGACGACGCGAACTGCGGCCAGACACCCATTCCGCCGAAGCTGGATGAGGAAGACCGCATCTTCGGCGGCAGCGTGGCCGTACCGGGGAGCTGGCCATGGCACGCCGGAATCTTCACAAACGAGCTCTTCCCCAAGCACATTTGTTCCGGCGCACTCATCTCAGACAGGCATGTCATCACGGCTGCGCACTGCTTGCTGTAAGTACCTGAATGCCAGCGAAGCCATCGTTATTTGAAAAGTCTGAAGCACATCTATGTATAATAACGGTGGTAAACTCCTCATCGCGCCGAACCATGAAAGTCGCCGTAATGGTAGACTTCAGTGGAAGGCAAAAAAAAATGTGACGCATCTGCACATCTGCCCCCTGCAGTTACGACGGAGTACATTTAGAGCACTTCCAGTCGATTTATATCTCGATGTCAGTTGTATTTTTAGGGACACGTTCTCATGCGTAGCTTCCGCAAGCTGTTGTACAATGCGGCATTTCTCATAATCTCTAACACTGCGCTTCCCACTCCATGAGCATTTATTTGCTATCTGACACAGGAAGCTAACCTAACACTTGTTGCTGTGCTGCGGGCACATCTATGACGGTGTTCTTACCCTGTTCTTACATTGATATGCAAGCTACACATAATTTACCGGGAGGACGAGGGAACGCTGGTGCAGACTAGTAATCGCCTATAGCAACACTTCTAGCATAGAAAAGAGAGCTATTAGGCGGGTCGTTTTGTGAGTCCTTTACATGCAGAGTTTGTTGCGCACATGTGCTTGAATGATGCTACCATCGCTGTTTCAAAATATCGCCTTTTGGTAACCGAAGTGAATCTAAATTTCTGCCAGTGCCATTTATTATGAAATAGCATTATTTAAGCTTTGGTGGAAGGTGCGTCGCACCAAGGCACTGGCCACGTGGTTAGTAGCTGAATGTGACGGCACAGCGTGCCTGACCCTCATGAGATATATTTGTACTGCAGTAGTAGAAATTAAGAAGAAATGGACGTGGGCAGGGCATGTAACGTGAATGCAAGATAATCGTTGGTCATTAAAGGTAACACTGTGGATCCCTACAGAACGTAAGCGGGACAGAGGGCGACAGAAAGTTAGATGGGCAGATGAGATCAAAAAGTTTGCGGGGATAAATTGGTCGCAGTGAGCACAGGACTGGGGTAATTGGAGATTATATGTACGCATTTGCCCTGCAGTGGGGGTAGATAGGCTGTTTGTGGTGGCGATGATGATGATGATGATGGTGGTGATTATTATTATTATTATTATTATTATTATTATTATTATTGTGGTGGTATGATGATTATGATTATGATGATGATGATGATGATGATGATGATGATGATGACGGCGACGACGACGACGACGACGACGACGGCAAAAAAGACACTCTGGAGGCGTGCCAGGGCGGTGCGAAGCGACGGTGGCACGTAACTCCTGCTGTACAAATGCATGCAGCGGCACTTTGCAAGAGTGTGTTTCGTTTCAGTATGCACTTACAAGTTAATCATTTTTACAGAAAGGTCGTACTGATCTCGAGGGAAATGTTCCGAGCCAGCCGCCATGCTTGCAGACATTTGCTTCGTATTGTCAAGTTCCTTATCCACTTGGCCTCCACGTCCCGTCATCCGAATCTCGCAAACTGCTGAACGCGTAGACTCGTACCACTGCCCTTCTGTAGGGGATGCAACAAAACTATAAGAGATCGTTTCTTCATCATCCGGCCTTCGTGTGGTGGCGCTTTACAACCTCGCAGCTGATATCACGAACGTGCGCTGCCGTAGGTGCGTGTGTCGCGTCCCGAAGGAGCAGAACAAACGGACCTGATTGGGCATGAACTAATCTAGGTGGCTCTGTCATGAAACACATTACAGCCCGGACTTTGACAAGGACTTAGAAGACACACGGGGCAAGTGCTGACTGTCAACTGTCTATTTGACGGATAGTACAAGCACATATATCCTGCAAATGCGAGCAGCCGCAAAATGAGGCAAAGCTTCCAATGTCAGCCGCTTCGCCTGATCAACTACCTCCTCACCTACTACAAAGATAAGTGCGTAAAAATACAAAAAAAGAGAACATTCAGAGGAGTCAATCGATAATTCGCTCTCTACGTCGTGAAATTTAATAGAGGTAAGTTAATAGACAGGGGCAGTTGCTGGCTCTCGCCGCCAGGTAGAGAGCGCTAACTACGAGCTGGGAGTCTAAAGATGGGGGAGGGTGGTGGGGAGAAGCAAAGGTTTTTTAAAAAGGACGGCACAGCAAGTGGCCGGACTTACATATTGCCCGGAGGAAAAACGATCGCGAGTGACGGGAAGGAATGAGTGGGTTAAAGGATGGCTGGGGAAATACGGGATCCATCTATATGCAGTGACACCGATATCATAAGTCCCGAGGCAGCTGCAATAGGCAGCTTGTTCCAAGGGCATTTCAAATTCAGTGTCCGTTACTGTTGTAATGTATTACACCGAAACTCATCTAAGGGTAAGGGAAAGAGAGGTAAGCATTTTAACTGTACCCCCGCTGTTTTTTAGACGTACAGTAAGAGCTCGTTAATTCGAACTCGGTTAATTCGAACTTCCGGTTAATTCGAACTGATGCCCTGGTCCCGGAACAGCCCTGCACATTTCAATGGGAAAAAACTCCCGATAATTCGAACGCGTCGGTATCCAGAACGGTTAATTCGAATTGGGATCTCCTATACTAGGGGACAACTTTCTGTGTCAATGGAGCGAAAGCTGCGGTGGGAGGAGGAGGGTAAAGCTAACTGCTTTGTGTTACTGCGCAAAGTAGTTCCCAATAAACTGGTTTTGGTTTCAGTTTCAGCGTGGGCGATACGCATTTGATACAGTTGATTTCTTCGGATAAGCTCCGTAGTTGAACGCGCTGAACCACGATCACCGATCATGCAGACATATTGACGTCTCCTTCCACACGCTTCATCTGTTTGTAAACACAGGCCAACGATTTGACTGGACACGGCCCGAGCGGCCGTGAACTGGAGAACGCAGACCGACTGTGGACTGTGTATCGTTCAGAAAAGAAGTGAATTTTGTAAGCGCTGCAGTTTTCACGGAATGCACCGATCTGTAAACTCTTCTACTGGGCGGCACCACCGGCATGTGCGGCGTACGTACCTATACTCGGTGAGAACTTAAGAACGGCCCCGGAAGTTAACCGCTGTGCCTTATCACCGTAGCCGGATGTTTCTCCGCGCGGCGCAAGTAGGGCGGTACTGGGAGTATTTTGAACATGGCGTGAGAAGTTCCCGTGATTTTTTGGACTTAATATGCTTATAAACGACTCCGGTGACGGCAAACAAACTGCGTGAGACAAGGCAGACGATATCACGCATTCATAGCAAACCACTTTCAAAACGCGCGCGCACTGACGTCACGGGTCCGGCGCTTTGGCGGAGTGATACACTACATGAGGTGGTGCCGTTCTTGAGTTGTAACCGAGTATAGCGCGGTCGCGGTATTGGCGGTGAGGTGTTTGAGTGGCGCCCTCTGGCTTTGACGTCGGCTTAGGGACTCGCGCCGCTGTCGTCTGCTACGCTCCGCTTGTGAGGGGCAGTAGTGCCCAGCAGTGCCTGCGCTAGAAATCGCCCGCTTTGATGCTTTAGTGCATTAAAAAGCCTATTTTTAGTAATTCAGTTATTTGTGCCAGCTTCTGAAACATCTGAATAATTTCAAGCTGTATCCCCCACAAGTTTACAACACACGAGGAGAGAGAACAGAGCATCGGTCAGAAGATCGTGTGTAACTCGTTCTTTCTAGCTTATTTACGATTGTTCAGCGCCCAGAGCTCCTCGGTAAGCATTCAAAATGCGTAGGCTTCCATACAGTATTTTTGAGATGCTCTTATGAAGACTCAAGTCGAATGCTACGTACCAAGTAGCGGGCCCCTACACTCGCATCGCACAGCAGGAAATAAAGCGGCTGTCTTCTATTTCTTTCGTTGTTGCCGACTTGTATCAGATGAATGTTTTTTACTGTGCACAACGCACTCATTTTTCTGCACCGTCACAAACATTTTATTAATAGGGTAGGGGATGTTTGGGAGGCTCACAAAGGTAGTGTCGATATTTTCTTCAGGCTGTGTGGCATACGTTCCTTTCTTCACAAATTGGCTTTCGTTATGGCTGCGTGCAAGAAGATACATATACGCAGCGTGCGTTGTTTATTCACATGCAAATACCAGGAGAAGGTTTGTGCTACGCCACCGCGATCTCGCCCCTGACAATGTTGTCCAGAGTACTCGAAGGCGGCTTTCGTGCTACGAATTTCTATTGTAATTAACCACCGTTATCATAACGAACTGACTCTCAACCCGAACAATTATGACATGATTACAGTGATAAAGGCTTTATATTCTCACTAACGAACGTAATAAAAAGTATACGCGCATATTTTACAAGAATCAAAACCGATTAATATTTCCAAGCAGCTCTTAATTGTTTTCCAACCCTTCCAGGCGTAAAGAACAAGTCCAGGTCTAATTGGGATGGCGTTTTATGAATTGAAGAAAATTACCTTTACTCACTTGTCCTGGAGTGAGGACCCGGCCCACTAATCAGCTCGACTGTAATTTTCAATAAAGTTTTCTCCTCCTCCTCCTCCTCTTAAGTGCAGTTTTCTTATAACGCATATCCGGCCATTGGGGCGATATGGCTGTGAGAAATGAAACCGAAATATCAACCCAGGTCTGAACAAACATAGTGTTACTGTATCTTTACCGTAGACGTGACTCGTTTTGCTCAATAAACCTCCATACTGGTTAGAAGCCTGTTATAAAACGAGCACGCGCCTATGCACACATATTTGGAACTCAACCTACATTTTTTGCGCGCTATAGTGCATGTCGGCATAATTTCATGCCATGACAACTTAAAGTGATGTGATACAATACTTTCGAGCGTTAGGAAAGGTTGTACAAACTGTTTTACCTTACAAATCATTACTGGGAATCGTAATGCCTTTTGCCAAAACCGACAGCCCCGAAGACCTGGAATTTGTTTTGGTCTTGTATTTTCGCTGTTGTCGGTTACTAGCAGCTGGCTGTTACCTTTGTTCGCAAGATTGCTTATAACAGAAGCTGACGCCCAGCTCCGACTCTTCACGCTCCGCACAGGACCGGCTCCGCAAGGAATGGGGTGACGCAGGCAATGTTTCTTCCGTAGCGGTATCCAAAACTATACTTCAACTCACGCCTTGAGCTAGTGTATGCGATTTTAAGTCTATTATGATGAAATTTACGCACACGCAAAATAAGGTGCGGAGAAGAATCAGACGTGAACCGAGTGCAAAGAAACAGCAGGGAGAGCGAGCCCGACTGAAGCAGACGACAAATGCGAGAGTCCCTAAGCTGACGTCACGGAGGCGCGCTTCGCAGCGCCGCCCGTGGTCGCGCTCACCGCCAATACCGAAAGAGCAGCATGCCCACATGCTTATGCACACGCTCGCTTACGCCGGGAAACTGGCTGACCGAACGGATTTGCGAAAACGGTGGGGGTCCCGGTTGCATCAGTCTCACTTAGACGTACACTTTGCAAACCACTCGCTTCGTTTGTTTAGACAGTGAAGCTCTACAAATCCTATGCGGAGAATGAAGCGGCGAGCTGTCGAAAGCCGTCGACAAAAACGCCCTGTTTTTTTTTTTTTTTTTTTTCGGGAGGGAACCATTGCGATGCTAGCGGCGACAGTCGTAACCAAAAATATCCGAAAATATAAAAAAATGCTCTCTCTCTCATATATTCTGGCTAGCAATTTAGAGGTATTATCAATGCAAGTCTAAAACATAAGAACTAAATATTCTTGACTTGCTGAGGTTACCGCCAGCCAATTATTATTTTTTTTTTTGAACTACATCCAGGTGCGCAGTGAAAAGGCGTGGTCCGGCTCGTAGCCTTGGCTGCATTGCCACAGAAAGTTGCCCCCGAGTATAGTTTCCATCGCTCCTCGCCTAAAAAGTCGGCCTAGAGTGATTACAATGTGTTGCGAACCCAAACCAAATCGAATTAACTTGAGATGCAAAAGGACGAAACAGAAAAACAACAGTGTGGCGCGCGTCCTACGCTGCAGCCGCTGCAGCGACAGCTTATTTCGCTTCCGCAGCGGGGCGCCGCGCCGCCGCCCTCAGCGCTCCGGCGAATGCCGTTGCAGGTTTTCGTTGTGCCGCCGTCACTGGTCTGGGTTTGCGATCACCTGGCGTGCACAACGAGCGTGTTGTAGCGCATAATTGGCGATAACAATGTCAGACGTGGCTTCGTTGTGTTCTGCCCACGCAGTCTGGCGCGATGTCCATTCATTCTAGCGCCCGCCCGATAATTCGAACTCCGTTTAATTCGAACAATTTTATGGTCCACGTCGAGTTCGAACTGACCAGCTTTTACTGTATACGCTTTCGTGTTTTGTAAAATCCGAGGAGAGTCACAAAACGGAGCGCTACACACCGAGGCTTTCTAAACGCGCATTTTCTATTATACACAAACGCACTGCTAAAAAGACGTTTCATTCCAGGGCAATATAAACGGTGAAAATGTAAGAGCATTCCTTTCTTACGCAACCAAACTGTTACGCTGAGGCCTACGTGACATCAAGCGTTTATAAAGTCGGCTTCACTACTACACGCAAATGCTTTGCTGGAAAGACACATTTCTAGGAGCGATGTAAGCGGTGTTATCATAAAATATGAATGCCGTGGCCCATGTCATTGACTCATTGTTGTCTAACTAAACTGTGACAAACGAATTTTTGCGTGGTGTGGCCAGAAGTGCTTAGCATTAAAATGTACCGCAATCAACTGGGATCACTTTTTCACCTAACGCACAAACTGTGTGACAAAGGGACTCAGCTTACGTGGTATCTTGGGCTTTGGGATAAGCAGCGCCAGTGATTCTAATGTCCCGTGCAACGCTGTGTTCACGCCTAACTCACCGATAAAACCTTTCTCATGCGAAAACGAAGCAAGTCGTGTGCTGTGCTTTTGAGCCGCAGTCTGCGGCGCAACTTAGAAGCTGACATTTGTTCGTTTTGTTCATGGTGGTAGTGACTTACGTACGGGATCAGGATAATTTTGGTCCGTCGTTTCAGCAAGAAGACGTCGAAAATGCTCCGTATTCATCTGGGAGCCCATGACCGCGGCAGTGTGGAAGCCGAAGCTGTATCCGTTGCAGTAGATGAAGTCTGTTTTCACAAGGAATACAAGCCGCCCCACACAGTAAGCCAACACTGCGCATTGTTCCGCTTTAATTGTAAAGTAAGTGCAATGAAATACTGGCATGCTATTATGGTTGGTGCTGAGTCCATAATAACTGGTGGAAACATGTTCGAAATTAAACAAGTACCGTCCAGACATGCAGCTGGGTTCTATCTTTTCCGTTCATTTTCGTCAAATTTCGCACTGCTTTTTACAGTTTTTTGCTGCTTTTTACCAACTACACTCTAAGAAATTCCCGCGGGTCGGCTTCAACACAACGTTTCGGATAGACCAATCAGCGTGACGTAATGTTCAAAGTTGGCAAATGACAACGCCCAGCATAGAATTAGAGTAAAAAACAAAATCTGTGCTGTGGCAACAGCGCAAGGCGTGCAAGTGCACTGTTGTCCCTGCGTAGATCCCATTTATTTCACTTTAATCGCACGCTTGCCCTCACAATCCGCCAACTTCGCACATTCCGTCCCGCGCATTGGTCGTTCCGAAACGTTGTGCTGATGCCGACCGGCAGCGATTATTTTCAGTGTAGCGCGGATTAAAGCCATTCTTTCAGCATACATTTCGAATTCAAATTGTGGGCGTCCAACGTGCCCGAACTATCCCTGGGATATGAAGTGCGCCGTAGTGGAGTGTTCCGGAATTAATTTGGACCAACTGGGGGTAATGAATGCGAATCGACAGACGGTAGTTTCGCTTTTCGTGTCCATCTGCAAATTGGCCACCGCGGCCGGGATCGAATCCATGTTCTTGGCCGCAGCAGCACAACGCCTTAGGCACTGAGCCACCACGGCGGGTGAAGCATAAAATTTCAGAGATGCAAATCAATGTAGCAGCTACCTGACCGACGCTACACTTTTCATTAGCGAACCTCAGTCTCGAAATTTGTGCTTCAAACTTCCTATTCTAGCATTGCCGCTTCGCTCGTTCCTCACTGAACATAACTAACGTTGGTGTATAGGTAGGTATATATAAGTACGGATTAGGGCAATGAAATATTATGTAAAAAGGGCATGATACCAGAAGGGTAAACCTTCGCGAGTGCTAGAATGTCTGCGAACTATCTGCTTTGTTTGCCACTAACAATACACGTACCCGTGTAAAGTCACACCGTTGTTTTTTTTTTTTACTGTCGGTGCATTCAAAGTATTGCTGAGAGCACCAAACGTCATTATATCGGGAGATTACTTCAACCCCTCCCTGCCTGGAGGAATGTCTCTTAATGCGACTGAAAATGTAAGCCATATAAATTGTAGAATAACAAGATGAGACGAGACATAAATAAAAATGATGACTGATCTATTTACATTATATACATGGCGGCCATGACAGCGTACGCGCAAGGTGCGCGCCCGCCGCTTCGTTGTCGTCGGCCGTCTTGGGTCATAGCGCGTGGGGCATTGTCAAATACGAGTCCCGTAAAAATATCACAGCTCAATTTTGGAAGAAGCAGTGAACTTGAGCTGGTCATCCACTTCATGGAACTGTTAACCGGTAGACCACCAAGATAAGAGAGTGGCTACCGAGAAACAAGACTATAACTTGACGAAGGGAACCAATCAAGTGACCTTGCAGGTATATATAATCCCAGGGTGTGACTTAACAGGGCTTTGTGCTTTGCAGAACGATATTGCAATCCTGACCCTGAAAGAAGCGGTCAATTTTACAAAAACCATTGGTCCTGTCTGCTTGCCCAAAGCCATGCATGAACTTCCCGAAAATACGGATGCCTACGTCACCGGCTGGGGACGCCACAAGGGTTTGTCGTGCCTTTGTCTATTTTCCCTCTGCACAATCTTCCGTTTCCATTCTCGCACACCGAGGCACAATAGTTTCGTTGAGTCATCGCACGGTAGAGGAGAGATTGTATAAAACACACCACAAGGATTCAAGTTTCAAACATGACATACCAAGAAATCGAGCAACAGCGTGACAAAACCTGAATTCACTCCATGTGTGCTGTTTACAAGTATGGCAGGCATATGGTTTAAGGAATAATGACTAGCTTTCATGCACTTTTAAACCGACTCGGGTTTATAAATGTCTCACTTCAGATGTCCTCTGGGACCCCCTAGCAACGCTTGATCATGATAGAAATTTCCTTGCGGGGCAGTTAAGCTTTCCCAACGTGGCAGAATAGCATCATTCGACATACGAATTGGCTGGCCATTATCGCTGCCTCGTTCACATCATTTCGCTAACTTTTTTTACGCTGTCGCGCAATAACTGCTTTCCAAGTATTTGTGCCTCCTGGATCAGACGTCGAAGCTCAGATTACCTAGAACAGGCCAAAACAGATCTATGGTACTTGATGTTTGCAGCAGTCCATGTTTTGTAAACTAGCCAAAGTGTTTCACACTGCGTTGCTACTAAATTCGGGCAAACCGGTGCCAATTCCAGCCTCCGTTGTTGTATCAATGTCTCCGCTGCCAATTTTGACTACGCTGGAGAGTAACTGGGCGTTATTTTTTACCCCAGCCAGGTCAACTACTCCTATTGGGGATTGCATCTACGCGTTTCAATCCATTTCTTACAATGAGCTCTTCAAATTGGTAACTTCTTTATTTCAAAATCTAGGCGACGATAATTGTTCTCAACGTCACGTCGCTAAAGCTGGTTGTCGTCAAACCAAACTGGAATGAGTGAATGAAATATATAACACCAACGTGAGAGCGGTGGGCTTGGCTGCGAAGCGAACAATGGAATATGGGTGTGGCTAAAAGAACGGATGGACGTTTAGACAGACAACCCTGTGCTTGGGTCTAGAGAGACACTTGGAAATCTCCGAAGGGTCACTCGAATGTCTGTAGAGTAGGGGAACACATTGAATGTATCACAGAGTAATTTCAAAGCTATTCAAAATGATTTCCTCCCAATTCTCTAATTGCACATTTACATCTTAATTACACCTATAATTACACAAGTACCACTCTGTAATTCATCAATGAAGGCATCGGGGACAATATAGTTTCAGGAAATGAGTCGCACCTTACTCGTTGTAGGTGGGCAGTTTCATGTGCCGGAGCGCTACTCTTGGAAATTTTGCCTGCCCCAGTAGGGTTGCCATTAGCATATTAAATGAGAAATAACAGATACTCAAAAAAAAGTATTTGGGATTACGATGGACACATATCTAATTATTATCAGTGCAACATGTACACTGAGTTTCGTTCCGCCTAATTTGCGAAGACTTCGGGTACACTTCTCGTGGTTGACATAAAGCCAGTAGAAGATGTTAGGCTTTAGAGACTGAGGTACTAGTATGGCTGATATTGTTTTTGCCATTATCAGAGTGGTCGATTGGTTGGAGGAGCCGAGTGAGCACATATAACAGCAGTAAGGGCGACATGGGAGGTTTGGAGGGACGCTCCTGGGAAGAGGTATGCTCCAAGTTCTTACCTGTGGCTTGCATCGTGTGAACAGTGTTCTTACCATGCGGTCTTTAATTTGTTAATATGTTAGATGTCGAGGAAATCGAAGGATAGTGCTGGCGTCAAGCTGAAATAAAAGGTTCAATTGAGCGCGCAGAGAGCCACTTGTGAATCTGTATTTATAGAAGACTTGTGGCGCCATTTTGCTGTATTATGCAGCATACTTTATATTGCTTTAAGAATGCCAAAGAGTTGAGTTTTCTCAACAAGCCTGTAAATGTCGATTGCGCTTTCAACGTCAAGTTGAGGTAATTCAGGACAAGTCGAAGCAATTGCAGGTTCGCCGATTTTACTGTTTATTTCATCCCCTTCATATCAGGGTAATGACGCGTGCCACCTCACCAAAACACCTTTTGCATCTATGCTGTACAACTCTTCTAGTTCTTGCACTGCTATTAGCGGCAGTTTTAAATGATATTTAAACAGGGTATAACCACCGGGAGGGGGGGCGGGGGGTAGCCCAACCATCAGCGCCTGAAGCTCGCTGAGACAAAATTACTTCACTCACTCTCCTGTACTAAGTGGTGTATGCCTGTACTATGCTAATTTTTCCTGTCGTCTGTGCCTCCACCAGCATTCCAATCTTTCTAAGTCGTCTCACAGCTTTGTAATTTCCTTTTCTTGGACTACCTTGAAACCCTAGGTATTCGTGTTGGGGAATATTGGTCTCATATCGATCGGGATGGATAGAATAGCTTTCAAACAAAATGTACCTAATTGTGTATGTTTCCTTTCCACAGACCAAACATGCCCCAATACTTTACGTGTATTTCCCGACAACGCTCCTAATTCCCTAGCAACCTCCATAGCCAAAGAAAGCAGAGCATGGCACTCAGAGTTATCTTAAAAATGAACTTTCTGATGCCTGATTTGTCTGCTGCGTACATCTGTAATGACATTTCTTATTTCATCCTCTCCTGGGATTTATTTCTTTGCCTCTTTTTTATATTTTTGTTGTGCTTTCTCTCTGGCATGTGTACTTTCTTGTTAGCCCTCAGCCTGTTTGCGTTTTTCGGGGTACATATTTTTCATGTAAAGGTACCTAACCACTACTGCATGTCAACGTACCTAAATTTAAAGGTACTTTCATGTAAACACACGTAAAGTCTATACTGCTATAACTATCTTGAAAACATGCACTATACCTCTTCTGAAAACATTCATGTAAAAGTACTTAAAGTTCATATTCCTATACCTTTCCTGCAAACATATTGCAATCTGATCTCCTTTAACTGTGGGCCGAAACCAAAAAACAATTGCATTTACATATTTGTTGACTGATTATTTAGCAAAATGATTTTCGCTGACAATTAGCGTCATAGTAATGTTACTACTAAAAATATATTCTGCAGCCGGGTGTAAAAGTAAAGCGCTTCTGTGGGTCTGCTTCCACACCATAATTTTTTAAAAGCCATCCTTTTGACGAATGATAAGGGTGGGATTCTGGGTTGCTGCATGTTCGCATCGCCTAACCCCACAGCGTAGACCACAAATCTGAGTCACGTGGTATCCTGGGGCCTCGCCAGCTGTACTGTTTGCTCCCTGGGTCATAGAATATGGTCACTGATCTGCAGTGCAACCTCCCAGGTCCACGGAGTGTCTTGGAGTTCACTGTAAATTCATCAAAATGGGCGTCGTCATCGTTTGCTAGATAACGTAGCTGAAATTTAAATTACAGTTTCTTCGTATTTTTGTGTTTTTTCTTCCCTTCGCGATCTCCCCTGAAGCCGGCAGCGACGAGCTCGCACCGCAGCTGAAGCAGTTGCGCACACGGACCATGTGGCACAAGACCTGCATCCTTGACTACGCCGTCAATGTTCCTGAAAGCGTGCTCTGCACAGGACACGACTTCGGTTCATCTTGCAAGGTCAGCTTACTCACAGCTAAGCAGCCTATTAGGCGCCACTCATAACATTTAATAACCCTTACCTGCCAGTCGCAAATAGGCACTGCTGCCGGAGAGACGTCACCTTCCTTCCGAAGTCAGGTTGGCTATGTACTGCGTCGATAGTAATCCCTTAGATTAGCCGCAGATGGCAACAAGGCTCCTCGAAACGCCACCATCTTTTATACGAGCAACGGGTAATTCCCCGTCTTTGTACCATATCAGCCATCGGCGACTACTCTTCCACTGCAGGAGTTTGTAGATAGCTCGGTTAGAAACCACGTGCGTGCGTGCGTGCGTGCACACAATATCGGGACAATTTGCCACCAGAATATGACACCCTTCCTACCATTCGCACTGATGTGGTTGCGTGAAGAGGGTAGGTGGAAATAAAGAGGTATAGGGGAGAGCTTCGCTGCTTTGCCAGCTGCCGTGTTTCAGGGTGCTCGATTTTTTCCATTTCTCATTATGGCAGCCCTGTCGCATGGTGCGTTTCCCCACTATTCTAGCAAAACCAGTCCCGATGCCAGGAAATCCCGGCAAAACGTTCAATTGGCGCACTGAAGTCCCGATGTTGTGCGCTTGTTCGGTATCCATCGGCTATCGTGTACAGAGGACGCGAGAAACTCTACTCCCTTCTTATAATCTACTTTCTTTTGCCTGTACACCTGCCCAAATTTTTATCAATGCCGTGGGAGCGCCGACCATTCTGTGTATGCGCGACGTATAACGGAGCAACACCACACACTCAGCGAGAGTTGCCGCATGCGCACTAAGCACCGGCAGCGGCGGCCGTCGTCTGCTAGGCTGTTTTAAGAGCAGAACGCTGCCCCGGATTCCTTCCTTAGGTTATCAGACTGCCTGAGGAACAGCCGCTAAACGTGCATAAAGAAAAAGTGAAAGTGACTAATAGCAGCAGCCTAAGCATTCCACAAGCATACCTCAAATGAGAGTTTTTTAGTGGTTTATGAAGTACTCGAGCAGCGGGATGTCTCGTGAACAAAAAGACGGCGAGCAGTGTGATAAGCTAATAGTTGCACTCAGCTCCTAAAAGAGCCTAGCAGACGACGGCCGTCGCAGCCAGTGCTTAGTGCGCATGCGGCAACTCTCGTCGTGTTTTCCGTGTCACTCCGTCATACGGCGCTGAACAACCAAACGGTCGACGCTCCCATGGTATTGACAAAAAATTGGGCGGGTTACAATCGAGCACAATAAAACACAATGCGGATGCCGAGTGGCCTGTGTTAGCATTAATAAGACACCTAGCATCGCAGCAGACTCAATGGGGCCTATGCAAAGCATTTTCTTCTTAGGCTTCAACATATTTTCTCTCCTCTGTTTCCAAATTGAGAAATTCGCCAGGGCCTCGACCACATTATGTGTGCGTGTCCCCATTATGAAACTCCGCGAACCGCACTGAAGGATTCACCGGGTCCTATACGTATTCGTTGAAAAGTTTAACTGCCAATTTCTTCGCTTGGCAACACTGACAACTACCGATTCGCCACGGACATGGCGCGGCTTACGCAACTGCGATCGCACGCCGAAGAAAAAAATCCCCCCACCTCCCCGAAGCGGATCGTGCGGAAATGCGAATGCATTGGGTGCACCGAATTCTTCTTTGCGGTATCGTTGTCGCGAGGGATTCGACTTCACCGACTTCCATCGCTATCAAGGCGCCAGTCGGCAAGCAGTCACGGAGAGAGGCGCGCGCTCCCTGCATTTATATGCGCAGCGAGCGGAGAGGGGTACGCGGAGAGGAGAGAGAGACCCGCGCCAGGCCGCGCGCGAGCTCTCTCTCCGCCCCGAGCTCCGCGATGCGAGCGCCCTCACACGCCGAGCGCGCTCCTCCTCTCCCCTTGCCCTCCGCTACTCCGCACCTGCTCCGGTTGCTAGGCTCGCGCCACAGCTGTTGCTAGGCGCACGCCGCTCAACGACGCAAGACAACCTGCGGCTAAGAAATGCATTAGCATTTAAAAAAACGCCGGCATGCGTCGTCTGCTCCGTTTCAACCCGATTCTCAACGGTGGTGTCAACACAGATGTTATTAATCGCACTCACATTAGACTTGAGGCAATACTTTGCGTTCGGTGAGGTAGAGTTTGTTCACGTGCAGCACAGTTATGTGCTTAGCACGGACAAGTACCGCCATCCAACGGAGCCCGACGTAACGAGTGACGGCGCACTCACACGGTTGCCTGCATGCGTGTCTCGCCAGTGAATACAAGCAATATCCCCTTCCACCCAGATCTACACGAACTTTTTGTCCTGCAGGCGTCTGAACGAAAGGCATGTCGCTTATAATTAAGCAGTTATCTTGGCCACTTTTACCTACCATCATCACCATCCTGCTATTTTTGCGGTTGGTGATGATGATAAATAATGTATCATGATTAGGTACCACTATTATTCTACGTGCTACTCTCTTACCGTTGCCTTTATCACTATTATTGCTTACGTCACTAGCAAGCAAAGTATTCTGTTCGCCAATTTTGTTGATTTACCTGCTTATTTTTATGCCGCTTCGCTTTTTTTTTGTGCGCGCTGTAGTCTTTGTACTTTCCATTTCCAACCTCAGCTTTTTTTCTGATTTTCTTCCTCATTTTCCGTCTGCCATCACATAGCGCTGTCTTTTCTTTCCCTTTCAATCGCCGTATACCCACTTGCATGTGTAGGGTAGCCAACCTGGCAGTCAGTTGCCTGTTTAACCTCCCTGCCTTTGCTGTACTCTTTCTTCTCCCTTTATACCACTGACGATAAGAAAAAAAAGGCTTCCTGATTCACTTCTCTCTTTCTGCAGGGCGACAGTGGGGGACCGCTTGTATGGAACTCCGGCAGCGCGTGGACCCTGGAGGGCGTGGTCTCGGGAGGACCGGTCAAGTGCGCCAACCCTGACGACCCGCTGCTCTTCACCAAAGTGTCGCACCAGATCGACCCCTTCATCCTTCCCTACCTTCGAGCCAAGGACGTTGCGGAAAAGCACCAAATCTGCAAGATACTTTAAAGAGCCAGGCAGCTTGAAAATGTGCAACAGTTCGTTCAGGATCATCGATGTTATTTGAACGAATTGCGTGACGATAAGCGCTAAATTCGCCCTGTTTGTTCGGCGCCAGTGGCGAGGCAAGAGGACACTGCCTACGTACGGGAACTGCTTTTACTAAATTATAGAGATGAATTGCCGCTGTGATCCAACGATGAAGTTCTAGAAGCAAAACGCTCTAATCCGGAACAACTAAATTTTCTCATGAAATAAATTGCTAAAAAAGGATTTCCTTTGATTTTGCCTAATTTTTCTTAGTCGGAAGGCGTACTGCTATAGATCTGGACGCTCTGTGCTAATGAATTTTCATCTGACACCTCTCATTAGACAAAAAAAGTCATTCTAAGATCCCACCTTCCATCTTTCTGCCCACTAAACGTAGATTGCCTTAGTGCGGCCGTTCTCACGTATGGTAGAGACAAGGCTGAACTGCAAAAATAGAACTCTCTTCTCCCCGACATGGTTCTGAGAGACAACTGTAAACCACCCGCGTCTCTCAGTTCCATAGTAAGCAAGACAATTAGAGTAGCGGTGACCATTCGCGATAATCTGTCCAAGACAGCCATGGGGGCAGATTCGTCTTTTTTTTTCCACCAGCAAGAGAAATTCCTAAATTCTAAATGAGTTAAAGCACGCAGCTGACCTGTCTCTCCATTTATATGCTTAGTGAAAAACGCGAGAAAAGCTACATTAGACACCTCAAAGACACATTCAGTTACACGAAGGTGTGTTTTACTTGCTAACCAGATTGTGAAAAGGATTGAAGTCATACTTTGGTTTTTGCACGTTGTAAAAAAACCTGCACAGTTTTTTTAACATGAACTGCTGGAAGCTGCAATTTTAGTTGTTCAATTAAGTTGCCTCTAAGCACCTTGAAACATGGTGACAGCCATTGAATATGGCACGATTTGTTCACCTCCTTTTTGCAACTTCACGTGCGGCATGTAGTCTCATTCATATATTTTACAAATTAGTCATCTCTCATTACTGGCTTAGTAACGCCAGCCGTAATTGCTGGACATACAGCACAGGGTAATTTTGCCGGTTGAAAAAGCAGGTGGCGTTCAGCGCCATAATTGCATCTGGTAATTTACCCTTCTGCATACAAAAACACACTCTCATAAACCACTTATCGCCAGCGCTTGTGCCCATGCAGTTCCAGGTCCTGCAAGAACGACCAGAGTTCATTTTGTGGTGCTGCCATCTTTATTGAGACATGCGAGGCATCGTTTAATAAAACGTAGCAGCAAGGTGTTACGAAAAAATGTTCTCGAAGTACAAAGAAGCCGTAAAATGGTTGTGCGATGACACAAAAACGCTGGAAGTTGGTTACCATTCATGAGGGGTGTACTTTGCGCGCTCTGAACTGGGGCACAGTGAAATAGGACACTCAAACAAGCATGGTGTGCGCTCTGCTGTCTTTTCCGTAAAAAATACCTCCGTCTCCGTTCAGCCCACTAAGTGGGTACCTTGGTGCCGGCCACTTCGTAGGAGTTAATCCAGCCGCCGGTGTCTTCTTCGATTTCGTACATAGCCGGGGCCTGCCGCTGTGGAGCCTCGGGGCCGGGGCCACCGTGGGGCCAATGCGCCTCGCCCACCGGCGTCAGCGGAGGGGCATGCCGGTTGCTCGGTGATCCTGCATGCATGGTTCGGAAGTGCGCCACTACAAGTTTTAGTGCAGTGAAGAGGGGCAATGAATTCTGCTTAAAGTAGTGACGCAGCTAAAGCACGAAATTGGCTTTCACTGTAAAACAAAGAACAGAAAGAAATGAATTTCTTTTTAGGATGTTCACTCACCTTCTTTTCCTGTGCAGACTAAATTTAATTATAAAGTAACTGTTTGGCACTAGATTTACGCCCCACGCCTCTCAAATGTTAAGGGGGACTCACCTGTTAGCATTCCTGTCGGACTTGCTACTTCAGGACCCAGGGGCTTAAAAACCATGGGGCACCAATGCGAATAGTTTTGCAGATTTATGAAAACGCTGCAAATGGTCTAGTTTGCTTAATTTGAAAAATATGTCACTTCAGTACTGAAATAACAAATAAAACTCTCGCTTGCTAGACAGCTACTGCCATCTAGTGAAAACAAGATAAACCAACATGTGCTTTTTGTTTACTTTTTTATCTCATAAAGAATTGGTATGTTTTTAAAAGAAACCAACTATGCCGTTAAAAACATTTTCATGCATCAGTGCACATATTTTGTATCGCTACACGATGCTTTTTAAGCCCGTGGGTCTTGAATTAGTAAGTTCAATAGGAATGTGATCAGGTGAGTGCTCCTTAAAGGCATAAGTTTTTGTGGCCGGAAACCACGCACTCTGCGCGTCACTTCCGGGCGGAGGAGAAGAGGCGGTGACGTCACTGCCTCTGCATTCCGCCATGATCGCCGTGGTTCGCTTTCTTAGCTTTCGTTCGTTCCGCATTTCATTCTGGGCATCAGCGCTCGGCACCAATCGTACTGCGCCGCCAGTGGCGGCGAAGGCGGTGATGGCATCACCGAAAATTGTCGACAAGTCTTGTTTTGACGGAGGTAGCACAGGTGAACTAATCTCCCCAGTCGAAACCGCAGCAATTTTTTTTTTTCGGTGTTAATTTCATTTCGCCATTGGTGCGTGCGCGCGTCTTCCATTTCGTAAATGCCACACGTCCTGTAAAGACCATAGCTTAAGTGAATTATAGCCCACTCGTAATGAGACAACTACTTTTACTCGCAAACGCGGGTAAGCCAACGATAAGCTGATGGCAAAAAGTGGATAAGCTCCCGGCATAATCCCCAGCAGGCTAATCCAAGGTTTCTGTTTTCACCGATTTGCAGCCGTCAACAAATACCTTATGCATAAATGCACGCATGCTTTCTTACCCGATTCCCCGACGTCTTCTAAGCCAGGTCTGGGAACACCCGGCTCTGATCTGTTGCCTCTATTGTCCGCCTCGCCGAGAGAGTACGTCGTGTTCGGAAACGTGTAATCTTCGTCATCTGTCATGCAGTAGCCACCTCGGCAAGTTCCCTCGGTTCCATCCGGTATCTGTCGACAGGTAGGCAAAGCAATGAAGGAAATGTCCAAAAATCATAAAAATTCAATCGTGTCAGCAGATAGTGTCATTATGTGGCCTGCGTATTTGTTGCGTCTGGACCGTCAAAACAATGTTACATACCCAGCTTTCTCGCTCAAAATTACAACCTCTCGGGAACCTAGCAAAACCACCTTAGGAAAATGACCTTTGGCATACAGCTAGAAGCCAACGTGAAGATTGAAACGCTAAAAGAACATTTCAGGTTTTTCACTATTTTTTTGTGTAATTCGCTGTCAAATCTAACTCCCCATGCATTTCTATGGGATAGTTCCCATGGCTCAGGAACCCAGTCGTGCAACGTGCGCGACTTGAAACTGTGCACAAAGCAAGTATTCATCCCAAATATTAGCTGTGCAAAATAAGTTTTCATTTCGCTAAAAAATTGCAGAGTAATCACTGTTGAAAGGACTGCCATGAGCGGGAAATCTGCACATGTCCCGGGCAAAGACTTGTTTGTCATAGTTATGGCCACCAACGGGACTCTACACATGTTCGATACGAATAACCTCGACGTGGAAAACTCTCTCGTCTTTCTAGGTAAATAAAAAGTGTACCGAATTGCAATCACCTATTGTAATAACTGAAATTCGGTGACAACCGTCGCGCTGGCGGTGGCAATCTATCTAAGCTTTCTCGGTACTTTTGGAAGACTGTTTGTTGTCTTGGCCACGGCGTTACCTTCTGCGCCTGGTACTAGCGCTCATTCCATTGACATAAAGAGCCCGTGAGATGCTTTATAGTGCCTGGTTCTTGTCGGGAATTTTTGTTCTTTTTGGAGACCTTGTCGTTGCCCTACTCCAGTGTTTCACGAATGGGGGTCCTTCGATTCCAGGGTTCCACGAGGGCATTTCAGGAGTCCGAGAAGCCCTCCCCGAATACTCTCCCCCTCCCCCTTCATTCCTTTTTCGTTTTTGCCAAACGCTGCTGGCGATGCAAAAAAAGGTGTCTTCAAAGAACGACCCGTTTATTTTTACGCTGCGTAGTATTTTTGCGCTGCGTAGCCGAAGTATGAACGTTGGCTTTTTGCACAGCATGAGAGCTATGCGGAAAGGCTACATGTAACTTGCACTGAAGTCACTTGTGTTAGTGCACTGTGGGCACGGTGAAAAGCGGCGAACTTATGTGCTGCCCTTAGCTCGAGTAGCCCTCGAAAAGCTGAGAGCAGTGCTGACGTCATGTGCGAGGCATGTTTGGGTAACATTTAGTCCCAAGAGCAGACTGCAGCGTATCATATCACCATGGCGATATGATACGCTTCAGCATAAACGCCAGACACAGAAGGCGGGCATTGAGTAAGTCCTTGGGTGACCTTTGCTGCAAGTGCAAATCGTTTGGCAGTATGATAAGAACCTGCATAGCGCATTGTGTGGTCCCCCGTGACATTTGCAAGCCCCAAGGGGTCCCCGACAGACGCATGGTTAAGAACCGCTGCCCAGAGTGTTGTGTGGCGAATCAAATTGGGGTTTTATGCGCCCAGGCAACAGGGCTGTGTGAAAGGCACGCTGTAGGGGATGATTGCGAGTAGGGGATGATTGTTGATGAGTCAGTCAGTCAGTTAGTCATTCAATTGGGCGCTTCATATTATACCTCTTTACCACCTTCCCCACCTCTTACTAGACCTTGAGTCTCCCCTTCCGAATAAAGAATTATAATAATAATAATAATAATAATAATAATAATAATAATAATACCTATAGATAAGCACACTGCCGTGCCACCACACGGACACGCTGCTTAGTGGGTAAGCCGCTACCTTGGGACGCTCGTGCAAGCATGCTTCTAAAAATATAACCTTTTGTATGTACGGCTGGAGCTGAAATTAAACAGAGTTCGCGCGTAATTTTAATGCTTCTACACCAAGTAGCCTGCCAGTTACGAACATTCCGGACATATTGCCTTCTTACGCCGCTTGTCTGCCTCAAACGAAATATGATTTCCCTTCACGAACGTGTAAGACTGCAATTTTATTCGTCCTTGCGTCAGCACTGCTTTCTTGCCCTCAATATTTCTTAGTTAGAGATGAGTGGTTCCTAAATCCTCGGTGCAGGCAGCAATGGCAAGCGCAAACATGGGCAGTTCAAAAGCAATAGGTTACCTGTCTTGCTTCCTTAGTTTTTTTTTTTTTGTAAAAAACAGGCTGTAACGTAAGCAGTTTTAAAGAGATACCGTTTCTCAGCCCCGTTGCTTTAGTTATCATGGTACACCAGCGCAACGTGTCCATGGGTATCTGATGCAGCATTTAGACCATGGACTTCATCGCCGCAAACTGGTTTTTCACAATAATAAATTAGATTTACAGATAAATGTGAGGTAAAGAACTGCGCGCTAAAACACGCCATTGGGTCAAACATAGGGCCGGAACTTCATGCTGACCAGAAAAAAACGACAGGGAGGGATCTTAAATTAACTAAAGATTAGCCGCCTATCGACTCACCTTGCTGCAATTGTCGTTGAAGGACGAGTATACCGCCGCCTCTGCGACGTAAATGTCTCTCTCTCTCTCTCTCTCTCTCGGTCTATCTATCTATCAATCTATTTATCTCTCTATCTATCTATATATATATATATATATATATATATATGTATATCTGTCTGTCTGTCTCTTTCTCCTTCTCTCTCTATCTCTCTCTCTCACTTCTTCCCCCTTTCCCGCTTTCCCATCCCTTTCGATCCACCCACGATAAGAAGGTTTGGTGAAGTCAATTCGATTTTCCCTTCGTGCCACTGCTCGCGCCATCTACTGAAACCTTTTATTATTACTCTTGAACTTGGAACACTGCCACGAGGTCCAGGCTCGCGCGAGCCCTTTCTGCGTTGTCTGGTCAAAATATTGGTTCTAACACGTATTTTTATTTGCAATCGGGAATATCAACCGCACATTTATTTTCGATTATAATTACATTGCGAGTACCAGACGCGCATTGATGTTTTTTGCGCAACAGAGTTAGCATGTAGGAAGTATGTTTACAGATTTAGTGGTTCCCTATACAAACATATCGTCCAATTCTTTTCAGTTTTAGCCGGGTGGCTGAATCGAAGGACCGACCGACCGACCGACCGACCGACCGACCGACCGACCGACAGACAGACAGACAGACCGAAATTTTTCGGGTTTAAGCTGCCCAAGAAAGAAGTCTGCCGCCGTTTATAACCGCCTACAGGCTTCTCTGCTCAACATTGGGGGTGGAACGAAACAAGGCCCTAGAAGACGGTGGGCAGGAGCTGGGCAATTTGCGATCGGGGAATTGTCTTATAATTCTTTGCGTTCTTTGCAGGTTTCTGTAGCGCTTTCGTCACAGCGTAATTCATCCGCCTGCGCGCTCGTCTGCTTTCAAAGCAGCGCCTCCTTTACTGCTGCGACACCTAGTGATGTATTCTAGCAATGCCGGCCCGATTCTTGGGCTCTGAACCAGATGGCGGGGTTCACTCGTCTCCTTCCCGCACAGCGTTTTCTAGCGAACTTTCTTAACAGCCAATTCAATGCGCACTTTTTTAAAAAACAACACGTATTGCCTGAAATGTGCCAAAACTACCTGTACCGGTTCTGCTAACACTGTTTACACATATAAGCCATGCCTCCATTTGCAGTAGCATCGAAAGGTTTCGCTATGTGTACTGTGTGCTCGCCATTACGCAAGCAGTGTCCTTTAATAGACCAAGATTTACGCGAATGTTAATATATTCGTTCTGGTACAAAGATGACGCCAGTGGTTTCCCGCAGCACGAAAAAAGCAGGGACCAAAACTGGGTCATCACCCTCAAAGCCACACATTACAACCCAAGCGAAAAAAACAACTGGAGGACGATTTGGACCTACCGAAAGCACAATTGCTTCAGTTGGACCCATTTGAAAATGCAAATGGTTCCATTTGGTCCAATTGTGCTTTCGGCAGGGCGTAATGGGCCTGCAATTGTTTTGTTCGCCTGGGTTTGTCTGCCTTATTAAGGCAGACAAACGCATTTATCCAAGAACTTGCTAAACCATCGTGAGCCTTTTACTAACCCTGCAAGGTTGTCGTTCCTGCTGCCCGTCCCGTGCACCCGAAACGTTGGCTGAGGCATTGCGCTAGTGACAACAACGTGAGGAATTGAATTGCACGCAGCGGTCAATATTTTTCTATTGACGATGGACAACGGAGACATCGGCGGTGTGCTAGAAGACGTCAGCCGAAGACATCAGCTGAAGACACCGCGTATTGGAGACATAGGCACGCGTTTCCCAGATTTTCCAGTGATCTCAATTGTTCCTTGGCCTTCCACTGCAGCGGTTTTCGTGGTCCGGATGTAACGATGCGTGAAACCAAAACTTAAAGGGCCCATGAGGACAAAAGACAAGGTTAGTTAATTAAGAAGACGGCCTTTTCTCGATAACAATGATACCAATATTACCCCAAACTTCAAACAAGTCACCTAGGCATTAAAGAAAATAGATGAAGCAGTGGCCACTCCTTAGCTCCTTTCTGACGAGAGGTCTATGATTATACCGAATCTTGTTTGCGCGGTTATCGAAGTCACCACTAACAAACATGACTGGGTGGTTCTACTGGAGCCTCCAGTTGCGTTAGGCCGTATAACTTGAAATAACACCAATAAGTATGCTTTTGTTGTTTTCCTGAATTCAGTAACTGGTGCCGCTACTGTCACTGGTGACGTCGTGTACCGTGAACTTAGTGCTGAGCACGAGGTCGCGGGTTCGATTCCCGGCCGCGGCGGTCGCTTTTCTGTTGGATGCGAAAAGCAAAAACGCCTGTGTATAGGAGATTTCGGCGAAATTAGTCCGGAGCCCTCCACTACGGCACGCCTCATCACCTGCGCTGCGTCGGCGCGTAAAACCCTACAATAAATCAATCAATTACCGTGAACTTAGAAATGATTTCATTATTTCTTAGTGTTTTTTTTTTGTTAGAAATCGTCTTTGGGTGCTGGAGTAAGACTGAGTGAGTTAGCAAAGATTAGTTCTTGCAAAGTGAGGTCGTATATAGTCTGCATGATCCCTTTTAACCTTCTGTGGTACTTTGAATGTGCCCTGACACGTATCCCCATAGACGTGCTGCGCCACATCAGTTTTTCTCTAGCCCGAATGAGTTAATTGTGAGAAGCTACCAGGCTTGTTCGCAATTATAGTAAACTGGGCCAATTTCTTGATGATTACAGTAAAAACGTGGTTGGAACAAAGTTGGAAAGGGAACATAAATTACTTGTTTTAAACGACTGCTTATACGGCCCTTGTCTAGATGCGCTGTCAATTAAAGAAAGGAACTTTATGATATCTCTGTTGTGCCAGTCACTTCGTTCTAGTTTATCTCACTGTAACAACTTTTATGGAGTCTGAATTGCACCTATATTTGCGGAACTTAGTTGACATGGCCTATTGTCTACATGCTCTAAAAATATACAAAAGATGAGATTATTTTGCAGTATTGTGTACTTCGTGATAGTCCATTTACACGCCGCGGTGGCTGCTTTTCAGGTGCCGGAGAAAAGCGAAAACGCCCGTGAGCCGAGATTTCGACGCAACATCCCAAGATGGTCAAGATTAAACCAGAGCAAAATGGAGAGACGAGCTAGTTGGTGACCAACCATGAGTGAAACTACGGTATGTTCAGACTACCGACGTAAAAGCCATATCGTGATCTAGGGACGTAAAAAAACGGCATGCCACGCAGTTCGATTGGCTGAGACTTGAAATGACGTCATTCTCTAAAGTTATTACGGCAGTTGCAGCAACAGTCTAAACCCGGCCTTAAGCGCAAACTGGCATAGGGACAATAAAGGGAAACGACACCAGCGCTGGTGTCGTTTCCCTTTCTCGTCCCTGTGTCAGTTTGTCGTTTCCCTTTCTCGTCCCTGTGTCCCTTTCTCGTCCCTGTGTCAGTGGAAGTTACGAAAGCCCACGTAAACATAGAAGTACCGATGCGTACTGCTGTTGGTACTGCGTGCACTATGCATGGTTTAGCTGGACAGAACTGCGGAGCTTTGGGGTAGTCTCAGATGACACTGGCTTATTGACGCAAGAAATGGTGTCTTACGTGATCTTATTTGTCGAGCGAGCACTGTGTTTAACGAAACGATTATTTTCTCCCTGAACAAAAACAAACCAGGTTCAAATATGGTCAAATATAAACCAGAGGCAGAAAACGGCTTGCCACGGTATGGTGGTTGCCATATAGGTACACTAACGGTAAACTAGGCTTCCCAATCGGCTGCAGAGCGGACGGTTCCTGTGATGTTATTGCAAGACCACGAAAACTCACGATTTAGTGGGAAAGTCAAAATTTTAACTTAAATTGAATATTCTCTCATCGTTTTCATCCTGACAAGCACTGGGGACGCGGTAAAACACAAAATCTTTCGAATAAGACGAACTTGTATTTTGTCTTCATGGCTCCATTAAATTTCAATCATGGATTAAACCGGAGCCATCCACCATGGGGCGCCTCATAGCTCAAGTGTACCTCGGTGCGTTAAACCCCATAATTAATTTATTGATAGCCCATTCCGCTGTAACAAAGTTAGCGCGTAATATTTCTTGCTATGTTTGTGGAACTTACCCGACATGGAGTGCCGTCATGTATGGCGCCGAAATACCATTGTTCGCCCATCCATTCTGGATGGCAGAAGTAGATGCACTCTGTCACGTTTTCTGTGAACTGAACAAGCAAGTGCCAACAGGGATCACACGCACCGAACTTCCAGAAGCCGCTACAAGTTCAGGGGTGCCGGAAAGTGCTTCATCCTATACCCCTTGGTTTTTTTTAATTCGTGAGTAGGCAAAATTTTCAGTCAAAATGCCCTCACTTCGAAAAGTTTACATCGATGCACAACATCCTAATACATCTAGCATGACTGTATAGAGGGCGAAAGTCATGTTTTTAAATTGCCAACATTTTTACACCAATTTCGGTGGTTATCTTTGTCGTCTGGGAGCGTGGGCTCTGTGGCTTTTTGAGGCGAATAGATGGTTAACCAGACGGACTATTCCTAATCTTATTACAAGTACGGGCTAATACGCATACAGCCGCCACTACAACTGCCACTTCTACAAATGGTGAGTAACAACAATATTAATGAAAGCTTCATTTGAGCTCTTCAAAGATAAAAAAATAAGGCATCAGAAGAGGTGCAAATCTCGTCACTAATTTCCGACGAGGAGCTATGCACTTGGTAACGGGCAGTTTTGAAAGACGTTAATTCGCGTGTAAAAGACCCGCCGAAAGGGTCATTCATGATGCCTAAAAAGTTGTTTAACATGCGTTGTTCACCGAAAATACCTCAAGCACCTTTCACTGCAACATATTCAGTTCCACATAAGCCTTCCCAGAAACTAACTGGAACGAAAAAAAAAAAACAATTCATATTTCGATCATTGAAAGTTTGGGCACGTGTACTCAACGGGGCACAATATATACGGCTAACTCCTTCGCATTTCGACTGCAATAAATGTAGCCACTTCCCCTTGAGTTATCAAAGTATCTTATTCTTCGACAATGCATATATGAAGTCACTTGATGTTGTTTGGCCTCAATTTTGCGTTTCTAAATTTATATCCACGCCTTCGTACAATAGTTCTCAAGCTTGCGGCGCCTTTGCAATTACCGATATTCGTAAGCATTTCGGTGAATATGCACTTTTAGAAAGAACCACCCATCAATAAAAACCGTAGCAAATCCCTGTGATTACGGCGATGACTGTGATGTATGAAGGACTCCACACTGGTTAGGGGAAATGGCAAAGTTCATGTAGCCTGCGTAAGGTAATTAGCCATTGCGTTCTCTCCCTTTTTAAATTAAGGCTCGTATTCCCCTCCCAATTATGCAGCAAACTTAACCCTGATTCTACCATGTCGTCCCAGCGTTTTTCCCAAGGCTTAATCTCCACTGCAGTCCTGTTAACGCTTCCATCCTTCGTGAACTCAGAAATATGGAAGAAAAAAAATACTTCAAGCATGTCACTACTTTCGAAAATGGTCTGCTGGAATTGTTTGAAAGTCAGTGCTCATGGTATTTCAGTGTGCCCTATTTCTACGCAGAAAGTACATAGGGCAGACTATAGAGACTTAAAGCCACGTATTTTCACCTTCTGCCTTCGCTGAAAAATTACACATATTAAAAACGTTACTTAAAACGTGGCCCACATGTCTATATTAGAAAACAACAAAACCACCGCCAGTTGCCGATAGCATTTGAAATGTGTAGCCACAAATTACGGTTGGAAAGCTAGTCAACGCGGCTTCAAAGTGTCAGCGCGTTCAAAAGTGAAAGCTTTACCGTGGTGTTTGTGAATCCATGGGGCGCCTCTCCCCTAGCTTTGTCTTGGCACCGATAGAGCGGGTTATCTTGAATAGGAGCTCCCTGGGACAGCTGTGTGACGCCTGAGTGGGAAAAAAATACACAAATTGTAGTTACGTAAAATGTTTTGTTAAGATGTCATGGAAGTCACACCACGAGAATATGAAATCGAACGGGGCAATGCAATTTTAAAGCAACTCTGTATAAGATTGATGTAATGCAGATACACACGCCTCAAATATACAAAATTGAAGCAGTCAAGTGCGAAGCAGTGATTCCCCAGAGTGAAGCAGTCAAAAGCTGAATCAGTTTGACTGAAGCAGTCAAAAGCTGTCAAGTGCGAAGCAGTGATTCCCCAGAGTGGCTGCAGCGCCCTCCCTTGACGAGTTTCAGTATCAGCCTGGAGTTGATACTGAAAATCGTCAAGAGAGGGCACCGCAGCCCCTCAAAACGCCTACAAAGCGACATTGAATTGAGTTTTCATTAATCTGGGGTAACTCATAAGTTAATTCATAATTTAGTCCTTATTTTATATTATCGTGTACTTATTAGCGTCCTAGCAACTTCAGCCTCCGTGGCAAAGATCACCCCCAACACTTTGCATTTAAGGAACGTGTGCCTCTATGGCACAATGGGATTGACATCGGCTTCGTAACGCGAAGGACCCAGGTTCGATCCCAACAAGGGGAAGCCGGGATCTTTTCGAAGCCTTTGTATGGTGCGCGACGCCGCGTTACAGGCGCGGCGTTACTACGATAGCTAGATACCGTGACTACGGATGAGCTACGACGACAAGCCGGGCCCCTAAAGTGCTCCGCATTTAAAACGTATGGTTCCTTGCACTGACGAATCCCCGCGACAACTGGCTACGCCATAATACTTCGCAAGACCCCCCACCCTTTGTGAGGCTATGACCGGGCATATTCGCATTGCGCTTTTCCCGACAGTCAACCACACTCGGGCAGAATTCAACGCGCGTTGGGCCGTCGCGCACATTCTTCCGAGTTCTTCCTCGCATTGGAGGCGAGAGCGTATACGTTAAAATGATTTACACGCTTAACAATGACTTTCGTCTATAATGAACAGCTTTACAGCCTAGAAAAAACACAAAAAACAAACTGCAAAGAATGTTATACGACAAAACACCCTTTAAAAGTGTTTTTATTGTGTTTTTGCTAGGCTGTAAAAAGTCTTAGTTGCACTATACATCATTCAAAGAGGCGATAAAGACAAATACATGTTTGGTTTATTAGAACGACTGCTTTGTCCCGCTAACTGTAATACCAATTTTATCGCGAACTTCGAACAAATAACGGAGATATTAAAGAGGACGTGTGAAGCAGTGCCGACTCTCCAGTCACTTTTCGGCAACTTCTCTGTGACGCCACATAATCTTGTTTGGGCGATTGACTGCCGCCTAACTAACCCATCGCAAAGACACGTGACTGGACGATTGCAGTTGGGCCTCTAGTTTCGTTTGATCGCATCACTTGAATGCTAACGTGCAGGTAACTACGTTTTTAGTGCTGGCACATTGGACGTCACTCCTGCCCATGGCACGTCACTGCAGCACGAACCTTGTATGTTTGTAAGTGCAGAGCACTTTAGGGGCTCGTCTTGTCGCCGTAGCTCGCTCGCTGGACCCAAGTACAGCCACGCGGCATTCCGTCGTAGCGGAGTTCCGTCGTAGCGGCGTCCCACAGAGGCTTTGAAAGCCAAGCGGTTGTTGCGCACTGCGACCGAACCATCTAGGAAACACTAGAAGAAGTCTGTGCGTGTATTTCAATACATTGCTATTATTTTAATTGTTCTCCAATGTGAACACCGAGCTTTGTGAACACCTGATCGAGCGGACACATTGACATAATTTTGGGACTGCATACTTGCGACCTAATGTTCCAGCTCCCGGTAGCGGAGGAAATCTTTTTTTTTTTAGGTTTGTGGTTCAAGTTCCGCTCTTGACGGCACCTGCTGGTGCTACCAACTACGACACAAGAAAAAATTTGCGACGCTTGCAGTAGTGGTGCAAGGCTGGAGAAACAACAGAGTTGGCGACCCCTCTTCCTTCGTCCGAGACCCGGCTGTTGCCTCTCACACGAATTTCCGAACTTGCCGCTGAACGTTCTCCATGATTGGCAGGCCCGGACCGTTTTGTCAGCAGCCTTTCACATCTCTCCCAAAGTGGACCGCGCTAGCACGCGCTAGAACCGGTGGCGAACGGCTTCGCGAACTCGGCGTCTGTAGAGCGAGCTGTTCTGTTTCCCACTTGAGGCGCGAACGCACGTGAACTGACGAGTAGAACAGCACGCGAGAGATCCCGCCACTAATGGAGTGTTCTCGAAGGTCGAGCGGTGTCGGCGCGCTCGATGCCGTCATAGCTTTAGGCGAGGCTTGCCTCCGCCTACGCTGCTAGGCGAATGTCGTGCCGGGTGCCTCGCACCGGTGGAGTTTTGCGTCTTTGTCGTTGATTTTTCGAAAGCTACCGGGCCAACCTCAAGACTAAAACGCCCTGCTGTGAAAAAACACCCCTTCTGCGACACAACTCGACCCATTCTAAACACCTGAAAGAGACATTATCAACTTTGATTTCCGGAATGTCCTGGCGAAATCTTGCCCGCACCATACTGCCAGCAGGCTTGACTACCAGCTAGAGCGGTTGCAGAGCGCTTGTAATCCCACGTCTGATGTAGCATCTCCGAAGAAGGCGCGCGAAGGCTCTCCCACGCGCAGAAACTACGGAGGGCCGGTAAAAGGTATCGGTTGGCCCGTGTATGCAAAATGTTTCACACAACGTGAAAAATTTGCAATCCCTTCCTGAAGAAGGTTGAGAGAAGCACGAACGCTAAGATAAGAGTGCGTCCAACCTTCGCTCAAAGTGCGTTCAATCAATCGTCAAACCTCAAAAGACACAAATTGCAAACAACCAAGGACGAACCCGTACGACTTTTTGCGCGCTAAGCAAATGCTTTTACGAATAATGTAAATGTATAACGATACTTGGTTTATGAGATACAGGTGTACTATTGCCCACCTTCGTGATCAATTTGCGTGTGCGTGTCTTCTATCTAGAACCGTTCCTTTTTCGCGATTTTCAAGTCACCATTTTGGCACAATGAAGCCCGGTTTCACGCACGCGCACTGTGTCCAGCGGAACACTCCCGCTGCCTGCACACGAGCTCTGAAAGAACAGAAACACCGAGAAAGAATTTCAGTCGGGTAAAAGCACCCTAAAACCCCATGGTGGACGGTTTGGAAGCCGTTTCTTTGGGGACTATGTAGATACAAGTTCAAGGTGCGGAGTGTGCTGACGGATAGCATTAGCATCATTTCTGGGGTTCGAAGCGCAGAAATTGTCGCTGCCAGTGACTACGAGGACGAGTCGGACGAAGCACTAGTGATGTAATCGCTCCGAAGTAATGACCGGGTGGAATGCTGCCCTTCGGTTCTGCTTTAGAGTATACGCGAGAAGGAGGCCTTCCGTTACATTCGATCGTTGGGCAAAAACGGCTGGCTCTCGCCTTTAAGGGCAAAAGCAGACTCTAATCCCAAACTTTTTCAGGCATAAAATAGTTGGAATGTCCTACTGCTTCCCAATCGCAGTGTACTCTTGCTATTCTTCGCTTTTATTAGTTCGAGATTCAGTTAATTCGAACTGAGATGGCGTCTCCTTGCAGTTTCTAATATCGAGCTTTTTATGTGTAATAATTAAATACTCGTTCCCCAGTGGCCAATTCCGGCATCAGAAGCACAGGGGCCTGGGTTCATCCTTTCAAACTGTTAAATGGCAACCCATTTTGGTTTTGAGAATTTTTCTAAAAAGCGCATCTTTCATGATAGCGGCGACAAAGGACACACGGTAACAGACACGTAACGTATCACTACGGCCACGGACGACGCAGCACTCCGAATGAAAGAGCACCAGAAAAATTGTGCTTGTAACAAACTATCGACACCCGTCACAATAAACTGAATTCATATCAAACTCTCATTTGCGGAATGCCGGCCTCCAGCATCAGCGTTATTTTCACGAAACCTAATTCCTTAAAAGCAATTACTTTGAACACATAATTCCGCCGACAGCAATATCGCAAAACGTCATCACGATAGCGCTTGGACGCACGTCAGCACAACGGAACAATGGGAATCCGGTAGGACAATAGGCAGGTTATCGAAGAGTGATAAAACTCATCTTCGAAGCACATTCAAACTGTCGTACGCAGGTTATCGGTAAGACGATACTGCGGCGGTCATTGCTTCTGGCGCACGCACCTTCATTCACGTTCCGAAAACGAAGTGGTTTTGTTTTCCACGAATCATCTGGTCCCCACACGGCCACTTAGCATCAAGACTTGAGGGCAACTTTTGTCTTCTAACACATCAGTTAAATTATTATGCTGAAGTTACTCGCTGTGCTCTCCGCAGCGCTATGCGTTGCAGCCTTCCCCCACGGTACTGGTATGTAACAATTTCTGACTTTTTATCATTATTGATTGTCTTGTTTGCAAGTGACGGATATTATTTCCAAGAGTGTAGTGATCTGGAATAATTACGACTTACCGTAGACCTAGTACTTTTATAAAAGCTAAGAATCAACCTCTGCACATCACTCAGCCAAAGGCCCAACCACCGCCATTTGCTCGAAGAAACGATCATTCTAAGTTTTTGCGGGGATCACGCTCCAAGTATGCTTCGCCCTGCGAATGGTCTTCAGATTTGTACGGGAGTTTCACGCTGCAATATGCAAGTTTATTATAAAGTGACCTGGCCTTTAATACGGAGAACCCACAGTTCGATCTTTTCGTGTTTAACGAGTGAGGAAGATAAAAGTGGCCGATATTTTGTTCCGGTGAACTACTTCGATCATGTTATATCCAGTTATCATATACAAGGGCAAATGACACCATATCTTGGCATGGTAAACTGTTGCATCACTTCTGCTTTTAAAACTTGATAATATGGCGAGCCTTACAAGTATCATATGCTGTAATCTTATTTCCTGCAATACTCACTACGCAATCGCATTTCTTCACATTTGTAATCGAAACCTCGACCTCTCCCTAATTTGCGCATGTGATCATATTATATATAAAATATTTTTTATTACTTCAATGGTCTGTATGTTTAACAGGAGACCAGGGCTAAGGCGAAAACCACCTGACAGGGTCCCGGCCCCCTTGCCACGTTAATACATCACTTCACTTAATACATTAAACAGTTCTATCACAGTAACTCGCAACACAATGCAGAAAGGAAAGCATTGAAACTGTGCACTTATCGGTTTGAACAATGTAACGGAATATTTCTGCAAAACAAGAAAAAAACATGAACATGAGCATTTATACGTTTTCTGCTGTTCGCTTAAAATACCGTTCTACAAGTAGTCATTACAACATTTTGATTGTTAGCATTCGTATGGCGTTCAACGTGTTCATGGGCCGGAGACATTAAACCAGCTTCAGCTTGCATAGCATGCATCCTACGTTAACGCCTTCCACCAGCGCAGTCCGGCTGCCCTGGCCCGCGCTGCCCATCCGAGTGCGGCACGCCGGCCATTCAACCCCAGCTCGACCCGGAGGACAGGATCTACGGCGGCCAACTGGCCGTTCCGGGTAGCTGGCCGTGGCAGGCTGGCATCTACACGCACCGCTACTCGCATTTCTGCGGAGGGGCGCTCATCAACGACCGATACGTGCTCACGGCGGCGCACTGCGTCTGGTAACGTACCAATCCCAGCCTTTCCACTCCGTTTTACAGCGAAGCTGTTTACGCCTAGTGTTCCGTGCATTTTTATTCCGCGTCAAGAAAAACAACGAGCGTCCTTTCATTGTTCGCGCTCCAATCACGGGTTCCGTGTATTTTTATTCCGCGTCAAGAAAAACAACGAGCGTCCTTTCATTGTTCGCGCTCCAATCACGCGCGTGCATAGTTTCCTCCAACTCCCCAGAGGTGGCGCCAGTCGGCCACGCTGGAGCACGATACCAAGCTTCCACGTATCTTGGAGAAAGAAAAAGAGAGAAAAAAACATTTATATGACCTCTGTAGTGAAGTGAAGCCCTAGTCCGAGAATCTGTGTTGCCCTAACCGTCTTCGCTTGGGTCACCACGAGAGTCTGGTCCTCCAGACGACTGATAGTCAACAGTGTCTCTTACAGCTCAGGGGAGGTGCGAGGGAGAGGGGAGGCAAGGATGGGCTGTGTACGAATTCCAGGAATGTGTGTTGGAGGGTGCCTACTGAGGGCAAAATTTTCAGGCTTTGAGCGGGCTCGTGCGTTCGTTTGTTTGCTTGCTTGCTTGCTTGTTTGTTTGTGTTTGTTTGTTAGCTTGCTCGCTTCTTTGATTGATTGATTGATTGATTGATTGATTGATTGATTGATTGATTGATTGATTGATTGATTGATTGATTGATTGATTGATTGATTGATTGATTGATTGATTGATTGATTGATTGATTGATTGAGTGTGGCCGAAGAAGGCGTTCATTAGAGCATAACTAACTCTGCCTCCCGAGCACGCGGAGACGGCGCCGCACCGTTAGCGTTGTCTTCGACATTAATTTTCGCACAAGTACGGCCCGGCGTATTCCGATTTCGGCGATGCATCACCCACGAAAGGGAGAAAAGGAGGAGTGCGAGAGGGAAAGGCGAAGGGTTGCGGGGCTGTTCTGCCGGCGCACACACTCCCCGCTCTTGGCCCGGCGGCCGGCAGGCAGTGAATACCCATTTCTTTCCTCCATGTGAAGCGGCAAGTGTTTCATTCGCGCGTTGGATTTCGCCTTCTGGGACGGATGCGCTGTTATTCAACCACACTCCTAGTTCTGTATATTTTAACGAAGTTAGAAGTGCTTCAACTGTGTCTGTGTTGGATTTCGCGTCCGCTTGTGATACCCACCGCTGTGCGTTTCGAAGTGCTTCAACCCGGTCGTTTGATTAAGTTTTACGCTGCAACAGTGTTCTAGGTAACATTACCTAAATACTTTGTAATCCGTGCTGTTTTGCAATCGCAGTGTAGCATTCGCAAATCGTCGCGTGAACGGTTGCTACGCAAGCGTGCATCCACAGTTCACCCTGTGATCGGCCGCCGCTGTGAAAGTCAACCTTTATTATGAATGAATTCCTGGAGTGTGACAAATAGAAATTTAGCCTAATGCCCCATAAAGTTGGGCCTAAGTCACGCTGGGAATACGCGATAAGTATAATCACTTGTAGCCCACCTCGAACATTTTGGTACTCAGATTTTCTGACGATTGCTTTCAACCTTGTCACGATGGTTGCACTTTCTGCCCTGCTGCTTTTTATGCGGTCGCACAAACAACCGGGTTGCTTGTTTTGTTTTTTTCTTTATCGTATCTAGCGCTCCGCCCAGACGAAATGGCAGTTGGCACTAAAGTTTCGCCCAGGCAGAATTAGAACTGTCAAATACTCCTGCTCTGATCTTCGCCTCTTAGATTAGACACGCAGGACTACCTTTGCACCGCCTCCTCTTCGCGATCGTGTGTTCATGGGTATTTTTCTTTTTTGCTTGCAAGCCCCAATGGTGCTAGCACCCACATTTATTTGCGAGTTGGAATATGAAGCCTCCACTGATGACTTACGTTTGTCCACACACACTGACCAAAACAAGCTACAAGGGGCTTTGGTATCCAGTATTCTTACGCTGGAGCATGCTTCAAGGCATGTGATCACAAAAGCACTTAAGTTTACAGCAAATACAGGTTCTCAAATTGACTGAAAAACTGAAACATAACATTAAGCCTTATAAATATTTACCTAGTATGTGTGCTAGTTCTGCATCAATTGCTAAAAAAAAAAAACCCGCAACACATGCTAATGAACTGATCATGAAAAAGTGACGTAGTGAATAGTAAATCTGTCTGCTGAAAACAATTTTTTAATAAAACTACAGATTTGAATATAGATTACATGTTGCAATGTATGGGCATATGAAACAGCAGAAACCAAGTCCCAAAGCTCGAAAATTCTTTATTAAATGCTTTATAACCTCAAATATACATACAATATTTTACGTGCCCATCACGGTTTAGGCCAGGAACATCTTGGCTCAAAACTTTCCACAATTTCTCAGTCAGCACCTGCAACACCAAAAGAAACAAATAAACGCTTCCTTTTACAACCACACCGCAAATGCCAAGTGAATCTAAATTCACAATTGATGGTGTATTTTGTCCCGTATAGGGCTACATTAATATGTACACAAAAGTTAGTTTAGCCTGCTTTTGAACTATTCTAACTGCTTATTCTGAATTTTTTTTCTACGTGACACCAGAGATCCTTTGCTGATGCAGTCTTGTGTCTAAAACCTGCTTTAGTCCCTTCACACCAAATGGTATTTTTGACTTTTTTGAGAATTTGTACAAGGCCAAATCATGGCTTACACTAGTAGGATTAAAGTTCTGAGCTAGACTGCTTTGATCTCTGATCTCGTTAACAAACTGCACTGCCTTTCCCAATAGCTAAGCAGGTGCTTACAGTGTATCTGACAGAACAGCTGTCACACAATGGCCATACAGGACAACTGGGTCGGTTTATCAGTCAGGAATTACATGAGGGGGCACTACGCTGAGCCTAACTCATCGCACCACTGCTGCAAAAACAAAGTGGAAAAAGATTCTATTTCGGGGGTTGTAGTTGCCAAGGCCACTCTCGGGCTATGAAGCATGACACAGTGCTAGGTTCGATCCACGTTAATCCTGACATTTGGGTATCTTAACACGCACTGAAATCTCCACACACGGGCGTTTTCGATTTTTTTCTTTTTGCCTTCACTAAAAAAAAAAAGGAAAAGAAAAAGTCCTTGGGCTCAGCTGCACAATGCTTTAGGAACTGCGGCTGCTGCTCAGGCACAAGTTGGAGCCATTACTTGACTAGGCACCAATCCTCAAGAGTTGAAAACTGATTTCAGCGCAAAGCGGCAAAACAGAACTTTATTAAAAACAAGAGAAGTGGGAAAGACCTTATAACAACACGCGCTAAAGAATGACCTTTTTGAATAAACACAGTGTCACTTTGTAAATCGTCAATGCCTGGATAGCATATCCTTCATGCACAAGTATACTTAGTTGCTCCTTTAGACCGACAACGATGGCCAGAAGAAGTCAGGCTGCTGCCTTGCACGCCTTGTACTTGCTGCTTTGCCTTAATACTATTACCATAAGTTAGGAGCCAAGTATCTGAAATACCCATCTGTTCGATGCTTTGAACGTGCCGTGTAGGTGTTGTCGTGCAGTAATCCTCATTGGAAGACGAGAACGAATGCATATTAAATGACTCGCGAGCGAAAAATGACGTTACCAAAGTTGATCAGTTCACAAATCTTGCACCGCTTTACCATTGAGCCAATGCTGTCGACTTGTTTGTAAACAACCTGTAATTTCTCCGCGCCACGTAACGTCATTGATAGTGGTTGCGGACTGAAGTAGCGTAGAAAACCGGGCTAGTTGGTGTAGATTCATCTTCGCAGCGCACAAATAACTTGATGTAATTGATGTAATGCAGATTGATGTAATGCAGATACACACGCCTCAAATATACAAAATTGAAGCAGTCAAGTGCGAAGCAGTGATTCCCCAGAGTGAAGCAGTCAAAAGCTGAATCAGTTTGACTGAAGCAGTCAAAAGCTGTCAAGTGCGAAGCAGTGATTCCCCAGAGTGGCTGCAGCGCCCTCCCTTGACGAGTTTCAGTATCAGCCTGGAGTTGATACTGAAAATCGTCAAGAGAGGGCACCGCAGCCCCTCAAAACGCCTACAAAGCGACATTGAATTGAGTTTTCATTAATCTGGGGTAACTCATAAGTTAATTCATAATTTAGTCCTTATTTTATATTATCGTGTACTTATTAGCGTCCTAGCAACTTCAGCCTCCGTGGCAAAGATCACCCCCAACACTTTGCATTTAAGGAACGTGTGCCTCTATGGCACAATGGGATTGACATCGGCTTCGTAACGCGAAGGACCCAGGTTCGATCCCAACAAGGGGAAGCCGGGATCTTTTCGAAGCCTTTGTATGGTGCGCGACGCCGCGTTACAGGCGCGGCGTTACTACGATAGCTAGATACCGTGACTACGGATGAGCTACGACGACAAGCCGGGCCCCTAAAGTGCTCCGCATTTAAAACGTATGGTTCCTTGCACTGACGAATCCCCGCGACAACTGGCTACGCCATAATACTTCGCAAGACCCCCCACCCTTTGTGAGGCTATGACCGGGCATATTCGCATTGCGCTTTTCCCGACAGTCAACCACACTCGGGCAGAATTCAACGCGCGTTGGGCCGTCGCGCACATTCTTCCGAGTTCTTCCTCGCATTGGAGGCGAGAGCGTATACGTTAAAATGATTTACACGCTTAACAATGACTTTCGTCTATAATGAACAGCTTTACAGCCTAGAAAAAACACAAAAAACAAACTGCAAAGAATGTTATACGACAAAACACCCTTTAAAAGTGTTTTTATTGTGTTTTTGCTAGGCTGTAAAAAGTCTTAGTTGCACTATACATCATTCAAAGAGGCGATAAAGACAAATACATGTTTGGTTTATTAGAACGACTGCTTTGTCCCGCTAACTGTAATACCAATTTTATCGCGAACTTCGAACAAATAACGGAGATATTAAAGAGGACGTGTGAAGCAGTGCCGACTCTCCAGTCACTTTTCGGCAACTTCTCTGTGACGCCACATAATCTTGTTTGGGCGATTGACTGCCGCCTAACTAACCCATCGCAAAGACACGTGACTGGACGATTGCAGTTGGGCCTCTAGTTTCGTTTGATCGCATCACTTGAATGCTAACGTGCAGGTAACTACGTTTTTAGTGCTGGCACATTGGACGTCACTCCTGCCCATGGCACGTCACTGCAGCACGAACCTTGTATGTTTGTAAGTGCAGAGCACTTTAGGGGCTCGTCTTGTCGCCGTAGCTCGCTCGCTGGACCCAAGTACAGCCACGCGGCATTCCGTCGTAGCGGAGTTCCGTCGTAGCGGCGTCCCACAGAGGCTTTGAAAGCCAAGCGGTTGTTGCGCACTGCGACCGAACCATCTAGGAAACACTAGAAGAAGTCTGTGCGTGTATTTCAATACATTGCTATTATTTTAATTGTTCTCCAATGTGAACACCGAGCTTTGTGAACACCTGATCGAGCGGACACATTGACATAATTTTGGGACTGCATACTTGCGACCTAATGTTCCAGCTCCCGGTAGCGGAGGAAATCTTTTTTTTTTTAGGTTTGTGGTTCAAGTTCCGCTCTTGACGGCACCTGCTGGTGCTACCAACTACGACACAAGAAAAAATTTGCGACGCTTGCAGTAGTGGTGCAAGGCTGGAGAAACAACAGAGTTGGCGACCCCTCTTCCTTCGTCCGAGACCCGGCTGTTGCCTCTCACACGAATTTCCGAACTTGCCGCTGAACGTTCTCCATGATTGGCAGGCCCGGACCGTTTTGTCAGCAGCCTTTCACATCTCTCCCAAAGTGGACCGCGCTAGCACGCGCTAGAACCGGTGGCGAACGGCTTCGCGAACTCGGCGTCTGTAGAGCGAGCTGTTCTGTTTCCCACTTGAGGCGCGAACGCACGTGAACTGACGAGTAGAACAGCACGCGAGAGATCCCGCCACTAATGGAGTGTTCTCGAAGGTCGAGCGGTGTCGGCGCGCTCGATGCCGTCATAGCTTTAGGCGAGGCTTGCCTCCGCCTACGCTGCTAGGCGAATGTCGTGCCGGGTGCCTCGCACCGGTGGAGTTTTGCGTCTTTGTCGTTGATTTTTCGAAAGCTACCGGGCCAACCTCAAGACTAAAACGCCCTGCTGTGAAAAAACACCCCTTCTGCGACACAACTCGACCCATTCTAAACACCTGAAAGAGACATTATCAACTTTGATTTCCGGAATGTCCTGGCGAAATCTTGCCCGCACCATACTGCCAGCAGGCTTGACTACCAGCTAGAGCGGTTGCAGAGCGCTTGTAATCCCACGTCTGATGTAGCATCTCCGAAGAAGGCGCGCGAAGGCTCTCCCACGCGCAGAAACTACGGAGGGCCGGTAAAAGGTATCGGTTGGCCCGTGTATGCAAAATGTTTCACACAACGTGAAAAATTTGCAATCCCTTCCTGAAGAAGGTTGAGAGAAGCACGAACGCTAAGATAAGAGTGCGTCCAACCTTCGCTCAAAGTGCGTTCAATCAATCGTCAAACCTCAAAAGACACAAATTGCAAACAACCAAGGACGAACCCGTACGACTTTTTGCGCGCTAAGCAAATGCTTTTACGAATAATGTAAATGTATAACGATACTTGGTTTATGAGATACAGGTGTACTATTGCCCACCTTCGTGATCAATTTGCGTGTGCGTGTCTTCTATCTAGAACCGTTCCTTTTTCGCGATTTTCAAGTCACCATTTTGGCACAATGAAGCCCGGTTTCACGCACGCGCACTGTGTCCAGACATCTTATCACAGCTTCCTGATCGACCAACCGGTCCATGCGGAAATGCATTATATTTTTTTTTACAGGACGCCATCAGTCCAACTAAGACAGGCTTCTTTTCCTTTAAAAAGTGGCCGAATGCGCAGACTAAAAGTCGTGTTTCCTGTCCCTAATAAACTTTTAAAGCTTTGCAGATTGGGCAAACAAGGGGATAACAGGCCACAGAACGTATTAATAGGCGTAGAAGGCGTGCGTGGAATGCCTAGAAGGCATTATCTACACACTCTGACTAGCAGGAAACAGTACATCGGGCAGACCGGAAGATGCTTGAACGATAGCCTTGAACACAATAACGATGTAGCAAATTCTCTTTAGAATAATGTACCTTCCGCACTGGCTGAGTGGCTGAGGCATTGTGCTGCTGAACCCAAGGACGCGGGTTCGACGCGGCGGCCGCTTTTCTGATGGAGGCGAAAATCGCCCGTGTGTTCGAGATTTCGGCGCACGTTAAAGATCCCCAGGAAGTCAAAACTATTCCGAAGCCCTCCACTAGGGTGCGCCTCATCGCATGCGTTGCGTCGGCGCGTTAAACCTGGGCCAGAATCATTCATCAATCTCTAAATTAATGATAGCGATGGCTTCCGGGCTGTACGCTTTCCCCATGGTGCACGTGCAGATGCACACCTCTGTTCAAAAATAGTTGCGAAGAAATGCGGCGACTGTATCACGGTTACGTGGCTGCGGTAAGTGCATCGGAACGAGCTTTGATGATGAAGCCACTTCGCTGCGTCGATATATGACGTCGATGCACCAGATGGTAGGTCCACTGCATTTCAGTAGCAGCCATGTAAGCGCAGTTTGTGTCACAACATACATGATTAAAGCTGAGCAGGTAAATAGGCTTTACTGCGCATGCGTAGGCTCCACCTCTATTGCACTCTCGATTGATTGTGGGATTTAACGCGCCGACGCTACACAGGCGATGAGGCGCGCCGTAGTGGTGGGCTCCGGATTACTTTTAACCAAATGGGGATCTTGAAAGGGCTCCGAAATCTCGTACACGCGGGCGTTCTTGCTTTTTTTCCGCCTCCATCAGAAAAACGGCCGCCGCGGCCGGGAATCGAGCCCGGGACCTCGTGCTCAGCAGCGCAACGCCTTAGCCACTGAGCCGCCGCGGCGGGTCTATTGCACTCTCAAAGACGAGCCTAATTTTTTACGCAGGTGTCACTGAATCATGATTTGATGGTTTTAGATGCGACTGCATCTCATTCACTCGCCTTGCTTCCCACCCCTGAGCTGTGGGAGAACCTGGTGACCAGCAACCATCTGGACGTCCAGCAGCTCCTGGCATCCAGAGCGAAGGCTCTCTGCTCACTTGATGGATTCCCGGACTAGGGAACCACTCCCACTTTAGAAAGCTCGAATAAACGTCTCCCCCCCCCCTCTCTCTCTCTCTCTCTCTCTCTCTCTCTCTCTCTCTCTCTCTCTCTCTCTCTCTCTCTCTCTCTCTCTCTCTCTCTCTCTCTCTCCTCTCTCTCTCTCTCTCTCTCTCTCTCTCTCTCTCTCTCTCTCTCTCTCTCTCTCTCTCTCTCTCTCTCTCTCTCTCTCTCTCTCCATGCAGCGTCGTCGGCGTTGTTGTCGTCCACACCTACCCTTTTCTCCTCGCCGCGCGAGCTGCGCTCTCCGCCGCTCACCCTCTCTCGCGAGGGGCATTGGATTGGATTCGAATGGATTGGCTTGGCTTGGATTGGCTTGGATTGGCTTGGATTGGATTGGATCGGATTTGGATTGGGTTGTATTAAAGTGGATTGTGTTGGATTGTGTTGCGTCATAGCCGCGGCAGACGCACTGGCGCCGGCGCATGTGCAGTACTCTCTCTTCCGCGGTCTCCTCTCCTTCGGGCGCGCTGCGCATATAACCGGTGTGCCGCTCTCCGGCGGCCTTTCGGTCGAGGTTGCTCTCCGCTTGCGCTTGAACCCCCCTCAGCGTCGCATCACACCAGGGTTCCCGCGAGGGAGGTGGGCGTAATTTTTGTTTTGTAGTTGGCGCTATTATATACATGTGTGTCCACTTCGATTAAACTGTTGGTTCAGCAGTCGTGCCTTTGAAACCTTACATCTGCCCAAGTCTCAGCTGCGCTGTTTTTTTTTTTGTGTGTGTTAATATTCCCGCGTGCTCAAGAACCAAAAGCAAGCTTCGAGAAGCCAAGCAAACGCAGTCAGGAAGAGAATGGTCGTTTGTGACGTATCGGCGGCGCGTCACTAGACCATGCTTTGTATACCGATGTTTTAGCTTAACTTATCCTCGTATTTATCACCATCTATATCGCGACCTATCCCCTTTTTTTACAGCAAAGTTGTACACCTCAACTGCCAACGATTTCATTTCCGTGTGCAACAAACGCCAAAGCGCTAAGGCCTAATACACCCAGCACATGCGTGATGCTAATCAGGCATAAATATAGCTCAGAATTCGTTTCAGGAAACCAGAAAACAAGCATCGAAAACGCATTATGGGTGACAAGGTGCCTATGAGCAATGTGAGTTCTCTGCGTATACGGGACCGCCGGATTTTTCTTTCGCTAAGCATCATAAAACCGCTTAAAACAGAAGTTAAGCCTCGCGCTGCTAAGAAACGCAGATTCATATGGAAAGTGGACAGTTACAACTGTGGCTGACACGGAGTGCAATATTCGACGGCGTATCAAGCAAACGCCCCGATGACATTGCACAGCGGAGCAACAGCCACAACTAGACGCCGTGCAAATAGCCCTTCCGTGTTTGGAAGAAGCACTCAGCGGCGTTTATTTCAGCATCATTGCCTTCGCATTCACAATTCGCTCGAAGGCTTTCGTGTCCGGCTATTTTTTTTTCCTTGATATAAGCCATTAAACACTGCAGGTTCAGTGGGTACAGGGCGTCGTGCTGCTCAGCCCAAGGACGCGGGTTCGATTCCCGACCGCGGCCGCCGCTTTTCTGCTTTTCTGGTGGAGGCGAAAAGTAAAAATGCCCGTGTGTACGATATTTGGGCGCACGTTAAAGATCCCCAGGTGTTCTAAATTGATCCGGAGCCCTCCACTACGGCGCGCCGCATCTCCTGCGTTGCGTCGGCGCGTTAAGCCCTACAATCAAAATAAGCTGTCAAATCTGGCTATCCGCAAGGCTAAGTGGCAAGTCGCATTTTTCGATTAGGAACACTATATCCGGTAATCTCCACTAGGGCTGACTGTCAACCGCACCTATCAAGCGAAGCTCGATTACGAGAGTAGTTGCCGACAAAATACAGATAAAGAGGCACCGCTCGTAAACACGTACTCGCGGCGCAGTACGAAACACGGTCGTCAGTCGGTGCTGATAACCAGAGTGCACTATCGGTCAGAGAGCGGTCAGTTCTTCAGGCTGGCATCCACGTGCCTCACCAAATATGTTTAACAAAGTTTTTTTATGTTCTCTGTACAAAAGTGACACCGATAAAGTTTAACAACTAACGCATAATAGCGTGATTAGTCCTTCAATTATTATAGCTCTGATTGATTGATTGATTGATTGATTGATTGATTGATTGATTGATTGATTGATTGATTGATTGATTGATTGATTGATTGATTGATTGATTGATTGATTGATTGATTGATTGATTGATTGATTGATTGATTGATTGATTGATTGATTGTAGGGTTCAACGTGCCGACGCAACACAGGCGATGAGGCGCGCCGTAGTGGAGGGCTCCGGATTAATTTTGACCACCTGGGGATCTTTTACGTGCGCCGAAATCTCGTACACACGGGCGTTCTTGATTTTCGCCCATCAGAAAAGAGGCCGCCGCGGCCAAGAATCGAATCTGCGACCTCGTGCTCAGCAGCGCAACGCCTTAGCCACTTAGCCACCGCGGCGGGTAATTTATAGAGCACCTTGTTTTGGGGACGACAAGTTAAGTCGAATAGTTTGTAGCCGGCAAAATTGAATAAAGCGGCCGCTCAAAAAAAAAAAAAACAAGAAATTTCGGTACACCCCCCCCCCCCCCTTCCCCGAAAAAAAAAACGCTTCTCGACACTAACTGCCAGATGACAGCTTTTAAGCCCAAAGAAAGAGATTACCAGTATTAGTAGTAGTAGTAGTAGTAGTAGTAGTAGCAGTAGTAGAATAACATTGAAAAGGATGGCGCGAAGCCTTGTTGGAAAAGGGAAGGTTGGGAGGAGATAAGTGTGACCCTCTATGGAAGCATCGCAGGGGAAACTCCATAGTGAGCTAAGTGTCTCTTTGGCGTCAGCTCGTGGCCGTATCCAGATTTCGTACGACACGACCGAAACGGGCCGATGCTTGTCGCGGATCGACTAGAGATTCTCGCACTGCCAGCAGTGCACCTCTTTCGTTTCTTTGAGAGGAAATTTTGGCGCTGCGGACGCCGTAGCGAACGTGCACATTGATTGAATGAATGCCTTTGAGTTCCATAGTTTCTGCTCAAAAAGAGGTTATTTTTCACTCCATCTGCTTCTCATCAGTGCACAATCTCACGTCTTGGCAACGAAAATTAACACGTCCTGCACTTTACACCTTCGCGACAGCGCCGTTTAGGAGCCCTTCCTTAGGTCTTTAGATAGACGCACTGTCTATCGAAAGGAGAATCGTCTCTCGATATCTCTATTGAAAGTAAATCAGCGGCCAATGAACTTCGTTTTCACTAGCAATCTGCGGATGCGCGGATTCCCGGTACTCCATTCTTGGCAGTCGCCTCGGGCAGTGTGAACAAAAGGACGCACCCTCAGCTTCTTGCGGGGAGAGCCGCTAAGCTGTCTAAAGCACTGCACGTTTTTGTTTCCTCTTTTTCGACAGCTCGTGGCGAGTTGGTTCTTGCACACTTACAAAGGAAAGCTTACAAAGGAAAGGAGAAAGATCTTTGAGGCTCACCATGCTGCGAGCTCATGGCTACCAGTGAGGCAGTGACGAAGAAGGAAAGAAGTAAAAAAATTAAAGCCGTTCCACTCAACCTGAAAGCTGTCTGAAGTGCAGAGCAGTGATTCGCCATAATGGGCTGTAGCGCCGCTACCCGCTCACTGCTACCACACAATGCAATTCAAATTTCCCGCCTTCACAGTGCTCGCACGCCCCCTGCCTGAAACTGCGCCAGCGGAGAGAGAGCGAGAATCAACTTTTACTGAGCCCTTTAAAAAGGTGTGTGCGCGCAGGCACCAGATAGGGGAGTTCCCTAGTCACGGGACCCATATGTGTCCAGCAGCTCCTGGCCCCTGGCCACCAGTCCGTACTGAGTAGCGAGGTCGGGGCTGGACAGCAAGGTCTCCCATCGCTCGAGGGGGTTGGGGATAGCGGGATTTCCGTTGTCTTTGCGCTCCCGCACGTGCCGGCATTGCAAGGCCACTTTTTTTCGCGCTTGCTATCCTAAAAACCAACCCAACGAGCGTTCCTAACTAAATGAATGCGGGCGCTGCCGGTTAATTACGTATATCTTGCCTCAAATGTACCTGCAGCTTTCTTTGCGCTAAATAACGAGGAATGTATGATAAGCGCCAGCGGTTCACCAGTTTCGAACGCTTATGACTATATAAACCGCTTGGCTTTCGAAGTCTCTGGGTTACGCCGCGGCGACAGCCGCTACGACGAAACGCCGTGTGGCTCCAAGTGTGTGGCTCTACTTGGGTCCAGCGAGCGAGCTACGACGACAAGGCGAGTCCCTAAAGTGGTCTGCACTGGAATGCGCGCCTGCTTCCCTGCCATTCACGTGAAAGCAACCAGTGACGGGTGGGAGTGGGAGGAACTGAATTTTGTGCGCGAGTTTTCCGACAGCGAGTCTCTAGGGCGGCGTGTCTGACTGCCATTTTTAGGGGCGAAGCTCCTAAAGCCATGGGTCTGTCCATCCCTTGTGTCTCGTGGTACGTGACCGCCGCATTCTTTCGGAGGTGTCGCAAAGTGGGCCGCGTTGCACGCGCAAGAACCGGCTGCAACCGGCAGTGCAAACTCGGCACCGGGAGCGCGAGCTTGTCTGTGTTCGCCAACGGAGGCGCGAGCGCACGTGCACTGCGAGGGGGAGATCACGCAAGAGATCACGCCACGAACGCAGGCAGTCGTTCTCGGAGATCGAACGAAACGCAAGGACCTTTGCTAGTTTCCTCTCGTCTTGTTCGGGCACAAGTTCGCCCTAAATAAAAGTTCTTTCTTTACCGTTGTGTCCCATCCTACGTGACAAATTGTGGTGGAGGTGCGGGGTAGTTCTCGATGGCGCGGGGTCTTTCACCAAGTCTGGGCCTGGGAGCATTTACTCCGAAAATAAAAGTTGATTTGTACAATGTACGCACACAGTATTACGTCTTTCTTAATGATGTAATGGGCGAATTACGGTTACCGATGATCTCCCCCTCTCGAGCTTCGCCCCACTAATCATCATTCATTCCGTGGATATGGCGTGATTTTTTTTTAGTTCGCCGTGGCGGCCGCTATGAGGACCGGTACTACAACAAGGTCCCTTGAAAGTTTCAGTGCAGCACAAGCATAAGTTGTGTTGAGGCTCGAATTGCGCCATTATAAAAGTTTCGAGGCATTGCGCCGCACATACATAGGGATATACCGAAGAGCAGGCCGCTTCTCCATTGTTTAAAGATTATACGTTCCCAGGCAACTCCTTCAGCATTTTGTGGCCACGGCGGCTCCATGGTCTTTGGAGCAAGAGGCGTTCACGGTGAAAGAGAGAGTTCAAGGCCAAGGACTTTAAAGGTCCACTCGAGATGATTGGTCGAGAGGCTATGGCAAGGGTGAGAGTTAAGGGGCGAGGTGGTTATCATTTATAAATCAGCGCTCGACGATGTCAGTCTGACCTCCCCTTGGTTCACAGAAATTGAGGGCGTGAGTACGCAGCCAAGCAGGCAGCCAGCCGTAGAGGTTCTTTGGCTGCAGGCGAATTTTAAAACACTGGATGAGTTTGAATATGGTCATTCCAAAAAAAAATTCTGTCTGAGACACGATAATCTGTCTGTGTGCGGTTCCGAACAGCATGGGAAACAGCAAGCCATGCGAGGCCAAGAGCGAAATGACCAACAGCAATATGCAGCACGTTTCCTGTATCACTCAGAATTTTTTAGAAATTCATGCAAATAAATCTTTACTGATTGTTTTTCTACTTACTTTATAGGTCTATGTTGACGGGTGTATTACTTATGTAAAAGGCAAGCCAAAGATTAGTTCGAACTCGCATATCGGTTTCATGCTCCGAATACAAACCTGGGCTTCCAGACACTCCGTATGTCAAGGTGCTGCTGGTTCATTTGGACTACCTGGGATTCTCAAATGCGCACCGTAGCCTCATCCGCACGGGAATTTTGGTCTGTTTCCTTGCTTGTTTGCTTGCTTCTTTGTTTTCCGTTTTTTCCCCGCATCAGAAAAGAAAACAGGGACTTCAAATAGAACCCCTGACCCCGGCGCACCAGCGCGACGCTTCAGTCGCTGCACAACCCTGGTGGATTTAAGGAGTGAAAGAAGCATTGACTTTAGCTCCAATAACTCACAGAGACGCGCGTTACCCATTTCAAGAGCAGTAAAAACGGCGATAATGCAGCGGGACTGCTTACCGATTACGACGATCGCTGTGACGAATAACATGACCAGTACCTTGGATCGTGCAGGTGGAAATCCAGTATATACGCCGAGAATAGCGAAACTGGAGAGTCTTGTGGAAGAGGTTCAAGATCGCGAGCCCGGCGTAAGATGATAACGTCGAGTGTTTATGTCCTCAGGCCCGCAGCGTTCTTTTGCGCTTGTTGTGGAATTCGGAATCTTGAAGACAGTGGCGATGGACGGCCACGAATGCGACATTTAGTTTGTACCGACGGCCTGGAAGTCCCGTGTTAAGTACGAAGGTGATTACTGAACTATTACCGCAAAAATCTTCATAATCACTCATTTTGTGCGATGTGCCGGTATTTTTAATAGTCTAGCCAGTCGAACTTAGTAGTCTAATAGTCTAACTTAAAATGCTGAAACAAGAACAACACTTATGCTGAAAGGGAGCCCTGTCGCGAAGTTACCGGACCCACAAGTAAGCTCCACTTAAGGTAGAAACAAGTGACGCACAAAATCGAATTGACCTTATTTCTGTGTAACAACGATTTTATTACTAGTATTGGTACTGTGTGCATGGATATGGACAAAATGTCGTACAATGGTCTGCTACTTCATTAGAGATGTTGCTTTTTCTGGGTGTAGCATTATTTTAAAGCCCGGGTTGCTTTAATTATGAGGGAAAGAGAGAGATTAAATCTTTATTTGTCAAGCATAGGCTGACGTCATGGGCCTCGCAACATGGAAGGCATATTTCCTACATTATTTGGGTTTGATTTCAATCTCCTCCCTCCCGCGTTGCGTGCGGGCACGGTCGTTCAAGCGCAGCGTTCCGAACCCAATCACGAGCGAACGTGCCCGCACGCATCACCAGGCGCGTGAACGAGCCACTTCGTTGTCGGCCTCTCTCTCCTCATCATTACTGTTCATGTTGGCGGTAAATTATAAATCCGCAACATCAAAAAAAAAAACTTTCTTACAGCACCATGTGGCTACAGCTGTCTTCCCTGCGCAGATTTCTAAATAGGGCTATTTGTCAAAGAAAAGATTGATTTGATTGATTGTAGGGTTTAACGCGCCGACGCAACGCAGCCGATGAGGCGCGCCGTATTGGAGGGCTCCGGATTGATTTCGACCACCTGGGGATTTTTAGCATGTGCTGAAATCGCGAACATACGGGCGTTTTCGATTTTCGCTCCCATCAGAAAAGCGGCCGCCGCGGCCGGGAATCGAACCCGCGTCCTTGTGCTCTGCAGCACAATGCCTTAGCCACTGAGCCACTGCAGCGGGTCAAACGAAAGAAAGACAGATGTAGTAAAATTACTGGCGTGTGGCGAAAGGCTTCAGAGAAACAGAAAACACTGAAAATACCCCTTAAAGTCGAAGAGAAAGCCTAGTTTTCGTGTAAGGCTAACTAGCCTGATCTACTTGAGGAGGTTACTTGAGGAGATTGTGCTCATATTGACAGCGATGATTTTGCCCCGCTAGACTTTTGCCCGTGTGCGTGAGGAAAAGGGCTGCGCCAACCCCAGACCACGGCCGAGACGCTTTTATACAGAACCGAATAAATACGTGATTATAAAACAATATGGTATGTGTATTTTCTCTGAAAAGCCAGAAGATGTCCCTGTCATCGGGTTTAACGCTGAAACTTTGTCCTTCTGTCAATACGTTACCCGAAATGTCTACCTGCAGCTAGCGCACCCGCTGTTTACGTTCTGTAGTAATAACACCCTCACTTCCGCATTTCGCCGATGTTTCCTTGCCTGTCTTGGTCCTCTGCGCAGCACACTTAACCTATGAGAAGGCGCGAGTACGTAGTACTGTAGAAACACCTATAATTTTACGGACGTATTCTACGGAAAAAAAAAAAACGGACGCTTCATCGATCTCCTCAGTACGGAGGTCTTCCTGCTCCTGCTGTTTGAGACTAGCTATAGCACTACTTGCTTCGCTTTAATGACCGTCGTATTTGTGCCTCTGGCCCTGTTTGGTTGCTTATAAAGGCTTAAAATCAGACAGTCAAAAGTAGGTCTAAGATCAGACAGACAAAGCCAGACAAACAAAATCAGGCAGTCCTAAGGCGTTGCGCTGCTGAGCACGAGGTCGCGGGTTCGATTCCCGGCCGCGGCGGCCGCTTTTCTGATGGAGGCGAAAGCAAAAACGCCCGTGTGTACGAGATTTCGGCGCACGTTAAAGATCCCCAGGTGGTCAAAATTAATCCGGAGCCCTCCACTACGGCGCGCCTCATCGCCTGCGTTGCGTCGGCGCGTAAAACCCTACAATCAATCAATCAAAATCAGGCAGTCAATCAGACAATATCGTGGCTTCTCCAGTGCGAGATATAGCTTTTTGATTAATAACTGCAGTTGTCTGGCATTTTGGTTAATACAACTAACCTTTTTTTACTGGATAGCCTATTTTCGTTCGTGCATTTTAGGCAGCATTACCTGCTTGAAATGTACAGGGTCTCTGATGTGATGGAACCTTAGGTGGTGTCATGCATGAGAACCTAATTCTGGCTGGCGCTTTGATTCGCGGACCCCGTTGCAGGCTTCAGCCACCGAAATGCATAGCTCGCGTGAATGAACTGTGAAACACAATTTTTCTTACGATTAGACACCTTTCTATAAAAAATCGGTTGCCATACCATCCTGCGGAAGTGGATGCTCAGCAAAGTTGTTGTAAACCACTACAAATGGTGATGGAGTAAGGTATGGAATGGTTCTGGTCGACTCGGCTGGCTTGTCGCTTGCGCTCGGCTAGTGTCATTAGATAAGGGTACAGAGTACGGCACTCTTTTCTCCTATTGTTCCGTGCCGCCGCAATGATCATTGGTCAGTTCGCATTACGTGACATTTTTTTTACACTACGATGGTTTAGTCGGTCAACTCTGGTAGGCTTAGCTTGTCCTCCCTGCTCGGCGGCTGCGCGCGACTGACGTCGTTCGGAATGCGAATGAAAGATAACGCGTGTAGCAGCGTTTCTGCAGCAGAAGTGGGCCCAAAGATGCGGCAAATGCTGGGTCATGCCCAGCCTGGCGCTCGGCGTCTTGGGCAAGAACTGCTCTATTTAGTGACACTAGATCCTGCCTAGTCTTCAAAAATAATCTGAAAACATAATCTTTACCAGAAACAAATGGTGGGGAGGTGCCGTTGTTCATGGGCGCCTTATCATCCAGTATGCGGTTTTGATGCTTGTTTTGCGGTTTCCTTAAACAAATTCCGAACTCTACGCTATAACCTGATTAGCCTGTCGCATGCGCTCGACATATTAGGCCTTGGCGCCTTGAAGTTTTTGCCCACGGAGATCGTTTTTGCCCACCGCGATGAAAACATCGGGGGGTGGAGCTATACCGCTTGGCTGTAAAAAACGAAACGAATCAATTGAAATAAAGGTAATTATAAAAACTCTACCATCCTTTCCCGAGAAAGTTGAGAGAAGCGCGAAGGCGACGATTTTTTGCGCACTAAACAACGCATTTACGAACAATTCAAATGTATACTGATACATGATTTATGAGATATATGCTATTGTACTCCTTCTTCATGCATGTATTGTCTCATCAAGAACCTTTTCTTTTCCGCGATTTTCACCTGAACGTTTTACCACAACAGAAGCTTGGTTTCATGCATGTCGAGTCGTCTTAGCGGGCAATTGTCATGTAATTTGATTCGGCATACTTTTAATAAAAGAAGAGTTAGACCTCTTCTCTGTAATCATGCTCCATTCGCAGATGGCCATGCTTCTCTGCAAAACAGGTAATGTGGAGAAGCCAAGTTACAAAGACAAGCTTACATTCATACCTTCAAAGCATAGTCGGCGTCACCTCTAAACACAAATGGATTGCCGAGAAGACATTTTTAGGAGAAATTAGAGGCCGTCTTGTAGCAAAATATGAAGGCCCTAGGACATCTTTTATTTTTTTTATGAGAGCTTTTCGGTCGGCCAACCAGTCTACGGGGAAATGCATTAGATTTCTGACAGAACGCCATCGGTCCCTCTAAGGAAGTTTTCGCTTTAAAAGAAATTCCGTGTCCTTCCGGTCTGTGAAGAAGGTCGACCAACGAACCTGCGGTGCCGAGCCTCAATGTAAACGAGAATATGCTTTCACCGGAGCGCAGTCCAAGAAGTGCACAAAAAAACACGTTTGTTTGCAATTTGCGATTGAGCATATTTCCAAGTTAAATACCTTAATGAAACTTGGACGGACTAGACTTTTCTTTTTTGCGGACAAACACGGGCTGCCCGTTTCCCTCCCGTAGAAGTCCATGCATTGACAGCAGACTGGAATTCTTTAAAATTTACAACTTTACTGTGAAGTGCTTAATTTTGAAACGAAAATGAAATTTCGCGTAATGGTAGAGCCGTCTTAGCGGGCAATTGTCATACTGTTACAGAACTCGGGTGGTCAATGCCTGACAGCGCCGGTATTTAAGAACGACGACGACGACGACGACGAAGTGCCTGGCGCACGCCTTGCGCGAGCTCTGTTATGGCCGCTATGCACATAATGTAAATAGATCGCTTCAACCTATCGCATCATTCGGTTCATCTTTGTCCTGCCGCCACGTAACAATATATATTGATTTCGATGTAGTTTCAATGAAGCAGGAGTTATAGCCGTTTTCTATAACCATACTGCCTCCGTAGATGGATGTGCTTCACTGTACAAGACACAATGTGGAAAAGCCAACTTACTATTAAAGGCATATAAAGTCGCCTCCACCTCTATGCACAAATTTATCGCTCTGAATACATCTCTTCAGGGGCAATATAGCCGTGTTGTATCAAAATATGGAGGCCCTGGGATGTTTTATTATTTTTATGATTTTTTTCTTGTGCTGAAGGTAAGGCGCACAGTTTTACGGTTCCAGGGATTTGAGTGGGCGCCGCAAAAGGGCGCTATATTCACGTGGTATTCTTGTCTACATCGCTCTGCAGTCGGAGGCGGTCTCCTGGATCCTAGCTAGACAGCTTCGCTGTAAAGATGAGTTTGACGGGTTGGGGGAGGGGGTGGTGAAGCGGATTGGGGGGGGGGGGGGGGGGGGGGTGGAGGAGGCGCCTTGTGAGCAGTTCGCACAGGGCACCGATAGAGGTAAGGCCGGCCCTGACCGGACGGCCAGGGCCACGGTGTCCTGCGGTATTAGGAGAGATCTAAAGATATCTAACTAAATTAGATGAGAGAGAACTAAATTATTAGGACAGATCTAAAACATCTCTCCTAATACTTTTCGCTACCTCAACCTTTTTTTCCGTTTGCTTGTCACGCTTTGTTTTTTTTTTTTTTTTTTTTTTTTTTTTACCGTCTGCGTCATCTCCATAACTATTTTCCACGCATAATTCCAAAACCCCGTGTTGCTTTCTTTGACCGGTACTTCTCAGCACCTCGCCTTGAGTAACCGTAACGCTTGCACAGGAACCTAGCTTCGTTCGTCTCCTGTGGCGGTATCTTTTTTCAGGGAAATATGTTATCTTTCTTTCTTTTCTATTATTTTCTTTCTTCCGGCCCACCGTGTTGCTGCTGCCACTGTTCATCCATTTTATAGGGTCTGTCAAGTTCCCTTAGGCAGCTTTTTTCCCGAAAAATACACCATAAATTTGCGTATATTTCATGGAAATAAAGCAAATTCCTATTTCAATTTTAACTTATGAAGATTGGGGGTGTGTCGTATGAGACAAGCGTACCGATCCACTTCTCCGGGGAATGGATCCCGAGATCTCCGATTTCGAGAACGAGTGCGCTTTGCGCAACAGGCTACACTAACCAGGTTGCCCCCTTGTGCAGAGAACCAAGCTCGTGCCAAAGATCAAGTGCATAGGCGCTTTTGTGTACTCTACTTGGTATGTTTCAAGGTTCATTCACTATTTATTTTCACAGTCCATAATACATACACGAGATTATCCAGTAAAAACTCTCAGTGGAATCTCCTGGTTATAAATGCTTAACATATATAACAATTATTCAGGTAGACGAGCCAACATTGCAAGGTTCGTCTTGATTGACATCAACCGCATATCAGGGTCAGGATAAAAAGGCTATTGAATCATACACATTTATAACATTCTAAAATGTTGTGCTGGGTCGAGGCACAAACAAGTTGTACGATATTTGATTACTTATTAGGGCTTGCAGATCAAAATACATAGATATAGAAAATGTTCACATACCAGGCTGCGGTGAAACAATATATTGTAACAATATATACTGCGCTATAAATTCAAAACAATCTTCAAACAATCACAAATGAAGCGGTAAGTGACCACAGGTTTCAAAGCCTGGAGCTGCAGCTGTCACCGTTCTTGCCCCACTGTTGCGTCATCATCACCGACACTACCATCGTCCGTTTCAGGAGCCTAATGATGTCCACTGCAGACCTATTAACCCCCCCCCCCCTCCCCCCCCCCCCCCCCCCCCCGTAAGCTCGCAACCGCTCATATCCTGCAATGTCTGAACCCATTCTTTGCCAAGAATTTGTTATTTCATCCCTCCATCTAGTTCATTGTTTCCTCCCGATTATTTTTATTTACTCATACTGTTGGCCGGTGAGGCCGATACAGGGTGGGGTTACAAAATTCTTGTAATAACATATAAGCGTCCGTAAGAACGCACAAAAGCAAACACTTAATCGTGCATGCCTATATTATTGCACAAACAATGCAAACAAATAATGCCATAAGTCTCGTATTTCGTAAGCCACTGCGTTACCCGGATGCAATTTGTTGTCAGTTATCCGTATTGCGTGCACAGCCCAACTTTAATTTTTTTCTGTCAATCTGAGCTAGGATGTCGCCCACCCGTGTTTGTCCCCTAACCCAGAACGCGCTCTTTTCCTATCTTTAAAGGGACACTGATACGAAATTTTCGTGTTACGATTTTTTTTTCACTGGAATGGCACAAGCGACGGTCGAGCGCAGCGTAACTATTCATTTCCGGCGTCGTTTATTCGTGTCAGTTTCGTTTTGGAGAAAACGAACGCGAAGCGGCCGCCATGACGGGAGGTATGCTCGCGCCCAGACCAGCCGAGATCTTCACCGTCACCACGCGCCCGGGCAGCATGACGTCAGTCCCAAAACCATGACATGTACACATGCCGGAGTAGCGCGTGCCAACCACAGCCAGCGCGTCGGCTATTCACTCCCTTCTATATTCCCTACCCCCCGGACTGGGTTGTATGCCGGTGAGCCCCCAGATGGGCTCAAAATTATCCCCAGTCCATTTCTTTTCCTTTTCAACGAACCACTACCTAACGGCTTCGACACGGGAGCCCCGAAGTCGGTAGTTTGGGGCAAGTAGCAGATGCTGTCGTGTCGGCCCGCTGTGGGCTTTCTCGTGCGGGCGAAGATTAAAATGGATTTAAAATATGTTACGCCGAACGGTTGCTGATGAAATTAGCTGGGAGATATCCCCTGGTAAAAAGGAAGCATTTTACATAGTTATCTCAGCTTTGAAATTTTGTGTCAGTACTCCTTTAAGCGTTACTCCGGTTGCTGCAATCCTGTGCAGACTTCTTAAATCTTTTTTAAACCTTTTTGTTTAGTGGTTCTTAACCTTCGTATTATGGGGGATCGAGGAGCATAAGATCCAATTTTTATTTCGTAAGTTCGTCTTTGCCTCATTTTTTAGCTTTTGTATTTTTTTGCTTTTGAAAAATACCGCCCGACGAATTATCTCTATTTACGCTGTTATAACGAATAAATGTGTTAACTCCGCCAAATATGCATTTTCGCAAAAATGCAGGGCGTTACATGTTGGTTCATGTTTAGCATATTTTATTTGTGTTGCCATTGTAACTTTCCGAGTTTTCTTATTTTCGCCATCGTTTTTGTTGCGGAGATTTACAGGGTACATTTTTAATTTTTTAAGTGTGCTGTTATGAATTCTTTTTTGTATTTTTTTGCTCTTTTTATTCTTCGGTTACACCAATTTCCTTAAGTTACGCTATTACAGCCATGACATATGTCAACTCTGCCAATTATGCTTTCTGCGCAAAAGCAGGCCTTACACGGTTGGCCCGTTTTGATGATTTCATATTCGTGTTTTCGTCGTTCTTGCCCGGGATTTGTTATTTTAATTCTTAATATGAATTCTTTTCATTACGTAAGTTGACTTTCGAATGTTTTTGTTTTTTATTTTCTGTATTTTCTTAAATTCTACTCGACCAATCCTCTCTGTTTACGCTATTACAACGATTAAATGTGGTAACTCCGACATTTACCCATTTTCTGGTTAATGCAGAGAATTTAACAACCGTTTCCACGATTTTTTATATTGTTGGGGCTGCGGGGGGCTCTACAGGCTCATTAGAGTGCCTCCCCCTACGATAATCTTTAGTAAGGGGCATGAAAGAAATTTCATTTTACTTTTTGTCCCCCACAGTGTACAAACAATACACCCGTCGTTCTGGTGCACCGCCTCGCACACTGGTTCACGCTGAATAACATTTCGCACTTCTAAAACAAAAGAACTATGAATAATGTCTGCCTAGACAGTGGTGCGAAAGAACACACGACTGAGCATAAAGTTTACGTGTTCGGAGGGGTGGCACTCATTACGATGAGTGACAAACATGATCGAGGAATGTTGAAACAAGATCTACACAAACTCTTCATATACTCCTGACATTCTTTTTAAATGGACCCAGCCTGGTACAGCATATAATCCAAAGTGCATCTTTTGTGGGGAATTAGTCGTCTCCAATCTTTACCATCTTATCTGGCCGTCCTCTGCCTTTTCACAAGGACATTCGGAACTTTTAAGACTAGACTCCATCCCGTGTGATGAAGAGGACCATATTCATCAAATGCGCGCTAATCCCTCTTTTTTAGAGACAGTTGTAGAATCCTCCCTCCAGAATGGTTAAGCAGTTTGATTCGTGATTGACTAAGCCCTGTATGGGTCAGTGATTCTGTGACAAGTGCGAACTGACTTTTTAATGTGGCAAGAAGAACAAATGTGTATTTGAAGGCTTTTGATTTTGATAACTTTTCCCCTTTTCCTACTCTTCCCACCCCCTTCAGAGTCTTATGACCTCCTCCAATAAACAGCCAATCAATCAATCAATTTTCAACCATACAGACGGACGATGGGCGTCCAGCGGACCTTATTGATGGGACCACAACAAACGTCAATCCACAAACGTAGCCCGGATGTCCGTCGGACCAAATTAAACGGACGTTCACGTTTCCGAGAAAAATACACCCCAAGTACGTCCCCCGGACGTCGAGCGCGAGACTCGGGCGTTCGGCGGTAAAACGGACGTCCTACGGATATCTGTCTATCTGTGGTCAAACGGGGTGATTTTAAATGTTTCCAGCGGTCCCTTTATTCTGTACAAGTTTAAAGGCCTCAAATTATCCCGAATTCCTAACGCAATAAACTCCGTTCACTTTACGCCAATTTCGACTTTCACTTCAAATTACAAGAACAGCATTAGCTTTCTAATAACTTGCTGGAAATAGAATAGTAATGAATGTGCAACTACAACGGAGGCCGATGTTTTCTGGTGTGCATAGCCTGTTAACGCGTAAAACTGCGCGTCTTTCTACGAAAATTAAATGGCAGGTTTTAACATGACGGAGCTAATATAAATATTGAATACTAATTATAATACTAACGCACTTAACAGGGCGTTAGTATTTATTTAAAAACTACTTCGCGTAGAAACGTCCTCTGGACGCGTACGACGGTGAATACGGGTGAAAACCTTCTTCCGCCGCCTAGGCGTTCGACACCGCATTGAATCCTTCATGCTTTACAATATTAAGGACAGATAGCGCCACAGTCTCAAGAGCGTGTTGTTCTTTTGTGCACGCAGCTCTTGCTCCTCCCCGCCGAGGGCGCCCCCCACCCGGGCACCCCTACAACGAGAGGGTGCTTTGTATCACACACCGCGCTACCTATGTATGATATTCAGTCCTTCACTATTCTTTTCTCGAAGACCAACTGACGAAAAGGATGGCTCCGGTTTCGGCCTCCTCGACGCCCAAGTTTTAAACGCGATAGTCTGGGCTACTTAAACCCGAATATTTTGGTCTGTCTGTCACTCGCCTCAGTCATACGGCCACTAGTATGGTAGGGAAGGTATCTCGAACGGGAAGTTTAAATAGCCAAAACGATTTCGAGCCACTAAATCTGGAAACTTATCTCATACTAGTCAACATTGTTGAGGGAAAATAAGGAATAGGCATATTTCAGACATAACACCAGTGCATTACTCGCACTCGCAGTGTTCTTTTAATTGAAAATAAATTTGTGCTTCATATTTGAGATTAGCAAATACAAAATACACGTTGAAAACAATGCTGTGAACCAAAAATACAAAAAGTGCTCGCGCCAGCTGGACCTCGTGGCAGTGTTCCAAGTCCAACAATAACAAAAGGTTCCACGAGGCAGCGCGAGAAGTATAACGCGGGTAAATTGAATTGACTTTAGCAAACCTCCTCCCTGTTTATCGTAAGAGGATAGAAATGGAGGGGAAGTGCAAGAGATGTGGATGAGGTAGAGAAGGGAGTCATTTACGTGGCAGAGGTGGCCGAAGCCTATCGTCTTTCGGCGACATTTGCCGCGAAGGGAGTGGATACGCGGCCTTTTTTTTTATTATTGATGAAGTCCCACGTCGCCTTGGTAGCCAAACTGCAACCGCCGTAGAGTTGGAGTGGTCTTCCAGGCTTGCATCTGAGTGGACTGTGTTCCTGTGAAGCTGAAATTTCCTGGTGGGATATTTATTTATTTATTTATTTATTTATTTATTTATTTATTTATTCATTCATTTATTTATCTCTTTATTTATTTATTTATTCAAGATACTTACAGGCCCAGCAGGGCATTGGATAAGGGGGAAAAAGGGCAGGTCATCAAAAAATAACAAGAGAAGTTATACAAAAACTAGATATTTAATACAGCAACAAGTCAGTGAAACAAGAGAAAAAGAACATGATAACAACGAGTAAGAGTGGCAAGAAAATATTACAAGCAATAATAACATCTAGTGTGGTAGACGGAACCGCAAAAAAAAAGGAAAGAAAGAAAAAGGAAAACATCATGGTGCTAACAGAAAGGAATGCCAGCGTTCTTGTTTGGTGTTTATTTATTTATTTATTTATTTATTTATTTACATATACTGCTGTCTCATTACACGAGACATAGCAGGAGTGGGTGCATCAGAAAAAGAAAGAAAAACTAACATACATTAATTTAAGCAACATCAAAGAAACATACAAAGCATTTTAAAACATGTTACAAAATATGGTGAGGCAGTTCTTTCAAAAACAGTTCAATAGGTTTTTCGCGCAGGGAACTATCTAGGTTGTTCCAGATCTCAACACCGGCTGGAAAAAAAGAATGCTTGATTGATTGTAGTGTTTAACGCGCCGACGCAACGCAGGCGATGAGGCGCGCCGTAGTGGAGGACTCCGGTTTAATTTTGACCACCTGGGCATCTTTAACGTGCGCCGAAATCTCGTACACACGGGCATTTTTGCTTCTCGCCTCCATCAGAAAAGCAGCCGCCGCGGCCGGGAATCGAAGCCACGACCTTGTGGAAAAAAAGGAATGCTTAAAGCAATTTACAAAGGGATGGAAGGGAACAATGTTGGGTGGGTGAGATCGGCGCGTGGCTCGTCGTGCTGAACGACAAAGAGTAATCGGTGCTTCAATGCAACCGTGGCCGTGCACAATCTTATGCAGCGGAGTGGTACGATCAAGTGTGCGTCGAAAGCAAGGGGTTCTAAGTACAATGAGCATGCGTGAGATGAGGGAGAAAAATTGCGGTCATACCGGCCGAAAATGAAACGTATTGCTTTTTTCTGTATGTCCTCGAACATATTTATGTCAAGTGCAGTATAGGGTGACCATACCGCTGAGGCGAACTCTAGTGATGGTCGGACGAGCGATTTATACGCGGTTAATTTGCAGCCCTTTGCTTAATTTTCTCCTGTCTTCTGCCGTGCTGGAGCTTACGGTCCATGTTCTTGAGCAGTGCGAACGTGTTGGTTTTGGTGCGTTGCTTTGGCAGGAGGTCGGTCATTGCCTCAAGGTGTTTCTCTCTAAGTGCTGCCGATTCTCCACAAGATGGGCATTTCGGTATTCGTGCGGACAAGTCGTTCCTTTTGTGACGAGCGTAGGGCACTCCTTATCTTCTCGAAGGTGTTGAGTACGCCCTCGTATCGGGCGTTTTCGTCAAGTTTGATCTGAAGCCCTCCAGCACGGCGTGCCTGGTGTATCTTGGGCGTGTGAAACCACCTTTTTCTTACTTGCCCAAGATAACCGTGCAGATATTGTCTGTCGCGCCGGCCCACTTGGCGTCTACATGATACACTGCCATAAGAATGAGAAGATATGACCGATAAGTTTCCCAGTAATAAATATTCCTTGGAAACCAGCGTCAGTTACAAGTGCGCTGAAGGGGTGAAGGGAAAAATGGTGAGCATAAATTCACCTTCTTGCCCTGCCTTTGCACGGGTTCGCATAGTCATATCTCACAGATTACTCTTTCACTCACTCTCAACCCCGATACGCCCTTAGCCTTTCAAGGTAGGATGAGTGGCCAGCGTCCTCGCGAGGAATCCTTGGGGCGGCACCGAAGCACAGAAGTGCGCTTTATTTCGCAGCATGTCCAAAATTATGCTAAACTTGATGGCCTACTCAGCTAGGGGCAGATTGATAAGTGAGATCGCGACCCGTCTACTCATAAGGGACAGCAGGACTAATTAAATTTACACTGGTTACACGAGAGCAGACAGTATAGCTTCGTATTCAGTACTCGCCATACCGAGCCTAAACTGAGTCTGGCAGTGTATTCTAAAAATTTAGCGCTACTAAAGAAAAAAGAGCGCACTATTTTAGTCGCCTTTAGGCAGTTTTACTAACATGAGTGGAAAAGGATGGCACGTCATCGTTACTGCCGAAGAAAGTAGGCAGTATGCCGTCATCCTCTCCTCCCAAAAACCGCAAGAAAACTCCGAGCACTTTTATTGTGTCGTGAATGCAAAAGCATTGATGTCCACCTGACCGCCTCTGATTGTTCGTTCAAGTTTTGCGCAGCGAAATGTTCTCGGCTTTTGCTGCGGGGTGATTGCAGTGTGCTAGCGTGGTGATGAGCCACCTTTCGCCATACTGCCGAAGTTGTCCCAGGATCTAGGTGTTCCAGATTCCACAGCGGAACTGCCGTGCAAAGCGGCCTGTCTCTCTGGGGACTGTTGCGCCGGTGGGTGAGGCCAGCAACCGCGCGCTTGTAAACCCGTCGCTAGCTGTAGCAAGGGTAGAGAGAGCGGCAGTGGCTGCGGCCGCCGTTCGGCGCTTCCCACGTGGCTCCGCGAATGCCCAAACGTTGTCTGGCAGCGCACGCTCATAGCCGTTCGCTGCTGCAGGCGGCGGTCGTCGGCTTTTACGCATAACGGGTCATCTAACCCGGTGGTACGCGTTGGCCAGTACACCCCTGGCCGCTACACCTCCGCGGCTAATACCCAAATACACGCCGTTTCTCTGGTACCGATGCCGGTCACCGGCTTTTTCGCTCGATGGGACATTTATTGCTTTTGCATTAACGCCGCATCGTCCCACGGAATGGGATATCAGTCGCGATCCTCTCCATAAAACGGACAATGGCGTGACGAACGTATCTATACCTCTATACTCAGTGACAACTTAAGACCGGCACCGGAAGTTGCAGCTGTGCCTTATCACCGTAGCCGGATGTTTGTCCGCGCGGCGCCAGTAGGCCCTTACTGGGAATATTTTGAACATGGCGTGAGCCGTTCCCATGATTTTTTGGACTTAATATGCTTATAAACGACTCCAGTGACGACAAACAAACTGCGTGAGACAAGGCAGACGATATCACGCATTCATAGCAAACCCCTTTCAAAACGCGCGCGCACTGACGTCACGGGTCCGGCGCTTTGGCGGAGTGATACATTACATGAGGTGGTGCCGTTCTTGAGTTGTAACCGAGTATAGGGGGTGCGCGCAAGACTGTCTAAAAAAACACCCACCACCCATAATCGCAATCTGCATTATTGCCGACTCGCTCGAAGAGGAGTGAGCCCTGGTGATTTGTCTATTTGTATCTTGACTTGGTCTATACCCCCCCACACACGAAATGCAGCCTCCTGAACCCAATCCGCGTGTTTGTCTTCAGCAGGGGTCTATCAGAATTTTGATTCGGGGGGGGGGGGGGGGGAATGTCAAATCCTCCTGGGGGCGCTGGGGCATTTTTTTTTGGGGGGGGGGAAGGAGGGTTAGGAGGGGGGTGTCGAAATCCTCCTGGGGGACGTTAGCGAGGGTGTTGAGGGGGGTGTATAAACCCCTCGTCTTCTGCTTCAGCGTGAGGTGCCACTCGCGCACCTGGGCAGGCTGGCTAGGTGGTAACTTCAGATCACGGCACCTAACCAGGCGGGGATTGGCCAAGAAGCTGCTTGCAAAGATTTGGCTTGGCTATTCCCGCGGCACAAACAGGTTGTGGCAGGGCCTTTAAACAGCCCTCGCAACGAAGAGCGACTCAATTGTTTCCCGAGACACCTCGACGTGCCACTTGGCAGGAACTGAGTGTCTTCACCTTTCAACACCCACGGTTTCATTTTTTCTGGCCGACGACGCAAATAAAGTGACAGTAGAACTCTGGCATCCGAGCTGTGGAAGCGATTCCTTATCTTTCTCGTCTCTGTCTTTCAAGACGCTGACATCTATTCCAAGGAGTTGTTCCTGAAAAGATGCTCGTGGAAAGCTTCCGCAGGCATGCTGGAGAGTTATATATGTACCGCAACCTTGCAATACACCGATAAGGGCTTAGATAGGGAAACACTCGCCGACAGTTTAACGGTCCAGGCATCGCTTGCATGCGGTGGCAGCATGACCGATCCCGGGCCGTAATCAAGTGCATCGCTTATCTCGAGTGTCGTACGTGCGCCCGTAGGCGGATTTGATTGATTCGTGGCAGTAGCTGGCAGCTTATCTCCAGACGGCTACTACCCCGAACACGGTTATCTTTTCGCAGTATCGGGTGGAAGTCAATATTAACTGAACTCTGGAACGTATAGGTCACTCGACATATCTGAAGAGGGTTGTTCACGCGATGTGATAACCGGAGTTTCCCAGTATGAAGTCCCCTTGTGCACTTTTATTTTAGCAAGCCAAGAAACGCCTGGAAACATTGCTTCCTTTGTTGTAAATACATCGCAAGAAAGACAGAACAAGTCCTTAAATTTCCCGCAAAGGTGGCCTCACAACGATAAGAGGATGGATGGATGGAAAGGACTTTATTGGGTAAATCCTGCAGTAGGTAAAGCCCGGTTGACGGGCCGACCTCAACGTGGCCGTGCGTTGCATCCTCTTGGGCAGCCCTACTCGACAGGGACCCTTTGCGGAGTCCGTGCCTTTCGAGCGCCTTGAGAACCTGCTGGATGGCCCACTCTTGATCCGACTTGTTGGTTGAGGCGATGGCGATTTGGAGATCTGCGGGGTATTCTGTGCAGCTGACGCCGTCTTGTATGGCTGCACAGTCCCATAGGATGTGCCAGCGATTGGCCGTACCTTGTTTGCAGATGTCGCACTGTGCGCTGGGATAATCGTCGGGGTACATGTGATGGAGGAGCGCCGGTGTGAGCACCGACGCAGTTTGGAGGCGTCGTAGGTGAACAGCTTCTTCCCTGCTTAGAGATTTGTGGGGTGAGGGGTATAGCTGGCGAGCAGCCTTCAGGTTCTTGAGGATTTCTCCATATCCACTCGGCGAGTCTTCAGCCGCCGTCCACCATTCCCACTCCGGACGGCCACTTGCGGTGGGGGCGCGGTGGGTGAGAGCGCGCGCTTCCCTGTGGGCCGTCTCATTGTGGTTCGGTGCATACGGTGAACAATTTCCCGCATGGGCGGGGATCCATCTCCAGGCTCACAACGATAAGAGAAAGGTTTAGTTATTTAATCATGCTATGTAGCAAAAAAATCTCCGCAGTGTTAATAAAACAAGCGAGTGTTACACCCCCCGTATTGTTTCATAAAGGGCATGCACACAAAAAGGTTCATTCGAAAGGCTGCCTCGTTAGAGTAACACTGACACCGCTTTTAACGCAGACTTCACTCAAAGACGATTTATAATTAGGAAAAAGGAGAATGGCCATGAGACCCACTCATTTCCCGCACTGAAACCTATGACGTATTATGGGCAGTTGTGCCATTGGCTGCGGCCGGCAAAATTCGACGCAAATTAAACAGGGGTTATTAGCTTTCAGAACAAGCTATTTGCTCTTAAATGTGATGCACATTCTTTTTACAGCAGTTAGAACGGTGGGGTAAACAATGGGAGTTACGAACGCATGCGCAAACATAGAAGCATAGGTGCGTACAGTGCGCACTATTCATGTTATAGCTGCACAGCCATCCGGCGCATTTAGCTTACACTGGCCAACTGGCATAAATGACAACGTCTTCTGTGGCTCTGTTTGTCGAGCATACCCGATGTTCCACGAAACGAGTAGTATCAACCGCTACCATTATTATTCAGGCACAAATCCGGTCAAGAACAAAGCGGAAGTGGACAGCAGTCCCGAGCGGTATGGTGGCGCCAGCGGAAGAATTTTGTACAAAAG